>NC_083676.1:686072-1029109 GCF_030384665.1 Lodderomyces elongisporus | reverse complement strand
GTTGAACAAAGAGGAGTCTCGCAGGTATTTGACTTTAACTAAATCTAGGAAACATGACACAAGAGATATAGGGAGAGAGAAAAGGAGAGAGAGAGAGAGAGAGAGAGCTAAATTAGGAAACAATTTTTATACAGCTCATCCAAGGATCTGGCATTCATTCATTCATTCATTCATTCATTTATTACTTAATTTATTCATTCATTCGTTTATTCATTTATTCATCATCATTTTTATTACTGTTATTGTTTTTGTTAATTTTGCTTCCAACAACATTAGTTTTCCTTATAAATATATATATATTTATATATATATTCTTGATTTCATTTCGTTTTGGGTTTGACATTAGGTTTTGATAATTTTAAAGTTTTTTCATCGTGATTACTTTGCTTTAGCAATACATGTCCAAATACATGTGTGCCAATGTGTATTTTGATATACATGACGTATCCTTTTATACATTTTTTTTTTATATTGCATATATATCATTTATTCTATACATTTATTCAACTCATGAATTTATTTACCAATTTTGATTTAATTGTTTTATTTAACTATACTCTATACGATACTTTTTCTTTATACACCAATTGAAAATCTACTTTTAAGATATTCTTTTTGTCTACAGTTTGCATTTGACATATTTGACATATAAAACAATGCCAAGTTTGCACTTGGCGGCCTCATTTTAATATGCTTATGTCCAGATATGTGTGCAGCTTTGTGTGCAACTTTGTGTGCACTGGGTGGTGTTCACTTGGTTGATCAATCCAACTTCAAGTGATACGCGTAAATCTTAGCCGTGAATGGCTCTTCGAAAAGCAAGGCAATCTTATACATCACCCACACAAACAACGTAACCACCAACCCCACGGGTTTGCCATACCAGAGTGCGGTTCCCAAGAAACACAAGGTGCTTCCATTGTACATTGGGTTGTTATTGACACTGAATGGGAACCCCGTGACTCTTTCTTTCATTAAAATTCCAAAGTAGTCACCCAAGTAAGTACCAGTGACACCTAAACTCCACATTGAAGTGATGACAAAGATATTACCCACTGCAAATGAAACAACGGCCACTGCTTTAATAATGAAGGAATCTAACAATGGTTGGTAAGTAGGTTGCGCCTTGAGTAATTCGTGATATACAGAGTCACGGTAAATGCCCAACGAGAAAATTGTAATGGCTAACAAGTAACAACCCAACTTGGCGGACCTGGTGACTTTGGTGATAAACTTGGTACGGTACTGTAAACGAGCAACAATGTTCCAGAAAATCGGATTAAATGCAATACAGGCCAAAGTGTAGTAGAACAAATTATCAAAGGTGATGTAACTTGTCAAGTTCTTTGCAAGAAACGGAATTTCCTCTTTAAGTGAGGAAAAGTCCTTAGTAAGAAACTCAAGCGAAGTATGTGTAGATGTACTCATTGCTGATGCTGCTGATAATGTTGTTGTTGCTGCTGACGCTGCTGTTGCTGCTGATGCTGTGCTCCGTAGAGGATTGATTGATTTCGATAATGTTGCAACTGTTGCAGTGGCCAAGCTTGAGTCGCGCAGTCGGAATTCAAATAGATCCGTAAGAAGCGTGTGGTAAGTGAGTGGCAATTTGGAAAAAATATATTCTCTAGTAGGAGAGATTTTTTTTTCAATCGTTGACGTCTTTGGTTGTCCCAGAGTTAGCTTTCTTGTTTTTTATTTTTGCTTTGTTTGCAAAAATTGTAACTACTGTAATTGATCCCTACTGAAGGAAAAGAAAAAGGAAAGAAGGAATCAAAAAAAAAAAAGAAGAAGAAGAAGAAGAAGCGAAATATGGCTGTTTTAAAGTAACAGCCTATCCAGTGGTTAAGCGATTATGTGACTGAGGCGATGGTGAGATGAGACAGTTTGTCAATGCGTCAGAGCGTCAGTAGGTCAATGGCTCGGTGGGTCAATAGATGAGTAATTGGGTGATTTCAAGATGTTTATGGTGAAAATATGTATACCTATGCTAAAATATGTCGACTACGTTCTATATATATATATATTATTTATGGGGAGAGACACGGAAACACACAGACGGACACACACACACAAAAAGAAAAGAAAAGAAAAGAAAAGAAAAGAAAAGAAAAGTGTTGAGAAATTTCCAACACAACAAGTAGGATGTAGGTGCAAACAATACAATACGAATACAGGCGCAAATATAATAAGTGCATGACAAAATTAGTGCCTAGTAAATAGTAAAGGGTTTGTTTGTTAGATTTGTTTAGTCGTTTGTTGTTCGCAATTTTTCAGTTTCTATGTTGAACCAACAATTATTATCTTTCGATCCTGTAAAGATGATGCAACTTTGTTAATAATATACGTTTTTGATCTAATGGGCCAACATCTACGATGTACAAGAATGGCTTGGTGACAAAACCTGACAAAGATAGCTTGGATCTTGTTTCTTTTTCTTTGTATATATATATATATATATTAGGAAGAGGAAAAAGAAAAGAGATGTTGTGATTTTGTTTTGCAGCATACCGCTTCGATGCAGTGGATCGTTTAGGATTGTATGTCAACAAGACTTTTGCACCACGGTGTCCCCATTACCACTACTCTTTGTAGATACTTTTATCACTGTTTCTCAACAATATTGGATTGAGTTCGAGGGTGTCTATGTATTTGTGTGTGTTTGTGGGGGTACAGTTGACGTTGTCAGCAATTTTGCACGAGGTGCTTTGGTTGGCTCATTTTATTATTTTATTTTAATTTTTTTTTTTTTTGAGCACCCAAAAAAAAGGAAGAAAAAAAAAAAAAGAAAAGAAAAGAGAAAAATGACATCAGTTCTGATTGCGTTATTCTTGCATGTGATAATTTTTATGTACTTTATCTTTTTTTTAAAAAAATAAAATACTTTTTCTATCACAAGCAATTTAACTAACTAGTAATCTCTCAGGATTGAGTGGTAGCTGCTACCATTTGGTTTATATACAATAATAACCATACTGGAGGCCAATTATGATTTACTAGAGAGTTAATTATTTCATAATTTGATTATAGAACTGCCTTTAGAGTGCCATACAAATGTTGTTCACTTTTACTTCAGCTTCTCATTGGTACCATAAACATTGTGTTTTGAAATAGTTTGATGTTCCACTTATTTTTTACACGAATTACATTTTTTTTACTCAGCTTTGTAAAAAATTTCAAAAAAAACCATTCAAAACTTTCTCCATCCCATTTTGTTTTTTCGGCAGCCACCACCACATGCTGAAAAGAAATCCAGTATTATTAATATGGGGACAACGCAAGAGAAATGGGGGTGGAGATGCAATGTAAAATCTCCTCGAAATTTATGGTTTTCAAGTCATTTCACAACTTATAAGGTGCATTTATTGATAAATTGATTGATTGTTGCTAAATTTTCCCAACCAGTGCTAAAATCAAAAGTAATAAAACAGATTAAAGTACAGTAAAGTGAGATGGACATGTATGCGAATAGTTTTAGATATCGTCTCGTACATTACTTTTTGTGTGTGCTGATGTTGTTGCTGCTGCTGTTGTTGTTGTTGTTGTTGTTGTTTCTTTCTATCTTTCGTTCTTCTTCTTTTTTCCCCCTGGCGACATTACGAAAGAGGAAAAAGAAATGTGCATATATACATATATAAAAAGGCACAGTAAGAAGCAAGTAATCTCACCATTTGATAAGAATGAGAAAAGGGATGATACACTAATTGTAAATCTCGGAATCAACCTGTTCAACAACATAGTAACGAAATCGTTCAGAACAACAAATCGAGCTTCAGCACAACAAAAAAAACAGCACCAAAAATGATAAGAAAAAGGATTTGAGAGTGTTTAGAAAGAAAGAAGGAAGAAAGAAAAAAAAAAACAATCACAAGTTTTGCAGCAAACTTTTCAGTATAGCAATTCATGTAAAACCACACTGTTTTTTCTTGCAACAAACGTGTGCAGTAGCATACTTGTTGGTTTAGCCTGGCTAGCTCAATCGGCTAGAGCGTGAGACTTTTAATCTCAAGGCTGCGGGTTCGAGTCCCGCGTCGGGCTTATTTTTTTGTTTTTTTTTGAATAAACTAGTATTTTTTTTCAACAATTGGAGAGTGCTACTATCAGACCATTGACAAATAAGTACATGTCTAAATCATGCATCTGACCCTGAAGTTGTATGAAGTTTTGCTTTTATTCTTCTTCTTCTTTTTTCAAATTTTCATTTTTTAATCAGTTTTTTTCACCGCGCTTAACAAGTAAATCTTGGTATTCTTTGTTTAAGTTCTCCAATCTCGTAGATTAATATTGTCTTTCTTTCTTTCAGTGTTTTTTTTTTTCTTTTTTTTCAATTTTCGCATCAAAATCACATTAATTAATTTTTTCTCAATGACATCAATTGAAGCATTCCGTTTTATTCGAAATTTGCTTATCTTTTGAGAAAAAAAAAAAAAGTAAAGAAATAAAACTAAATAAGAAACTCATCAATATATACCCTCATATTCAACAGTAATGGAGGAGGAACAGGTACTGCGCGATGTTGCTAGACCCACTGAGCAGAAAATTCACCCAATAAAAGAGGTCACGTTTGGTGCCATTTCAGGAATGGTTGGTAAATTAATCGAGTTTCCTCTTGACACAATCAAGGTTCGACTACAGTCTAATCATGGCCAATCGCCCATAACAACAATACAAATGATCCGCCAAACGTATCACAACGAAGGATTTGTACATGGATTTTATAAGGGATTGAAAGCTCCATTGCTTGGTGCATGTTTAGAAACAGCAATATTATTTAGTAGTTACAACTATGCTTCGACTTTTATCGCCAACCGAATCGATAAATCCAATGGAACTAACTCGAGAAAGATTGTTTCAGTCGACGACATACCATTCTGGAGCAAATGCGTCTCCGGTGGATTTGCTGGACTCATGGCCAGTTTTATCTTGACACCCGTAGAGCTCGTGAAATGCCAATTACAAGTGGTCAATATGCATAATAGCACACCTTTAACTATTCTGTCACAATTACTGCCGCAGGTGCAAAAGTCATCATCATCATCAACAACATCAACAACAACAACAGCAACAACAACAACATCAACATCAACATCAACAACGCACTCTTACTCTTCAATAGTAAAGCGAACAATAAAGGATAATGGTATAACCGGATTATGGAAGGGGCTCGAATCCACTATAATCAGAGAAGTTGTAGGCACAGCAATTTGGTTTGGCACTTTTGAATACCTCAACAATCACTTCAAAAGTACTGCTGACCCATGGATTGAGAACCAAGATTTACAATTACTATTTAGTGGTGCTGTAGCTGGGGTTACCTTCAATTTGTCTGTGTTCCCCGTTGACACCATCAAGTCAAACATTCAAACACATGATATCTTAAACAAAGCAGAACATAAACAATCAAACACAAACTTTTGGAAGGAGGCTAGGAAATTGGTGCTGAGGAAGGGAGGCATAATAAATCTCTATAATGGATTGGGCATCACTTTGGTAAGGTGTGTACCAGCAAACGCATTAATATTTTATACATATGAACTCTTGAAACGCAATTTCTAACAAAAGGGAAAACAACTGCATCTTCAATAGCAACAACAACACACACACACACACATATATATATATATATATACATATACATATATATATGTATATGTATCAAAAAAGGTTAGAGGAAAGATGAACTAGAACAATGAGAAAAAAAAAGAGAGAATAAATAAAAAAGAGATATTATAGATTACCACCAAAAACAAAGTCTAATGAAATTACACTAACACAACATATTCTATAAAATGATAATAATAATAATAATTATAATAATGATATCAATTGGGAAACAAGTTGCTTGCGCGTTGTAAGTCATCAACATTCAACAAATCGGATCCAAGTTGGAACAAAGTTTCCAAATGCAGATCCACCAAGTTCCAAGGCCATGTCACATCGCCCCAAATTCTAGTTTTTAAGCCATGCTTGTGAGCAGAATCAAACAATTCTTGGAGCTTGCTTTGCTGATCATCATTGAAATCGTTTCTCAATGTCGAGTTGTATTCGTCACCCAACAAACCCTGGATCCCGCCACTGGCGACACGTGACAATTTACTCCATCTCTGTAATTCATTTTCATTTGCAGACAGGTTGAAATAACCCAAGGGCCCATCCAAAAAAGTATAGCGAATTTCTTCTTCTTCAACTTTCTCTATGGGTAAGTTACCAGTGATTGTCAACACTAACGGGCCCTCGTGCAAAGTATCATCAGTAGCATTATAGTACGTTAAGAATCCAGCATCAATAAATGGCTGCAAGAGCGGTTTCAATGCATCATAAGTCGAGTTGGGTTCCGTTTTAAAATCAAACCAAAGATAAGCCTGTTGCTCAGGATCATTGTAGAATATGCTATGTTTATTTTGGTCACCCAACAAAGCGTTACCACTGCCATCAGTATAGGTAAACTTGGGATTAGCATAGCTTAGGAATTGGTAAAGGGGATTCAAGTATAAATTAAACAATGTATTGATTGGACGTAAAAACACTTGGTTATGACCAACATATACTTCATCATCCCTGAAATACAAAGTTGAAGGTTCGCCTCCGCCATTGGAACTTCCATTACTAGTAGTCGCATTTACTTTATTTCCTCCCTCTGCGGTAGTCTCTGTACTTGTACGTTGTAATGTATACGTTTTTGGAAAATACCAAATATCACTCTCAATACTCACGGCACCAACACTTAAAGCATCAAATAATGGATGTGCTCTCCAATAATCATTATGTGAATGCAAAGGTTTTGGGTAGACATCTCTAGTTAATCCCTCAACGGTATAGTTAAAAGGAAGCACCGGTGTACTATTGGAGTTCCCATCGTATTGCAATAACGCTGCTGCTGCTGAAGATGAATAGGATGAATCGATGGAATTATTGTTGTATGTCTCTCTCGCATGTAGCGATGGTTTAAAGACATTAATCATGATTAATAATGGAAATGTGTATTTGTAATGGAAAGAAATTGGATAAAAAAACAAAGGAGTTAAATTCTGAGCTATGTTAATGAAGATATTTTGGGAGGAACAGCACCATTATATATGTACAAATATATGTCCAAACAGCAACGAGAAATCCAGTTTCCTCTATTGATATATTTTTTTTTCTCTATTTCTTTCTTTCGTTCTTTCGTTCATTCGTTCTTTTAATACATATATACATTGTTTTTTTTTTATTTTTTTTCTCATATGGTAATGAAGATGGGAAACGTGCTACTTTGTGTCAACGTGGGGAGGAGGAGGGGGAGGGGGAGTGTCTCTTTCCACAGAATACACAATTTATTTTTCTTCTGTTCTTTTTTCTTCCCACACTTTCTCATAGTAAAATTTCCAATTTTTTTTTTTTCTCTCTCTCTCTCTCTGCTTAGCTAGCTCGGATATAGGCAAAAAAAAAATGAAATTTCGCCGAAACTGTGGAGATTTCAGCGAGACTAACGAAGGAAAAATAAAAATAAAAATAAAATAAAAAGAAAAAGAAAAAGGAACATTGAAGAATAGAGAGGACAAGAGAGAGAGAGAGAGAGAGAGAGTGCAATCACACCTCCGCCTTTCACACGAATACTCCTTGAAAAAAAAACAAATGAAAAGAAACAATCATACATAAAAGTTGCCACGCAAGGTTCATATACAGTAGGCCACCTAGTCGTGACTAAACCATTACCCGTTTGCTATCCATTCACGAGTTATTGTAATAAATTATATACATTTTATAACACATTATTAACACAGTATAAACTATCTCTAACGGTGCAACAAGTTATCAAGGTACTGAGTTAACTTGTTCATTCGTTTTATGGTGATTTCCATAAGGTCCTCGTCGCAAAAGCTCAATTTATACTTTGTGAATTCACAAATCGATGAAACTTGTTGCGCCATGACGTTCTGGTCAAACAAACTCTCAATGACGTCGTCTTCCAACTCAACACCTTCAATATCCCGAGTTTCACCAGTGGTTAAAAACTCAACAACTAGTTTACCTGTCTCCTGGTTTCTCGATAACTTGATAAATTTTGTCAAGAATACCAAACTGCACGCAACTGATAAGAAAGCGGTAGAAAAGGACAAGGTATATTGAGGTAATTTAACCCAACTTTGCTTGACAGATGCTTTCAATTCTGGCGCCTCCCACCACTCTCTAGTGTTCATCACATCGCGGAGTGACGAGGAAGACGGCAGCTTTCTAAACTCATCATCCTCAGCATTGAACAATGTGGGACCACAAACAATGGAAAAATCCTTATACTTAGCCAGCGGAATAAGTTCAATCAATGCAACAAACCCCGACATTGACTTGATAACTTCAACAAGACTCTTCCAGTGTGTGACGTCAAAACCCTTTAATAAAGTGGTGGGGTCGTCCAAGTCCAATAATTCATCACAGATCAAAGGCTGGCTCATTTCGTCTGCTTCACTCATATTCATTTCGTCATCATTGTCGTTGCTATTGCCGTTATTATTATTATTATTGTTGCTGCTGTTGTTATTGTTATCATCATCGTCATCATCATTGAGCTGTCTTTTTCTAAAATCATGTTTCGATAATTTGAATTTCATCACCCGTACTATAAAGTACGTGTACTGTAATACTTCACCAACACGCAAAACCATATTGGCAAGCCAATAAGTCACATTCACAACAATGATTTTCCTGTCCTCTACAACGCTGGAGTGCAAATTCTTGATCTTATTCGTAAGGTCAACATTGAATTCATTCTTACTAATCAAATTATCAAATGTCAAGTCACCATTTGCCAATTTGCTCAATAGGCTTTCAAATATCTTGCTCGCCAATGTTAAGCTGTTAAAATCAGAGGGAATATGATCTTTGTCATGTAATTGCTTCCACGTGGTTCTATTTGCTCCAAGACTTAATGTTTGAAAGTCAGTATCATCTAAAGGCAACAACACATTATTTGAATAGTGATCTCTTTCGTAATCGAATTTGAAATCATCAATAATCGACGATAACTTATAATATGGTCTCCCCTGCATGAATCGTAATAGAATTATATGGTATACGTAAAAACTCCACATCAGTTTCAAAACAACCTCACGCTCATAAATCTGTCTACTCGTTCTAGAAGATGAATTGCCCAATTTCAGTTTTGACTTTGGTTCCAGTTTCAATCCAAGTTTCAGTTTCCGTTGTGACTCTTTTTCGTCAAATCTTTTTTGGCTATATACTTCGACGAAATTGTTGTCATAGATTGTCTCATAAAGTTTGATATTATGCTGATTGATCTTGTTCATGTGAAATCTCACTGCGGTACATTTGGCTATCAATTTGTAACAAACCATAATCCCTAATCCATTCAAATTGTCCCAGTATTTGTACATTTTCTTAATCCAATAATGTTCATCTGGGCTTATTTTGAGCGTGGAATCTTTCCGCGTGGCAATTATACAAATGGTTCCAATGAATATGTGCAAAATGGAACTATCAGTGTTTAATGAAATATTTTTCAAAAAAATGGATTTGCAAGGGAGAATCTGGTGCCCTGGCTGGTTGTAAATGTAGTAATAGTCAACCAATTTGTTTAGTGTTTTCCAATCTGGTAGTTCATACTTTGCCAACTCTTTATTGGAGAATGGTGCGTCTTTTTCATCATCGTATTGTGGAGCTTGAATTTTTGGGACCACTTTACTATCCGCATAAGACTTTGCTTTAGCAAAATTGGCCTCTTTTACCTTTCTGCCAAGTATAGGATCGCTCGTTTGCAGCTCATTGTCTCCAGCATGGTTAACAATACTACCTATATTATTATCGCGTTTTTTAACTTCATCACTCTCACCACGATCCATTTGATTCGAAGGGCGAGATTCTGTTGAAGCTGAAGCTTTCATTCTAGTACTTTTCACATCGAGCAGACCAGCTGCAGATGAGGCAATACCACCTGATGTTCCTGGACCTTCAACGCTTTCCAAACCGCTTTCCGGGGTTGCTTTTTTTGCTTGTACTTTCTGGTTTTCGACAGTGGGCAAAATGCTCTGTTCCTCGTTTTCATCACCTTCACGATTCGTCTTTCCGGTTGTTCTAAATAAGTCATTTTGAGGCGAAGGCAGTGGTCTAAAAGGGCGCATTTCGTAGCTTCCTGGATAGTCCAGATGTTCACGAAATGGAGGCGGTGGAGGGAAGTCATGATGCTGATGACCGTGTGGGCCATGGCGAGGACCATGAGGACCATGAGGACCATGAGGACCATGAGGACCGCGTAGACCATGGCGAGGCCCATGTGGCCCATGTGGCCCATGTGGCCCATGAGGACCATGAGGTCCACGAGGGTGAAAACGAGGATGAAAATGCAGATGTTGTGGTGGAGGAAAGGGAGGGAACTGATGAGATGCGGTTTGTGATGATGTAGAGGGAAATTTGTGAAAAGGTGGCGGACTATAAGGATGATGAGGATCATGACGCAGATGTTGGAGATGATGAGGAGGAGGAGAGGGAGGAGGAGGAGGTAATCGATAAGAGTGACCATCATACCCTTCTAGCGGAGTTCGTGGTGGTAATTGTTGTGGTGGTGGTGGGGGCGGAAGTGTCAGGAAAGGTGGTGGGGGCGGTGCAGGCTGAGATTGAGATTGAGATTGTAATTGTGATTGTGATAGGGGATAGCCAACAGATGGTGGAGGTGGTGGAAAATGAGAATATGAGTCAAACCCGCGTGAGAATGGGCCTTCTTCACCACCACGGCGGGGATGGGTGTGGTTGTGACTGCCTAGTGGGGGAGGAAGGGGCGATTGTACTCGATGGCCTACATAGTTATCTTCTGACAGCGGTCTTCGTGGAACATCAGGTCTGGAAAATGATATGCTTGGGTTAGTCCTTGAGTGCATAAATGGAGGTCCTTGTTTGTGGCCGTGATGGTGGTCGTGGTGGTGGTCGAGACGACGGTAATTAGCTCTTGTCTCTGGAAAGGACCTTATAGTAGGCTGCGGTGGAGGTGGATATTGTCGTCCCATTCGGTCTGAATATGGTTCGGCAAGGGCTGGAAGTCTATCGTAAGCACTGCTTGTTAATGACTGTGCTGGTGATGGGGGTGCAGGTTTTACGGCATTTCCGGTCCCATCAAGGATATACAGACTTACGCGTTGTGTTGCTGCTTCTGATTCCCTTTCCAGTAGTGTTTTCCTTATCCTCTTTGCTTCCGATGCCAGAGTCAGTGCTGAGCCCATGTTGATATCTGTTATTGATTCGTGCATGCTGATTGTCTCATCGTCATTTGCGTCTTTCCGCTTTCTTCGACCGCCTCTGTTGCTTTGGACAAAGACACAATCGATATCAAGAAATTTACAGTTGGAGCATGTCCTAGTCTTTTCTGGGATAATCTTTGTTCCATCAGAAGAGGTTATTGAGCTCACCGGCTCACCATCACATTTGATCTTCTTTTCACGACATGATAAACATGCTCTTCTGGCTACTCTTCTCGGTCGTTGTCCCTGAGTTTGTCCTTGTGCTTGTGCTTGTGCTTGTCCTTGCGCTTGCCGTTGTCCTTGAGTTTTTGGTTGGCTCTGCACTTGGACATCGTGGCTGGAATCACGACTTCCTTTAGTGAGGCCTGCTTTTGGATTAGCAACTTGCATATAATACCTGGTTGGTTGGTTGGTTGGAGCCCCTCTGCTATGTCTATCAGTTCTAGATGAAGTAAAAATGAACAGTGACTGTTTTTTTTTTTATTTTCTCCCTTTATTCGTTCTTGTTCTTGCTTTTTTCAATTTCAAAATCTTTTTCTATTTTTTCTATTTTTTCTTTTTTTTTGATTATTTGGTTACTGTATTTGTTTGTTGCTTCTTTCGGCATTTACAAACACCAGAAAGTGAAGGAATAAAAAAAAAAAAAAAAAAAAAATAAATAAAAAATAAAGAGAAACAAATTTCTTTCTTTTTTTCTTTTTTTTTTAAAAACCGCAAAAGCAGTTGTTCTCCTCCACGAATTACGTAAGAATATAGTAATATAAGTATAGATACTATAGATACTATACATACTATACATACTATACATACTATACATACTATACATACTATACATACTATACATACTATACATACTATACATACTATACATATTTGTTTTTTTACACAAAGAGAAGTGTGTGCTATTTTTAACTATTCTGTTCCCGAGCACTTTGGTGCCGTGCGGTATTTGAAATCAACATCCTCGGCTACTCATTCAGTGCTCATACAAATATATAGATATAGATATTATTTTTGTTGTTGTTTTTTTGTCAGACAACCTCATAGTGAAGGAATATGTTGTTTGGATATATACTGCTACTAAGTTAGGAACTGTTTGACTTTACAGCCAATCCCGTGCCCAATTTCAAAGAGTTAATATGATCAGACGAAAAGAAAAGAAAAAGATTTACAAAAAAGGCAAAAATTAAATTTGGAGAAGGAAGAAGGGAGAAGGAGAAAAGAGAAAAGAGAAGAGAGGAGCTGAAGCTGGAGTGAAAGTGTGACTTAACGGTGTCCGGAATGGACGTTTTTTTTTATATTTAACAACTTTGCTATTCCATAAATTCGTATTTCAAATGCCGGGATGTCCACACAGTGTGCAGAATGAAAAAATAATAAATAAATAGAGAGCTACCATGCAAAAAAGAACAAAAAAAAAAATAAAAAAATATCTCTCATTCTGTGAACTGTACAACAAAGAGGGACAAAAATAAAATAAATAATTAAATAGAACTTCCACTCAATCACTTCCCCTCCCCCCCAAACACACACACACACACACACACACAAAAGAACATAAAGAACAACAATAGAATAAGAGAGAAAAAAAATATTTGAGAACGGCAAATCGAAATTATTTTCCTTTTTCTTTTTCTTCCTTATGCCTTTAGACACCACATATCGGTGATAGGTCAAGGCAATTCAAAAACACTTTTTATTGTTAGGATAAGGGTTATATATTCTCTTATCTCAAACGCCTTGATGGTAGAGATATAGTTCATGGCAATGGAATGTTAAAAAAAAAAAAGCAACTACAACCACAACCACAATCACAACAAAAACCACAACCAGAACAACAAACCTTTTTGATTATATTGTACAGCGGCATTTGATACCCGTGTATTATCCTATCTTCATCTCTTATTGTGTGTGTGTTAAACTGTATTCCCGTGGCAAAGTATTCCTCTTCCTATTTGTCAGAGCAGCAATTAAATAGAATAGGCAAAAAAAAAATTTTTTTTTAATATAAACAGGAATATCAATAGCGTAAGCAAAAAAAAAAAAAAAAAAAAGAAAAAGGAAAAAGAAAATAATTCCGAGACTTCCGAGTGAGTGAGTGTATGGAATTCCAGATGGGAGTTAGTGAAAAAAGGTGATTCAATAAAAAATAGTCAATGTTGATGTACTATAACACAACCATGGCCAGTCTATAAGTATATATATATATATATATATATACATATCTGTATATGGAGGGTCTATATTCATACCACTATATGTATAGAGGGTCACGGCATATGTCGCAATTTGATATATAACTTGAATATTCCATACTACTCAACCACCTATAAAAGTGCAACAATTGTATCACGTGTGCACATATTGTCATAGCAGATTTGATTTTTCTCACACTCTTCTCACACTCTTATGCTGCTTTACCTTTTTTAAGCTGAAACCTGCTTCTTCACTTTCAAAAGTCTAAAGATCTCCACAAGTTTCACACTACCAACCAACAACTCTTCCTTGAAATAAAACAAGAATGCCGCAGTGAGTATACTTTGACTCAACTTAACAGCTAAACCACCATACAACCCTTCAAGACCTTCCTCATGGACAATCTTTTTAATCTCTTGATACATTGACAATTGTGGCTCTTTCTCCTCCGTCAAGTGCTTTTCTCTTAAAACCTTCTTTTTAATGTGCATTCTCGACTTCAAGGTGATGTATGGGTACGTCAAGGACGTTGCAATCAACTTACCAAAAGCGCCAATAAAAAAGGCCTTGATTGCAGTAAATGACTTGACACCATTCTTGGCAATAATCGCATTTTTGATCTGCTCAAATATGGTGTACTGAATGATGGGGTTGACCACTAAAACCAAGGCTGGCAATACGCCGGCAAACAAAGTTCCCACTCCATCATTCTCAATAATGCTCAAAAGAGTCTTGAAAGTCGAGTTGGAAACATCCTCTTCACCTTGTTGCTTCTTCTTCTTTTCAGTCATCATCCGCGTGTTGGCAACCCAAAATGGATTAGAACCAACACAAGTCACAGCACCAGCAATCGCACCAGTTATAATTGACTGAATTGTCGAAAGACCGGCCCTTTTCTTCCCAGCAGTCCTATTTGCCTTCAAAAAAACATTCGATGTCAATTCGTAGAAATAGTAGTAGATGAAATTAGTCAATATTATACCATAAAGGGCACTCTCCAACCCAGAGTACAAACCAAATACACCCTTCTCATTAATAATTTCCTTGGCAGCAAGCACAGAGTTACTATTCTTCACAGCATATGTAAACCGTTTCAAAGCAGGTTCACTCTTGAGTTTTTCGAGTTTCGCCTCTAGCTCAGGCGAATTGCTAATCTTTTCCTCCTTCTTTCTAGCTTGAGTCTGTGCCAAGGTGGACAATGTCACCAAGGGATAGGTAACAATCATTGATAAAGCACCACCACCGGCACCAGCAATGGCATGCGCAATCTCTTCATTATCAGACATTGTAAAATTTTCAGTTGTTTCCCAAATATAAAAATTAGAAAAAAAAAAAAAACAAAAACAAAAACAAAAAAACCGTGTAAAATCAAGATGGTTATCTAAGGTGGTTATTGATTTGAATTAATAAGTATATATATGTATATAAGCATAGACTCACACACACACACACACACACATATATATATATATATATCAATCTGTCTAAGTGAATGAAAGTGTAAACTTTTGATTCTCAAAATATTTACTTTGTGGGGGGGGGGGAGGAGAATTGGTGGAGACATAAGAAGGAGACAAGGTGGGGGAGAGGACGCAAATTAACGGAAGGAAGAAAAAAAGAAAAACAACAACAATAACAACAATTAAAAAAAAAAAAAGAAAAACAACAACAACAACAGATTACCTATTATTTCACTTGGGGGAAAAGCATTAACATGACAAAACATATGCAATCATTTCTACATTGATTCAAGCCTCTACAATCAGCAAGCAAAAAAAAAAATAAGATCAAGCACCAATAGGTATCATATCATTTTTCTTCAAACACCTGAAAGCTGAGTTTATTAGTTTCGGAAAGACCAAAAGAAAAAAAAAAAAGAAAACAGACCACTAATATTAGACCTATTATCGATGGTTAACCACGGTAATTTTTTGGGTAGACATGATAAACTAGACCCATGTACAAATCACATGCAGTTGCAATGTGGGGTAGTTGGTCTTTTCATTTTCTTCAAAATAGTTTTTTTTTTTTTTAAAAAAAATAAAACAACAAATTGTCGTGTCTTTTTTCTTGTAGAGAAAAAAAAAATTGAATTACGCGTAAAGAAACTAACACGTGATTTAATGCACTTAAGATATCACGTGATTGTTGGTTCCTTTTTTTAATAAATCAAAAAAGAAATAATAAAAAAAAAAAGAATTCAAAAAACTAAGAAGAACAGAAAAAAAAATAAAAAGCGAAATAGGAAAAGGATTGTCGCGACATACTGAGGTGTTTTGAGATCTATCTTCAAATTATCTTACTATTCCATTTATCATGACTACACATACCATCTATTGGTCATTACTTTCAAAGTTACCACTCCAAGCACCTAAACACCAGCACCAGCATAAACATAAATACAAAAAACCATGAATAGATTAGCTGAGAAGCCAACTGATACGAGAAGTACCCTTGTACGAAGATACGGTATTTTTGCTGCTGTTGCTGTCACCTTATTCTTAATTGGTAAGAAACACATTGCTTACGAAAAAGACCAGCGCCACAAGATGGAAAATGACTCGGACTTGAACAATTCAGATAACGAGTTTGCCGTCAGCGTTAAAAGACCAGGGTTCCCCGAAAATAATCCAAATTTAAACTATGATGATGCAAGCAGGAGAAGCAAATACGTTGGTAGTGGAGATGCCTACAGTTCAAGAAGACCTGGTGATCGTTTAAACTTTTATAATGTTTTAAAGATGAAATGGTTCCCCGACGACAAGGAGAAAGAGGCTCAGTACTATACACCTTCACGAGAAGACAAGATTGTGAAATAAAACAACACAAAAAAAAAAATTAGAAAGAAAAGGGAAGAAGCCAGCAGCGAGAAGAATTGCGGTTTAGAACGATTGAACGGCGACGCTTGAAACTTTCTTCTCAAAGTGATATCAACATGTAAATAGCTATATAGCAGAGATCATATAACTCATCAACTAACCGACTGATTAGCTTTCAGCAATAAGTTCTTTAAACGCAATCTCATAAATCAAGTTTGACTTTAGAAATTTCTCAAGACACCATCCGCAAAGGAAATTGTCTTGCAACTCTTGCAAAATCATCACAATATTAGACTTGATTTGGTCATCATGATTAAACAAGTTGATGAGCAATATCTCTATCCCTTTATTTTTGTCAAATATGGTCAAGTTTCCTCCATGTGCCGAGGAACTTTGTAAACTAGTTGAACTGCTTGGTGGAATCAAATATGTAATCAACAAAAAAATCTCTAATGATTTGCCACTAATAAGAAACTTCAAAATATTAAACCAAATCTCCCGCTCATTGATTTTGTTATTGACCACTGAAACATTGCTCAAACTTTGCAAATGGTAGTGCAAGTCGATCATCAAGTTTAATTCATTGGATAAATTGGGAAGCAGGAGGTTATAAACTAATTTCTCAGTATAGAGCAAGTCCTGAAACTTTTTGGAGATTAATTGATAACAGGAGATTTCGAGTAGTTTGTTCGTATCACTGGTCCAGAAATACCCAATCCCATCTAACAACAAGACGAGGTCCTTATTCGACGGCACCAAGCTATTATTGAAATTCTTTGAGCTCAAAAGTATTCGAATGATTTCGTTTATGTGTCTTCTAAAAATAAGTTGTAGTGTTGTTAAGTCATCATTATAATTGAATAATGAAAGTTGTAAATTAGAAAGGAACCTGGCATCTTCCGCAATAATTGAATTTCGAAACTCTGAATAACCAAATCCGCCACTGCTATTGCTATTACCACTAGCGCCACCAGCGCCACCAGCAGCACCAACACCAGCACCACCAAAAGACTTGCTATTCTCAATATTAGAACTGAGAAACAACTCGTTTGCATCCAAGTCATAAAGTAGGTCCCATAGTTTGTCATTGTTTTTGAAAAACGGATTTATTGTACCAGCAATAAAACTCTCACACTCTTCAAGAAGATCGATTTTGGAAACGTCAATTATAGGGAACACATTATAATTTGTTAACAACCCGCTCAATATTCCACCACCAGTGACAATCTTCAAGAGCAACAATACATGATCAATGATGTGGCCAGCACTATTTTCATAGCTTAGAAAAAGAATCTTTTTACCAGTTAGCACGGCATTGATCAATAAAATGATGGGAGGGGTTTGCAACCCATAAATAGTCAACTCGTTGTTTAGATAGCTGCTTGCCAATTTACAATTAAGAAAACTAATCAAGTTTGGTCTCATGTTTAAGTCTGTGGGATTCAAATAGTCTCCAATCGTGTCCGGCAAGGAAAGTAGTGGGATCCTTACTGGGATCTTCATCGAGTTAAAATCAATTACCGAGTTCAAACTCAAATCCTTACGTATGAACAAGGACTCATTCATGACTTGGTTCTTGCCAATCCCCAAAATTCGATTACGAAAACTTTCATCGTAATATATCTTGTCATTTATCGGAAGGTCCAAGATACTTGTGAGTAGAATTTTCTTGACGATACTTATATCATCATCACTTCCTCCACCTACAGATTTACCACCATTCAAGTCGTGACTGATCAGGAAATCCTTTTCATTGATAGCGCGGTACAACTCTTTGATGACACTATGGTCGTTCTTTGGAAAATACAAGTCCAAACAGATCATAAGCAAAGGTTTAAAACTTTTGAAAAAGCTCAATTTTGTCAAAACACTCAAACTCTTAATCTGAGACCCACGCTTAAACTCATCTTTCTTCATATTTGTCACTATAGTGTATAAAAAGTATGGCTCACTCTCACATGTATTTCGATTGTACAAGTATTGAAACTCTCCAGTGTTGAGATTTCGATACAACAAGAACAACGTGAAGTCTTCATTTCTTTTGTGAATCTGGTCGGGAAGCATTAGCTCAGGCAAGAAGTAAAGATTTTGAAGACCAGGAATCTCATTGGGGTACTGATATGTGAGACTGGGGCCCTTATCGATATGAAACTCAGCAGTGAGTATATATTCCAAATTTGGCATCTTTTTTTTTTGTTTCTTTTTTCAAAGAGTCAAGATTTTGCAAGAAAATTGGTATTCCTTTCTCCTTTTCCTTTTCCTTTTCCTTTTTGGTTTTTTCTTTTATTTTAGTTTAGATTTCTACCTTTATTTTTATCTTTTTTTTCAAAAATAGAAAAAAACAGGTTGCTTTTGTCGATAAATTGTTGATGTATATGATGACTTGTTCAATGGAGTGCCTAGCGAAGAAAGTTGATGTTCGCCGATAAAGAAACAATTATTGGACCCTTCGTGTTGTTTATGATTTGTGGTACATAAATATTACCAAACCATACTCTCGGCTAATTTTTTTTTTTCTCTAATTGTTTTTTTTTTCTTTTTTCTGCTCTTTATCGTGTAGTGAAAAAAGTACTTAAAATTAAAGTGACAAAAAACAATCAGCGAGACAGACCAAATGGTCACATACACCCTATAGGTATAATGAAGATACATCTCTGATGGTATTGCTTTTTACGAAATGCAAATTAAAAACAAAAAAACACATAGACAATTCTCACAACAAATACAACATCACATAATGATACTACATAAAACCTTATTATTAAAGTATATTTTTTTATATATGTATACAAAAGCAAAATTCGGATTATTCAATTTGAATACTTGCCTATGAGGCTGATAAGGCAAAAAAAAAGGAAAACTACTGGGAAGTCAAAAAAAAGACAACAACTTTTTTCTTTTTTTTTTTTCTTATTTTTTTTTTGGGGGTCGAACTAGACGAGTTTATTGACCACTACAACCACTGCAACTATAATGATACCAGCAGCAAAATTTTAATTTTCAAAGTAATCTGCCATCTCTTGGTCCAACTCTTCTACAGTCTTTTTCTTTTGTGGCTTCTTAGTAGCCTTCTTGGCCTTAACAGCATTCTTCTTGACCAACACTTTTTTGGCACCAGCCTTTGCACCAGCTTTTGGTGTTCTAACTTGCTGTACTGGCTTAGCAGTAATTCTAGCAGCCAATGGTTTCTTTGAAGTGTCAATAATCAATTCCAACTTCAACTTACCTGCACCACCATCGATTGAGGCACCGTTGTACTTCTCGACAGCCAAAGCAGCGTTCTTGCTAGATTTGAAAATGATAGTGGCGTATCCTTTAAATAGACCTTTTTCGTTGTAGCTCATGTCAACTTTGTTAACACCTCCAATTTGTGATTGAAAAAATTCCTATATTTTGTTAGTCATTCTGTTTCTCTTTCTCTCTCTGTTTTATTTTCTTAAATATTGGTTTCTACCATGTTATACAATTTGCTTTTTTCTTCTTTATTTACGGAGAAATGAAGGGTGAAGTGCATCTTCAAATTGCCAAAAACCTATAAATGGTACTCAAGGTCTTTGAAATGAAGAAATAAGAAATGAAAAAGAAATAGGGATCAAACAGGGATCAAACAGGGATCAAATGGGGATCAAATGGGGATCAAACAGGGATCGATTGGAAGTGCGTCTATCATATGATCATCTGGATAGACAAATGGTCTCTTATAGAAAGTGTGACCCCTCATTATTGGAATGAGGACTGGTGAGGGTTTGTTCCATGGAAAGAATGTGCCGTTAACTAACAAAAGTCACGTGCTTAGTTTCAATCGAGATACTTGTATAAGAAATTGAGCAACAATTTAATAAAACTATCACTCAACCAATTATTCAATTAATCAATAAATCATTTAACCAGATCAGATCAGATTGAGTCAAGTCAAGTAAAGTCGAGTCAAATGAAACTAATTTTCAAAGTCTAACCAATAACTCGAGTTAAGACTTGTAATCATTTGCAAAGTAGAAATGAAATGAGGTTTAGCAGCTCCTTAAATTTGCAAAACGCAGAAAATAAGGTGCAAAAACCAAAACCTCGATCTATTCCAATACCCTTTGTACCAGTCCACCAATCTAATGAGGCTTGTTTGTTGAAGAGAAAGGATCATACTCAATCCTCAACTATCAAGACACAAGTTCATTTATCGTTATCCATCCAATCAGACTCAGTGAATCTAAGGAACAAAAAAAGATAAGATTCAAAAAACAAACTTATGACTTAATGCAAACTTCCTCTCTATTTTTTTTTTTTTGGAGCAAGGAGGAGGGGGGGAGAAGGAAAAAAAAAGTTTAAGTTGATGCTCATAACGAACTTAGTAAATAAGTATGGATGAAAACCACACATCATCAGTTCGTGAATATAGCACAACCGTCTTCTCAAGTTTGCATCCCAGCCCAACAGATGCTAGTATTTGAAAAAGCATCAGAATGAGACATTCGGCTCCTATCAGATAGACGTAGCTTTGTTAAATAACAAAAATAAAAATGCTTTCCATACACCCAATAGATCCCCGATTATTGTGACAAAACACTTTCCAATACTTCACTTACTGACCTGCAGTGATGAAGTTCCCGAGATCCTCCATGTGTCCATATTACCCATTAACACCCAGATTGATAACCCATGAAAAATGATGCAGTAAAATTATTTTAGCACAACATTTCCTTCTGTAAAAAAAAAAAAACAAATTCGTAACTTTTGTTAAAAGCAACATACCCTAACATTGTCATGTTTCAAATCTCTTGGTAAACCCGTGACATTTACCTTTGTAGCATAGCTCAAATCTATAGCGGGAGCAGCGGCAGCAACAGCAGCAGCGGCTTTTGGCTTGTTGAATGAAACAGTGGCTGGCTTTTTTGCTTTGCCATTTGTCAACTTTTTGCCAACCTTGTTTTGGTTACTTTTGGCGCCAACTTTTGCACCAGGTCTTCTAGACTTGAAAGTCTTTTTGCTCGATGAAATGATATCATCTAATGATTTATCTAATGAAGCAGACATTTTGAATTCGATTTTATTTATTATATTTTATTTATTGTAAGTTGTCTTAAACTAACGTTATTTAGTATTGATTTGATTTCGTATGATATGTGTTGACCTGATCTGATCCGGTTTGTTTGTTAGTTAGTTAGATAGTTAGTTTGATTGATTGATTGATTAGAAAAATTTGTTTTATAGACTTATGAACAACAGCAGGGAAGTTTTATATATGGTGAGAGTTTTGTCGAGGATTTTTGAACTATTTTTCCTTTTTCTTTTTCTTTCCTCTTTTTTCGCGTAAGGTGAGCGCTGGCTTCATGTCTCTAAGACCGAACCAATTAACACGACCCATATTCTGATATAGAAGCATAGATTCATACATTTGTCCCACTCACACACTTGATAAATTGAATTTTTTAAATCCATCAATCAACCCATCGATCTTTTGTATACTTGACCAATAGGTTAGTTAATAGACTTGTCAAGTAATGAGCAAAAGTAGCAGCTCTATATACTACTAAGCTGCCTTGGGTGCAAATGAAATTTTCAGAGACTCTTAGGCGAAAACATATTGCTTTATTGTGATTCTTCTTTTTCTTTTTCCCCTGTTTTTCAACACACTCAAAATCACAGCTTTTAATTAAAAAAAAAATTTGCTTTTCCCCTCTCTTTTTCTTTTACCTTTCTTAGATGCAAACCTCTCGCATTCCTCTTAATTTAAACTTCGTTTCTTACCTCCAGTGACTGGGTCTAAAGGATCAACCAAGAGTTGACACACGTAATTGCTTAGTATATACTAAAAAGGTAGCGTACATACCCCGAGGGAGGGGAGGCAAAGCGAGAATAAAGAGAGAGAGAGAGAGAGTGTGTGTGTGTGTGTATGTGAGAGAGAGAGAGAAAGAGAAAACGAATGAGAAAAGGGAAGAAGGAGTGGAGAGTTCACGTTTGCCATTCGCACCAGAACTTCCAAAATTTTCCGCACCATAGCGCCTTAACAGTAAGGCTCAATTGTTGCTACATTAACTACTTACTACGAAAACGACCGCCAACACCAACACTTACACCACCACCACCACTACTACTACTAACACCGACAACATTCAAAGATGTCTCAAAGGATTGCAGAAATTGTTTCCAAGATTGCATTACCCGCTGGTGTAGCATTTGCAATTGCACAATCGTCGATGTACGACGTTGCAGGAGGAAGAAAGGCTGTCTTGTTTGACCGTTTGCAAGGTGTGGAGCAAAGAGTCATTGGCGAAGGTACACATTTCCTTATACCATGGTTGCAGAAAGCAATCATCTTTGATGTGCGGATCAAACCTAAAGTCATCACCACAACCACCGGGTCAAAAGATTTGCAAAATGTCTCCATCACTTTACGTGTCTTGACAAGACCTGATATCAACAAATTACCTACTATTTACCAAACCTTGGGCTTGGATTACGACGAAAGGGTCCTTCCTGCTATTGGTAATGAAATTTTGAAAGCTATTGTTGCACAATTCGATGCTGCAGAATTGATCACGCAAAGAGAAGTCGTTTCGGCTAGAATCAGACAGGAGTTGGCGAGAAGAGCCAACGAATTCCATATCGAATTGGAAGATGTTTCAATTACCCATATGACATTTGGCCGAGAATTCACCAAGGCAGTGGAGCAGAAACAAATTGCACAACAAGATGCAGAGAGATCGAAGTACTTGGTTGAAAAGGCGGAACAAGAGAAAAAGGCAAGTATTATTAGAGCAGAAGGTGAAGCAGAGTCGGCAGATGTTGTGTCCAAGGCGTTGGCCAAGGCAGGCGACGGGTTGCTTATGATTAGAAGACTCGAAGCTTCGAAAGATATCGCTACAACTTTGGCAGGATCTCCAAATGTGACATACTTGCCAAGCAATGGAACAGGTGCTGGTGGTTCTGAGGGTGCTTCGGCCTCAAACTCCCTTTTGCTCAATTTAGGTCGTTAAAGTGCGCGATATTTATAAGATTTTGTGTAAATAGAATTTTGATTTTGAAAGCAAATGAATGACGCAGTAGATTCGGTAGTCGAAGTAATAGCACTCAAGATTATACTGCTACTACCACAATTACTAGAACTACTATTACCAGTACTACCATTACTAGTGCTACTATTATCATTATTATCATTATTATCATTTTTATTACTTATATATATCCAATATTCTTCTATATGTCCAAGACCACCACTTCATCATCTATACCAGGTGTTGTGATTCCTTTGGACACTAAAGACTCGATACCAGCAATCTCTTTTACACAACCACTAGTTAAATTGATAGTTTCACCCGCAGTTTTGCCAATGGCAATATCATCCTCAACCCGAACTCCTATACCTCTAAACAGCTTGGGCCATGCATCAGTTTCAGGTATATACAAACCTGGCTCGATAGTAATGACATTGCCTTCTTTTAACTTGTCAAATCTTGATACCGATGGTACATCATGCAAATCCAATCCAAGATGGTGTCCAATATAATGGGGGTAAAGCTGTCTAACATCTGCTGCTGTAACATGCTGGAATCCGGTAATATTACTGAGTTCTTTTTTCAATGTACTAACAGAAAACTCATGAATATCATGCAATGAGCAGTTTTGACTCTCGTCACATAGATCAATGCATGCCTTGTTTGTATTCAATACAGCACTATAAATATCCTTTTGCGGCTCGCTGAAGCCGTTGGAAGAATTTGGCCATGTTCTAGAAATATCCGCGCAATAACCACCCAATTTACCACCGGCATCAACAAACACGGTTTCATCTTCATACAATATATCATCGTTTCTAGTGTAATGTATACCCAATGCATTTGATCCACTTGCGACAACTGGAATATATGCTTGCCTGTCACATCCACCTTTAACAAACTGATACTCCAAATATTTGGCCAATGTTTTTTCAGTACGAAATGGTGCAGTGGTAGCTACTTGGCCCATAGCCTTGTTTATGGCACGACTCGAAATCTGACCTGCAGCATACATAACTTCTATCTCAGCTGGCGACTTAACGCTACGTTGCAGCGCAACAAGCTTCTTCAACGGGTTTACAGGCTTGCCACAATTCATGATGACGTCATTCAAAGTTTGGTTCTTGCTATCTGTTCCTCCAAGATTGAAGAACAGCTTAAATGTTGAACTTTTGGACGTTAAATGTCCTCCATTGCTTTGGTTATCATAAAAGACATTGCTGGTAGACGATAATAGCTTTCTTATATACACAGGAGCTTTACTGATATCTTCCACGTAATCAGCATTAAAAAATTCATAGGCACCCTCCAACCCCGACTTGGCACCTTCCCACTGTTCACGTTGTGGGTCATTTGGAGGCACAAGCATGTGTAAGGCCACGTCCTCATCTCTACTACCAGTTCCTTTTTTCTCTAAAACCATCACGCTATCAGGCTCCAACCAACCAGTTAAGTAGTAAAAGTCATTATTCTGTTGAAAATCGTAGAAAACCGCTCCAGAGCTATATTGCACACTATTACCAATAATTATTGCAAGAGAATTATCAGGTAATTGAGCTGCTAGTTTTAATCGACGGTTGAAATACTCCAATGCCGATATTCCGGGCGTGAGATTCCCAGGTTGCGGGATAATATGGGGCCTCGTTTCAAACGTGGGCTGGCCCAATTTGATATCAACCTTGGGTCGAGTTTTGACGGAAATGCTTCTTTTTGAGAAGTTACTGCCTAGTCGTAAACCAGCTGTACTGATCCTAGAAATTATTGGGTGCATTTAGATTATTTATGTATATGTATTTATGTGTATGTGTTGGTGTTAGTGAAGGAAAGAGGTTGAAAAAGAAATTATTGGCGTAAAGTGTTTGTTTAAGGTATATGTCTATATGTGTGGAAAGGACAAGTGGATCAATTGGGTTGAATATCAACGACTGCCAAATGATCTACAATCTTTACGAATTTTGAACTAATTGTTGAGAAGAATCTCGATCTATTTATTTCATTGTATTTCCTTCTTCATCTTCCTCTTCTTTTCTTTTCTTTCTTTTTTTTTTTTTTTTCTTTTCTTTGCTTCTTTTTTTTGGGCTTTAGACAGAGAATTCGTTTGTATAGACAATGCACATCAACAATGCTACGATGACGTAAATAGACACATTTTCCAAATTAACAAAACTTGATTACTTCAAATAAAGCTACATAGATTGAAAGTTCATTTATTTACATAATTTTTTTTTTAAGAGTTTTTTCTCAATTTCTATTTTTTGTTTCTATATTTCATTCTTTATTTTTTTTTTTTTTTCGTCCATGTTTTAAATGATGAGTGTGATTGAATGGAAGGAGCATAAGGGATTTTGTCTTGCTTATGAGGAAACCGTAGACCAAGAATCAAGAGAGTCGAAGGTTACCAATGGATTAGAATGCCTTCCATGGTCGTCGTTTTTACCAGAATTTGAGAAAGATAGCAACAAGTATAAGCTAAATGATAATGATGAAGAAGCTCTAGAGAAAGAACAATTACTACAACCACCACCATCATCATCATCATCATCATTACCATCATCATCACAATCAGCTTCTTCTGCACCATCTCCAAAAAAATTGTCAAAACTGGAGAAGCGTGAACTACGTCAGTTGAAAAAAGTTAATGCTCAAAGAAAGCGGCAGTTGAAACGACAAACCGAGTTAGAAGAGACTGGTTTAGAAGTTGAAAGTGACACATCGTTTAAGCCATTTTTGGCCAAGAGGGATATAAAACATATTTTTACCAATATTATACTAAACAAGGCTGCAAGCGAGACCCAAGATGGAGAAGGAAGTACGAATGGTGACTGTAGTGAGAGCAGAGACGAAAAAGGAAGAAGAAAAGGGAAAGCAAAGGCTAACGGGAATCATTCCGCTAAGGCTCGCGATTTCAAAATTTTTCAATACCATTCAATCGCTATATACAAATCTGATTTGGAGCATATCTTACCTGGAGAATGGCTCAACGATAATGACATATCCTTTGTTTATGAGCTTATAACACAAGCATTTATAAACTCTGGCAGGTGCCGAGATTTTGCCAATCAAGTATGTCTTCTTTTTCCAAGTTTAATCCAGCTAATCCAGCATTTTCCAGCAGAAAGTATTGAAACGTTATTGCCAATGAACGATTTACTAAAACTGAAATTTGTTTTTCTTCCAATAAATTATATTGAAGAACCTCTCGAAGAAATTAACCTTGAAGGTTCAAATAATGGTGATCACTGGGCCTTGGGGGTATTATCCTTGCTAGAGAATACACTCTATGTCTATGATTCCATGAGAGTAGACGATAATGTAAATGAAGAACGACAGTTGCAATTGCTCTGTGAAAAACTCGAAAATTGTAAAAAATTAATTAAGAAAGGAAGCAAGATCAGGATTCTACATATGCAGTGCGACCAACAAACGAATTTTGATGATTGTGGAGTATTCGTCATTATGTTCACATGCTACCTTGTTCACCAAATGTTGTTTAAAGACCGTATATCATTTGATATGAACAAAGTACGTTTTAATGCTCTCGATGGCAGACTACATATCATGCAATTAATATCAAACTTAGCATTTTCTTATAAATAGACAAAAACCACCACTTCAACAACAACAACAACAACAACAGCAATAGAATGACAGACTAATTATAAAGCCTTTCAATAAGCAAACTAGTCATTAGTCCAGCTAACGAGTCGCCGTGCAATTGGTGTCTTGTTTGGTCAATACTATCTTGCACTTGGCCAATTTCTTCGATTGTAGTAGGTGGGCCATTATTATAAAATACCTGCTCTTTTACAAGGTATCCAATACCAATTTGACCCAACCCTAAAGCCGAGATTAACCCAAGTAAATGGTTCGACACTTCGTGAAGTTCCAGTTCGTTCGTCAGCTCTAAACTGTAGCCAAGATGTCGAAGCATATTCCGTCTAGTAATATTGGCAGTGCTTGACATAATCACAAGAAATAGTTTACTATCAATAATCACTTTTAAATATTCAATAAATGAACACGTTGTGGCAGCAAGTTTCGATGTTGACACTGGCAAATTGTATTCCAAATACGAGACAAGCTCATGCATAAAGTTGTCATCGGCAAATGCTTTCTTTACCTCATGATTGTCACCATCACCTAAAGGTTTTACTATTTTATTATAAAATTTAAACTCAATGTCTGTGGGATCTTCATAGTACAACTCGACAAAGTCATCATTTTCAATATTAAGCAAGCTCAATTGATTGAACGGCTTCATAAATATCGATACTATGCCGTACATTACAAGTAAATTGCTTTTGATCAAGGAAGTGTCCTGAACCAAATTTTGCAATGCCTCCTTCTGGTTTATAAATAATTCTGTAAACTCATTGTGGAACTGCACAAAGTCCATTTGCTTGAACAAAAGACTCAAATTTAGAAACTTAACAATCCAATAGTAGCGTGTTTCATCATTTTGTTCTTCAAATAAACTTTCATTCTTTCGCTGATAAGTCGTTATCAGGATGTAGATCTTGTCCAAGGGTTTGAAAGAGGAACTAGAATATAATAGCTTGTCCCCTTCTTTCAAGTAGACACCTGATGCTACTTTGTACTTGTTATCATCCAATGGAAACCAAACAAGACTAAATATTGTAGCCACGTACTTCAAAAAGAGAAACTCAACAAATCGATTCATCTGGAAATGGTCCTTTCCGCGTGGTTGGTTTGAAAACTCAACTACAGAAGCAAATTTATCAAGTAAGCGAAGTGCATCCAGATACTCTGTTTTAATGATTCGTGAAATGACTCCTTTCCTAACCTTGTCAAAAAGCGCCGATGCTTGTTCCTGACTTAATGCACTGCTATAGCTTTCATGTATTCCTTTAATTTCGTCGGCCAATTCCAACATAAACGACTCCGAGTACGTTGTCACTCTTGCAGCCCAAGAGTCATTGTAAAGATGTTCTGCATCAGCAATACCTTGTGACGATAAATATGAAGTCAATGAACTAAAAGACGGGTGTATCGCTTGGTATTGGTCCATTAGTTTGAGGGTCTCCTTCGCTTTGGCAACTAGTTGGTCTCGATAAACATCCTTATTGTTGCTATGCACGAGCTTATTAAAAGTATATGCAATTTGATTGATTGCAATAAAGTCGATATCAAAGGATCCCTGCGTCATTGGGATTCGTTAAGGTGACCAGAAGATTGTTGTAAGAAATACTAACGAGTGCGTTACTAGAAAAGGTCACAGAGATGGAGAGTATAGGAACGGTTAGAAGAGGTGCAAGAAGAAAGATAAAGAAACATACATAAAATAGGTTTTCAACTTTGCGGTACAGAAAACAAAACATAAAATTGTCGCGAGGTATTGCGGCGCGTCCTATACTACATACATATACACATATATGTATATGTATATGTATATGTATACATGTATCTACAATACTTGTCAATGCTTGAACTTGGGAACCTTATCTCGTTACATCGATCTTGGCCAGTTATTAAATTGATCATTTTTTGTTGATACGAAGAAAAAAACAAAGACGAAGAAGAAGAAGAAGAAGAAGAAGGAAAAAAAGAAAAAAAGAAAGACAATTAACTTTATAGAATAATGGAGCTTGTCAGGTATGATGAGGCGATATCGTATAAAATTTGTGCAATTGACCACGTTAAGGGAATCCAACAACTCATTGCCAAACTTCCTGCTTGGTAGATCGCGGCCAATATGATACCAATAATAGCACCGCCAATAAAACCTTTGATCAAACCTGTAATCACATAAAAAGTCAATACCAAAAGACTTGTGGCTATTTTCGAAGGACCCACAGGTAGTTTATGTCTCACATTATTTATGACACTACTCGTGATTGCCACGAGTCCAACACAAAAGTATAAGCCCCCCATCAAAATCAAAGACCAGTATACAGTAAATCGCCAAACGTCCCAGGAATAGTATAGGAACGAATTTAAATACGAACCTCTAGTAGGTCCAATAGGCCAGAATAAGGAGGGAAACTCTGGTGTTCGATATCCAATGGGGATATTGTTAGAGCTTATGAACACCGACATTGAATCATCTCTTGAAAGTGGATTTTAATGCAGTTTATAGTGGTGATTGATCTTGCGATGAGAACCGTGCCAACACGTAAGTAAGGAAGTAAGGAAGTAAGTATGTATATATGTATAGATGTCTGTGTCTGTGTCTGTGTCTGTGTCTGTGTCTGTGTCTGGGGTATGTGCCTAGATCTGCGAGAAGAATTGCAGTACTGACTATTTATTGCCTATTTGTAAATGCTGTAATTAATATAGGTATTGACGTAAAACATTTTTATGTATGATGTTTTTAGGCAGGCTTCTGACACTGTTTGCGACACACCTAGATTTTCTTTTGTCCGGAATCCAACAGCGCTCACGAGTATCTCGGTCGATTTAAGCATTTACTCGCCACCAATTCAAGACTGCAAAATTTAACAGTAAGCCAACTTTGTATAACAAGTAGAGGGAGGTCAAAGAAAGCAGTGTTACTGAGATTCATACTGCAATACATAAAGGAATACACATAATATAAGCTTCATATATACATTCATACATTCATACAGGCAAACATCAATTGTTTCTGGACTAGTATTGGGACCAGAACTTATAATTTATCTGTAAATCCAACGCGAGTCAATAATAGAGTTACTGCTTTACAATGTCTAGGAGATACGATTCAAGAACGACGATTTTTTCACCTGAAGGTAGATTGTATCAAGTGGAATATGCACAAGAAGCTATTTCAATGGCCGGTGCCGCAATTGGTATAGTCACTAGCGAAGGTGTCGTACTAGCCTGTGAGAAAAAAGTTACTTCAAAACTATTGGATGACGACGGAAGTGCTGAAAAATTATACATAATCAATGACCAAATGATTTGTGCTGTAGCAGGAATGACTGCAGATGCCTCGATCTTGGTCAATAATGCAAGGGTACAAGCCCAGCAGTATCTAAAAACATACAGCGAAGAGATTCCATGCGAGATATTGATCAAGAGAGTTGCCAACATAATGCAAGGTTACACACAACATGGTGGATTGAGGCCCTTTGGTGTGAGTTTCTTGTACGCTGGGTGGGATGATAGATACGAGTTTCAGTTGTATACATCGAATCCTTCGGGAAACTTTAGTGGGTGGAAAGCAACTGCAATTGGAGCTAATAGCTCAGCAGCACAAACTTTGCTAAAAAAGGATTACAAGGAAGAGTTGACTTTGAAAGAAGGTTGCGAGTTAGCCATTAAAGTCTTGTCCAAGACAATGGATGCTTCTAACTTGAATAGTGAGAAGTTGGAATTTGCCACATTGAGTTTAGATAAAGAGGGTAAAGTTTTACAAAAGATATGGAGCGACGAAAATATAGATAGCTTGATTAAGGCAAGTGGAGTATTGGATGATAAGAAGAACGATGATGAATAGATATCTATATATATATATATTCGACTAGCTAAACTCGTAATCTAAGCCTGTTTAAAATCCGTGTTTCAATCTCTTTTAATTTTTTATTTTGTAATTTTTGTTCTAATATTTTAATGTTTTTGTCTTTTTATTCATTCTTACCCTTGTAAATAGATGGAAATTCTTCAAAGTATATTGACATGTACGACTCCGGTATGGATCACTACCAGGTACAGAGTTTGCCGCAAACAAGTAGACAACTGAATGAGCAACCTAGCTCTCCCTCTCCCTCTCTCCCTCTCTCTCTCACACACTCTCTCCTTTCTCCCCTCTTCTTCAAAGATAGTAAAAGAAAAACAAAAACTTAAACTTAGAAAGCAAACAAAGATAGCATGCGATTACCGCGAGACTCGTAGTAGTAGTACTTTACCCCCACACCAAAAATTAAAAAAATAAAATAAAATAAAATAAAATAAAAGAGCAAATTACTAGACTTGCAACTTTCTCGTCCTCACTTCCCTTTATCTTCGTGATCTCTATTTCCTCTAATTCTACAGCAATTGATTATAGAACAGAAAGAAGCTATTATGGATATCTTACTGTTGGGAATTACTCCCAATTCATCGCGATCCAATAAGGTTCTTCGAATCATCAACAATAACAATCGTGTTTCAATTGCAATCAAGAGCCAGTTTGAGCGATTAAACTCATTTACAAAGACATTCTTGGCAACTCAATACCAACAACAACAGCAACAACAACAAAAAGAAGAGCATGGGCTAAATATACAGTCTGCACCTCACGAGTCGTTACAACCAATGGAAAATGAGAGGTTACAAGATGCTTTTAAGGACTTGTATTTTTTACTTGACATCGAAAATTTTAATTTTGAAAAAGTCTCAGATATAGGTTTAGATAAGCTTGCTCCCATTTATGCAAAGCTCAACGGGGTCAAAGCCCAGAATCAAAATGACGAAACAACACTCAAATTGGTTAATGAATATCTTGTGCTTATACTCAGTTTGAACTTGTCCAATTCACTTATTTACAAGACGTTAGTTTTGAAAAACCAGCAAGTTTACTGGGAGACGATCCACAATTCTACAGTAAATAAGCTCATTTATTTTATTCAAACTTGCCCAGTCAAGTTGTATAAATTTGTTGAAACGATTGTTGTTAAAGCAAACCGCATTATATCCTCCAATTTTCATCTGGCCTCAGAGATTGAAGCTGGAGCAGTTGTTGAAAATGTAAGCAACTGGAAGAAATTTAAGCGATTTGCCATAGCCATTGCCAGGTCGATTGTACAAACTGCCGAAACTCTTTTTATTGAAGACAATCCAGCAATTACCCTTTTGTCCAAGTCAAATACCTCACGGTTGTCTTCCTTTAAATGGTATATCACATCCATAGTCAAGTCACCTATAACAATTACCAATAAGGAAATCAAGTCCAAAATAAGGGAGATAAAATCTGAAATAAGAATCAACACGCAACACATTGACCAGTTTATCAAAGCGGATGCCACAAACTTGTTACCAACTTTAGTGAAGGTGCTCGATTTTGGAAACAGTACTGAAAGTGGCACATTACCGGCCTCAAAGAACCCTATTTTGCAAGCCACATCTGCACTCGAGAGATTTAATGACAAACAATATACGTCTACTTCCAAACCTTCATTTATTACACGGTATTGGCCAATTATTATTCTCGTCCTATTTTATGCGCCATCTCAGACACGTAACATCTACAACAACCGAGAAGAAATTGTTTATTGGATCAAATACAACGGAATCGAGCCCATCAAGGGTTTTTTTGTCAATTGGGTTGTGGGCCCAATCAATGAAATGCTAAACATCCTCCGTAGCGATAGTGGGATGACAATTACTTCACGGGATTCTCTTCAATCTGATGTGGACTCCTTGGAGAAGATGATATGGGAATTTGCTCAAGATAACAATATCGAAACTACACCCACGGCAGTTTCGTCAGACGTAAGGAATGGAGATTTAAAACTCGTAATGTCGCGTTACGAACAGGAAATTAGACAACCAATCAAATATATCATTTCTGGATCGTTGTTACGTTTAATTTTGATACAAGTTCAAAAAGGCAAAGTTGATGGTGCAGTTGCAATCACGGGTATAGATAAGTTACTCAAGAGTCAACAATTGCTTTTTGGATTAGTATCAATGAGCCCCTCTATCATCATCTTGTACCAAGTGTATAGATACTTGACAAGTGCGAAGCCCATCATGGTCAATGGCAAACAGTTAAATATTGTTTGTTTAAAAAGCTTGAACAGTATAGAAAATTTGTTAATCATGCTTCAAAACAACCAACTGAAAAAATCTAAAGTGGACAAGGAAGCTAAAGAGGATGTGTATGAGGGTGAGCTTTTGATTGAGATTATCAACTTGATCATTTCTGCCGAGCCTATTATCCCTAAACAACTACACGCAGATTGGATCCATGATTTGAACGAATTGAATAACTCTTCATTTGATTTGGAAACCAAATTGTATTTGGTAAATCGCGCTTGGAACATGTATGGTTCGTATTTTAAGTAGAAAACAAATAAGTTTGGCTTCTTATACCTTGTTTACTCATACCACGCGTGGCGCCCTAGCATGTACAAATCGTTGTTGACCAATTTTTTTCTCTTCTTTTTCATCTCTCTTTTATTGTATTGTTATATTCAGTTTATGTATTACTCAATATTCTTTCTTCTCTGATTTTAAGAGGAAATATAAGAGATGACATAGAATTAAGATGGTCAAATTTTGAATACATATGAAAAATGTTATCATTCTTGTGATACGAAGCATGCCGTTATATAATACACAAACTTCAAAAACACTTTTGAATTGCCTATCAGGTTTGACAATTCCTACACCAAAAACAAAACAATACGAAACAATGTGAAATAATACAAAACAATACATAAAACTATTATGTAAAAAGCGACCTAAACTTCTTACCTCTGATAAAGAATTGAAAACATTTATCCATGAACATTTTTTTCATCTTTTGAAAGGAACTAAAAATAAAAACAAAATCTTCTTATCATCAGGAAAGCAAAAAATAAAGGACTTATAAACAAAACGAAATGAAACGGAAACTCAAATTTAAAACCAAAAAAAAAAAAGAAAAGAAAAAAGAAAAAATAGATAACGAATATGATAAAAGAAAAGTAAATCCAAACCCAAACCCAAATCAAACCCGAATCAAAATCAAAATAGAAAAATTTCTCATTTCAACATCCCAAGAGTGAGTTTTTTGGAAATGTATAACCAGCATCTTCAAAATTTGTTAAATTCACATTCTCGTAAATGTTTAAATGGTCCTGAATGTAATCGTATGTTGGGTATTCGTCAGGGTCACAGCCAACATTTATAGCATTTGATGGCTGGTAGACTCTAACATAATCAACTCTCATCATCGCGGGAAACACTAGGGAAGCCCAATCAATGTATGCCCAGTTATTCGATACACCCAAGTTCATAATAATGGACATTGGCTCCTTTGAGATTCTCCTCCATCCAATATTACCATTTGGATGCAACGCTGTAGATTGCAACGTGAGTGTAGGCGTTTTACCCACAAACCAACGCAAGTAGCCATTATCGTTATCATTGAGGTACTCATAGCCATAACTTTGGAAAAGGTGTGGCTGACCAGGTTTTTCACTGCGTTCATACCACGTTATGTTCAATGTGGTTATACCACTAATTGCTTGTTGGAATGGCCCACCAGCATATGTATTCATTGTTGTGACAGAGTCATTGTGCACAGCGATAAAGTTATAATCTGGCATGTACCAAATATCCATTGGTGCAATTTGCAATGATTGTGATGCAACACCATTATTCTCCTTTTTACCAGTGGCATCAGTCATAACCTCAGCTTCAATTAAATCAATCTCGGGGGCACCGCGACCAACACCGGGGTTGGGATGCGACTCTCCTGGGCAAGTACATTTGTTAAGTCTTTGTCCGGGCAAGTATGAGATCCCATCTGGGGATGATTGGTTTGGCGTGATGCCAGAGTCACACGAGTCATACGAGTAAGGCCATACACCTTCAGTTGTGGCCAAGTATCCTGGTCTACCTAAATTACCCATAGTCCACAATCCTGGCCAGAGACCAGAAACAGTTCCATAATTTGGTAATCTAGCTGAAATTTCGATTCTCCCTTGTGTAAAACACATTTTGTTCCATGATTGAAGCATGCCTGATCTATAAAACAAATTATGGTTTTTGAATGCATCCATTTGTAATGTTAATGTGCCATTAGCAGTAGTTACGGCATCGGGATCGTACCATTCCAAATCCTTAGTTGCATCATAATGCAAATCTGGTGCAGTGAAGAACTGGTCGTCGCCTTCGTAAAATGTTCTGCCCACAACATTAAACTCGTCACTAAACACTAATGACCAATCACTACCATCCCGAGCCTCAATAGTTCTTGCATCCAGTGGTGTATCAGGGTCTATCAAAGATTGTCGTATCGCGCTGAGAGTGGGGTACTTGTACTGGGTTAAAATCAGGTATGTTAGTGGAACCGCCTTGTGGTCGGTGACACCAGTGTATGTAAGGCTTGGCAATACAACAAATACGGCAATTGCTGCTGCCAAGAGAAAAACAAATCCGGCAATTCCCAATCGGGATCTACTGTCTCCGTTTTTCAAATCGTACCAAAATCTATTCTTTTCATATTTGGCATCCTGTATCGGATCTGGATTATGCAAATGGTCGTCTGCTTCTTTGTCGTTGATATCCAAAGGAAATGAAGAGGCGGGGTACCCACCAAAAGGACTATAGTCTGTATATTTGTATAATGAGTTGGTTTGAGAGTTTATCTGGGAGTTTGAATTAAAGTTTTTTCGCTCGCCATAGTATTGTGGGTCTGTAGTTCGCATCATCTGCATCAGCAGCAGCAGCAGAAGTTGTTGTTGTTGTTGTTGTTGTTGCTGATCTTGCTGCCCTTGTCCTATTTTCTTATAATATTCTTGACCATGTTTACTATTATAGTTTATTGGAGTTGCAAATGGCGAGTCCGGGTGTGGCGGATACTGTTGGTTTTGAAATTGCGACTGAGACTGAGACTGAGACTGAGACTGAGACTGCAACAGTGATCCTTCGAAATCACTAGCAAAGTTTGAACTTGCTTTCTTTTCATTTATTAGAGGGTACCGATCATACGAAGGTGGTCTTTTGATGCTTAGTTGTTCGCCCCTCACTGGGTTTTGTGTATATTTTTGATGTAAATTTGTTGGTGTTGTAGTACCCGATGCTGAAGGGTAAGGTTGCGTATTTGGTGGTATGAATTGGATACCAGGAGTGGAAGATGATGTTAAAGAAGAAGAGGAGTAGTCGGATGCCGTTGAAGGATTGTTCAACAAGTTAGCTTCACTTTCATCAATGTAGCTTCCATCAGCACTGTAGGGCTGATTACCATAGTTTCTAGACAGTCCAATATAAGGGTGGTGGTGGTGGTGGTGTTGTTGTTGTTGTTGTTGTTGCTTCAGTTGTTGATACCCTGATGATGACGTTGATTTACTAAGTAACTCAATACTAGAGTTGCTTGCTTCCTTGACTCCTCTGGGTGGTAAATTTTCTTTAGTGCGTATTTCTTCTTCTGATGAAGATGATGTTTCGAATGGGTTCTTGAGTTGTATGGTTCCTGCATTTTGTCCATCTGTAGACAAGGATTGGGTGCTACCAGCATGGCCATTGAAACTATTGTCGTTAGTCAAATGACGAGGTCTATTGGAAGACATTGTTTTGAAAATATTTAGATATTTAGATATTTAAATATACTAATATACTAATATATATATATATATATATATATATGTCGACGAGGGATTAAAGCGGGGGGTTAATAGGTAAAAATAGTAATGGGTAAGCTTGTGCTGGTCAGCAGAAGAATCATAAGTTGATTATATGGTGTGAAAAAAAAAGAACAAATGATAAACGTCTGACTGTATAGCTGATTTAAAGAAAGAAAGAAAGAAAGAAGAAGAGAAAGAAAGAAGAAGAGGAAGAAGAAAAAACAGAAAAAGGTTGTTGTTGTTGTTGTTGTTGTTGTTGTTGTTGTTGTTGTTGTTGTTGTTGTTGTTGTTGTTGTTGTTGTTGTTGTTGTTGTTGTTGTAACATTAGTTGCAGATTTTAAAGTATTGGGATCTTATTTGGTTGCTAAAATATATGTATTTAGCCATATGCACCGTGGTACAAAAGAAATTGTTAATAAATGGTTTGGAGAGAGAGAAGAGAAAATATGAGGAGTAGGGGGAGGAGTAGAAAAAGGGCGAGGGAAAAGAGAGAGGGAGAGAGAGAGAGTGTGTGTGTGACAGAGGTAATTGGGGGAAATGGGGGCTGTAAAGGCTATATACAGTCATATATGTAGGAACAAATGTACTACCAGGCACTAGAACAATAGGCAGAATAAGAAGAGTAGAATGTGGATTACACATTCTGACATGAAAGATAGTCTTTACACACAATTACACACAATTATACACAAACATATACATATCTAAATCTATATCTAAATAAATCTTGTCAATAAAAAACTTGTCAATACTTGGTTATTCAAGAAAAGCCTCAAAACTGTTCTCTTAATCCATCAGTTAAGAAGTACTCTACACAGATATACGATAAAGCCTAGCATCAGCCAATGACCAAACAACAGAAAGCCTTCGAAACTTTTTTTTCTTGCTTCCTCATATTCATCTGTCGCTCTAGCCATCAAGACTTGTGCCATATGTAAATCCTTTGGAATGATATTCGCAGATTGTCCACTAACCAACTCCAACTGAGTATATTCTCGCACACCCACACGACCTAGTATTTTACCACTTAACACACCACCACCAAAGTTTTCAACACCTAATGGTTAGGAGCATCCGTTTGCTTGCCTGAAAACTTAATAATCTACAAGAGCATTGCCTCAACCGATATAGGATAAAATGTATACCAATGTCACATACAGGGCATCTACGAGGTGATTAAGCTCGCTACCAACCAATAGGTAGCTCCCTTACTAACCTCTTGTAGAACACCTGAAGGACCGTACCATCTTGTCATCCCGAGTTTATCCGCCTCTGGGCATCTGACTAGCGAACTGCAGATACGCTCGCCAATTAGAGAGCCGGTACTTTCCCGAGATAGACATTGTGCTACGTCTTCTGAGGTTGTTGAGAAGAGCTTAAATAGCCACCAAGATCCCCGTTAGATAGACCTCCTCGATATATACTTCTAGAGGACAACTTTAGAGTAGATAGCTTTAGATCAACTAACTCTCAGTATAATAACTTTCTAATGTTATATCTTTAGTTCACACACAAAACTAAGTAATATCACTATTACTGTTCAGACATAAGCATACCGAACACTACTTATCTCTGACAACCAAATAAGAAGTCTCCAGTACTCACAACGGCACACAAATCTCCTATTCGTCCTTCTTCTTGTTCCTCCCAGCCCCTCTCCGTTTGAGTAATTTTTTTTTTCTATTCTTCCCTATTGTTCTTGTTTTTTGCTTATATGTACTACTCAACTTAATTCAATTCAACTCAAATAAATTAAGTAACCTAACCCAATAATCCAAAACCACCGTGAAATTTTTTTGTCCTATCATGTCGCTCAAGTGTTATCATAACAAATTAACAGATTCATCAATTTTTTTCTCAACATTCTACTTAATCTTATAGATGAACTACCATTGGTATTAAGCGGAAAGTCCAATACTGTAGATTTTCCTTCTCTCTGTCATTTCCAGTGTGTTGCATGTGCTCTGTCCCTTTTCTTTCAACAATTTATAAACATTTCTATTATTATTTTTCTCTCTTTACTTGCTTTATCCAGAAGACACAATATCGGATTTCGCTAATTTGTATATACAGTCTCAATACAGATGTAAAGGGTACAGAAACCAACAATAACTTGCCACAGCTCTCTCATTCTCACCCCCTGAAAAAAAAATCTTATTGTTGTTGTTCTTCTGTTCCTGCTCCAGTTTCCTTTTCGCTTTTTACGTTTCTCGAATGCTCAACATCACAAGATCCCACTATCATATAAAAACGTTTAATATGAGGGGAAAGAAAACACAGCCTCAAAAAATAAACGCGTCTTTTTCATAAACCAATTAGTACGCAATGGTCTAAATATTCCTTCTCTTATATGTATTTACTCACTAATGTTGACAAAAATTCACTGCACCAATGAACTCGTAGTAGCCGAGTTGTATTGGTTTTCAAAACATAACAGTCTGTTGCGAAATCAACAACACTGATATATCCAAAGAAACCAAAAAAAAAAAAGTTTTTAACAACGACAATTGTAAAACCTCCTTCAACAACAACATTAACAACTAATCAATCAATGTCACTCACACTGCACAACACATATATGAATATTCAATATGTGCTAAAGTAACTGATATTTTGAGGCACTTGACACGCGCTGAAACAACGGAAACAGCAACATCTTTTTATTTATAGATTTTTTTTTTCTTGATTCGTCATCCAATGCAATACAGACTTCTCACTTGGAACTACTAACGTAAAAGAACATGATGAAAAAAGCAACTAATATAAGATCAGGTATCTTGGATCTCGATTTATTGTTTTTGTCTCTTTTTATCTTATAGACTATATTACTATTATTCTTATTATTATTGTTATTATTATTAATATTATTATTATCTCCACATTCTCCACTCTCTACTGTTTCCTTAACCTTCAATGCCTGTTTCTCCAAATCCACCGCAAAGCTGCTGTTGGTACCTGTTATGCCATTGCCGTTCGTAATTTCCTGGTGATCCATATCATTCACAAAGTGATTTGTTTCGTCGCGGATGGCACTCACCAAGTGCCCATCAATCAGCTGCTTAAAAGTAGCACAGCCCATATCGACAATGTTAGTTTCATTTGAATTGACCAGTAAATCAGTTATTGGTTTACTTTTAGGATAGTTCATGCACATAGTCGACGAAAGAAAGAAATAAACAACAACAACTTTGAGGTAACTGCTAATATCAACAAAATAATCTTGTACCGCTTTTTACACCCAATATGTGTTTTGCAAGATTTGTTGCAAATGAGGTTGATCTTTATTTTATTTTTTTTTTCATTCTGTTTTTTTTTTCTGGTGAATTTCTATCACTCCACCTAATCCTCCTTTCCACTCTACCCCATTCCCCTCCCTCACCAACACACACACCAAAAAAAAAAAATTAAAATTAAAATCAAAATTGAAATAAGAATCCTTCGAGTCTAAAAAAAGGAGGAAGGGAAAAGGGAAAGGGAAAGGGAAAGGGAAAGGAAGATAGAACAGTGATAACGAAAACCAATAATAGCTTTCAAAGAGATCTAGTAGACTCAAATACTTGCTTGTCTTTTCTATAAAATTTACACAAACATTGAGCTAACCTTTCAACCAACCAAAATGACGAAATGACAAAGAGGACAAAATGACAAAGTAGTCAGAGAGAGAAAAGAAAGAAAAAAAAAAGATAAATAAGACAAGACAAGACAAAACAAAATAAAGTAAGGTTATAGACAATAGTTTCCCTTAATCTAACCATCTTCTCTTCTTCTTAGTTGCTGTGATACTAGCGGTACTTACTCTCTGACTAGCTGGGTACCAGTAAGTAGGGTAGGGGGCCACACTTGCCCAATTGACATCTGAACTCATTGTATAACTCCAGCCTGGTGTGATTGTAGACATCACGACGGGGCTCTTGGACTTTGTAGTGTAGTAAGTCACTGCACTTGTTGGAAATCTTCTTGTCCATGTTGTTGCGGTTACTGTAGAGCCAGGTTGCATTTGCATTGGTGCAAATCTAGTTTTACCAGTTTGCAAAGTGTATGGCACAGTGAAACTCTTGCTAAAGTCTGTGTTTGTTGCAACATCATAGTTTTCAGTTGCGCCTGCTGGTGGATCACCGGTTGCTGTGACGGTGAAAGTACCAGTGGCACCACTCATACCAGTCAACTTGAATCTGGGGGAGTAATGGATTGTGTCTGCACCATTGGTGAACACAGTATAGATTTGAAAGTAATAGTACCCGTTAGGCACATCTGTCGAATCAATATTGATAGTTTGTGATTTAGAACTCAACTTCTCTTGGTCAATAGATGGATCGAGACATTGAATGGCTGAGTTTGAGCCTGTACAAAGTGAGATGGTATATGTCTTGACATTGTCCAAGGATAAATCAGAGTCTGAGTCGTCAGAGTCTTTCCATTCAAGCTTGACAGCAGCAGTGCCTCCCGAAGCAGCAAATGAATCGCCAGACTCTGGTGAGGTGATCTCAACGTCTGCTAAAACTCGGGTAAGAAATGTGAATAGAAAAGCTAGACGAAATATACTTTGCATCGTGGCTGTGTCAATGAGCGAGTGTATTCAGATTGTTCTGCTGATTTATATTTTTAAATGTTTGTGTGTTTGTATGTTTTCACCTTGTCTATTATTCTTCTTCTTCTTCTTCTTCTTCTTTAGATGGAAATGCTATAGCTTGTAGGTTGGTTGATGCTATGTATTTGCTATGGTTGTGTGTAACAAAGTATCAATAAAGATGGGTGAAAATAAATAATGTATATATAGATGAGATATATATATATTGGTGTTAGAAAGTGGTAGTTGTGGAACTGGTGGTGCTTTTTTTTCTTGTTCTCACTCTCACTCTCTTGCTTTTGCTTTTCACAAAAAAAATAAAAATAAAATAAAAATAAAAGAGACAGATTCAAACTCGCTCAATGTTACCAAGGTTTTTGTCTCTTCTATAAAATTGAGGATTGTTTCGAAATTTGGGAATTAGAAAAAAAAAAAAAAAAAAAAGCGAGTGCTGATTATTGTTGTTGGTATTGGTATTGTTAAGTTGCTAGCACTATTAATAAACAGAGAGCAAAACGCATTTTTGCCATTTATGCACGACCTTGTGTGGCTTTTTTAAATTTTTTTTTTTTTTTTGGTTTTTTTTTTTTTATACAATACACCGAAGTGTATCCCTTTCTTGGCTTTGAAAAAAAAAAAGATACATAAGGAAAGAAGATGAAAGAAGAAGAAAAAAAGTTGTAGTGGAACATCAAATGGTCTTTATGTGCACTTTGGCACTTACCTTTTCCTTTCTCTAGGCGTTAAATCACTTGCTGTGTTTGATATTTAAGGATAAATCCTGTTCTTTATATCTGCAAACACATCTCTTTATATGTTCTTGTTCTTGCAACTAGAGTGCGTAAATTATCAGATATATAATTATTGCATAGTTTTCTAAAAAGAAAGGAAGAAAGGAAGAACAAACAAACAAACAAAACGTAAATCCAAGCTATGTCGCGCAAAATCACAAATCACGTACAAATATGAAACGCGGTTTTGAAATCGGAACCAAAAAATGAGGAGGACAAAAAAAAAAAAAAAAGGAAAAAGGATAACTACATTACTCGTCATCTCACTATTGTTTGAGTTGAAAGGAGTCTCGTGACTATATATATAAATAATTCTGTACAAAGGTTCTTATTTGTCTACGTATGTATTTGTATGTGTATGTGTAAACGAGCAAGGGGTTGGAGGTTTGGATAGGGTGTTGGGTCAGAAAAGTTGGCTCAATTTGCCCCTTTTTGTTACTATAGCTTGTAAACTATGATTAACAATAGTATAATAATACAAATCAAAATCCACTCAAACGGACTGATTTCATATAGTGTATTGGAACCAGTCCTCTTTTCACGAGATACTGCACCCGTTGTTGTTGTTGTTGATGATGTAGCACCAGCCTCTTTCTCTTCCCGTTGTGCGTCGTCCCTGTCTTCCTTGTGATTTCCTCGGTGCTGTCGATTATGACCATGGGCATGAGAATGCCCGTTATTATGTCCGTGGTGTTTGCTAGACCTCCCGCGCCTCAATGTATCTTTCAAATGCTTTACATTATCGGTATTTTCTAGATCTGCATCGGGATCAAGTGAGCTTACAGGACTTATATCGTGATCAGCAAAATAGGTACCACCACTACCACCACCAGCATAGTTAATGCCCTTGTGTGTGCTGGGACTATTTGGTGGCGAGTGGGCACCATTTACACTTCCCGTGTGGTGATTATGGTGAGACACTGTAGATCTCCTTGAAACATTATTTGATTTTGGAGAAGGCGGCTCAAGTGAAGATGGAGATGGCGAAGGTGATCTTTGGCCCGTGAGGATATCGGGGGTCACCTTGTTCAATAAAGATTTTGATTGCTTCACTATAATCATTGTTTGAAACTTGGAACACACTAAATGTGGAGTCTAATGAGTCGGGTTGGACAAGAAGCAAAAAATAAAAAAAACGAAAGAAAAAAAGTCAAATGGAGGAGACTTGATCTTCTTCTTCTTCTTCTACTGTTGTTGTTGTTGCTATAGCTTTGGTATGGGGGTATAGTATACAAATGTATATTCACATGGTGTATCAGGGGAGTAACTTACGAAGCCCTTTGCCAAGGAATAAAGGGCAGATTCAATGTGTATTAAATAGCAAGAAGCAAAATTGCAACAACAAAAAAAAAGATAAGAATAATAATAAATGCCGAGGGGACAAAGGGGGAGGAAAAGGTCAGTAGGGAAAGGTATCGAATATGTTTCGCAACCATAACCATCCAACTCTTTCAACTAGTAAAAATGGTCAAAAGCAAACGATTAATACACATATGACAAAATAAAATAGCTCATACTAATCTCGTAAATTAATGCCGAGCGCTCCTAAAGCACAAGCATCTATTGGTAATACAATCACATGCTACAAAGAGAGTTCGTGCCTGTAAAAAAAAAAAATGAAAAAAAAAGAACGTTGTAGAAGACAAATAATTCATCATGTACTAAAACACAATAGAGGAAGAAGGAAAGGAAAAGTATATACTCATAAATATTTATATATATATATATATATATATACAAAAGAAAAAACGCTCAAGATAGATTGTTTGTTTGACAGTCTGCAGGGTATGGGCTCATAACGCAAGGTCATTGATCTGTGGGACGGGAGGTGGGAAAATGCCAAAAAAAGAGAAGAAAAATTGTAAATTGAAAACAAAACTTAGAAAGAGAGAAACGGATCTTCATTTGAAAGACGGACAGTAACGAGCTATTAGTAGTAGAAGCAGAGACAGAAGTATGTATGTAAGGGATGCAAAGTATGTCCAGTAGTAAAAAATGTGTATTGTGGTTACATCTGGTACTTAAAAAATTGTAAACAAGATATATATATTGAAATTAACACTAGACATTGTTCGGCTCTTATGGATATCACACGGACACACACAGACACAGACACACACTAGTCTTTCAAACGATAGACCTTTATCTTGCTGTAATGTCGGTAAAAACAGATAATCAATAATAATAAAAAGAGAGAGTGTGTGTGTGTGTGTCATAGAAAATGGGGGTTTCTTTTTTTTCAGCAAAATAGTCAACATTACAAAGCACCTAGAAAAGGTTTTCGGTAGAAGGGCAACTTAAGATCCCAAGTATGGAGATCTACTACTTGTGTTTTACATATCAGCTTCGCTAGATAATTTTATTTCTTTCATTTCTTATTTCCTTCTATAAATTCTTACTTTCAATTTCGATTTTATTTATTATATTAATTTTTGGTTCTTGTTCTTACAAGCATATATGATAACGCACGTGATCTATAGCTTTACCTCTATGGAAATAATATTAAAGAACAAAAGAACCAGAAAAAATAAAAGAACCACACACATAAAATAAAGAAGGAGGAGTAGCGATGTGTGGGATACGAAAGCCGACGGAGGTGAGAATGTTCGGAAAAAGAATTGCAGGCAACGGCTCCGAGAAACAACTAATACTTTTAAACTCAAACCTAGAAATTGTAAATGTTGATGTGGTTTAGCTCTTTGGTCCGCTTCTACTGTGCTGGTCACGGTTCTTTTACTGCTCGTTTGCCCTCATCCACTTACCACAACCATATATATACATACTCTATATATATCTCTCTCACACTAAATTAGTCACTATTTGAAAAACTCATTGCCGTTTAAACCAGTTTTCCCACATAGGTTGAAATAAGCTATCCCGAAAAAGAACATTTTGCCCTTTCAACGAACTGTATATGTTTCTATGTAAGAAAAGAAAAGAAAAAAGGAAGAGAGAGAGAAAGAGAAAGAGAGGAAGGGGGATGAGAGAAAACGAAACTAGAGCTACTATTGCATCTTGTGATTTTTCTTTCTTTCTTTCTTTCTTTCAATTGTTTTGTAATATTTATTGAGTGTTTATATACAATTTGCATATCCAAGGCAAGAAGAATCATTAATAAATTATGACTATTATTATAACAGTTTTCTTTTTTTTTTTTAAATATAGAAACACATGAACTCTATACTAAAACTATTTACGTATATTTGAACTGAAAGAAAAATAAAAAAAAAAGATTAAAAAAAAAAAAATTTGGAATTAATCGTGAAAATCGTATCATTAAACGTCATATATTATCGTCATTGTATGTCATCTATCATTGAAAGCAGCTTATGGATTAATAAAAGAATAAAGTAGTCAGGAAGGCAAAAAAAAAAAAAATATTCCAAGCACAAAAAATGGAAGATTATAACAATCGTTAAGCAAACCTAACTGATCGTTTCTTTGGTGCAAGCTCCCCATCTACTTTACCACTGCCTTTCCTTTTGGTCTCAAATTCTACTTTAGAGCCTTCTTCAACGTACCTATCTTGTTTGAGCCCAAGTGAGCTTGTAGACAACTCAACATTTCGTGTGGCACTGAACAAGGGTAACATTGGACAACCTCCAAGATCGCCTGAATTTCTCTCCTTTTCCTCCTCTTCTTCTTCTTCTTCTTCTTCTTCTTCTTCATTAACATCGTCGTCTTCATTGATTCCTTCAAAGTTATACACAGATTCTTGGTCTTTGTTGATATCTATGGTCAAATAGTCTGTGGGACTGAGGATAGACGCATGCCTGGGTTTCTCAAAACTGGACGGTAATGATGTGCTAATTGTGTAATTGTTAAACTGTGAGTTGAGTTTATCTTCTATTTCTGCAAAATACTCGGTAGAGTGTACAGATGCAGGTGAAAAAGATTTGGGTGATTTTGGTGGAGAAGTTAATTCTGTAGATGCATTGAGAAATAAAGACGATGGTATTTCCATTGACGGACGAGCGCCTTTCCGTAACTGGTCTTGAGTTGGAACCGATTGTAGTATTTGTGCTCTGTTGATGCTGAGTCTATTGCTGGTGTGTTTACCCTTCTTTTTGAGTGATAGTTTCCTCCCTTTTGAGGAAGAAGAAGAAAGGGAATGAGCAGGAGTTTGTGAGGATGGTGATGGTGGTGGTGATGATGATGATAATAAAATCGATGCGGGATCAGTATCGCGACGGTGTGAATGGTGTGATTGACGAAATGTGTTTTTTCTTCTTTTGAGCAACGCTGTAGTTGAGTTGGACTTGACTATAGGTGGTGCTTTACCAAGTGTCGATGTATTTACAATTGTGGTAGTGCTATTACTCGTACCATTGTTATTACTAGTACTAGATCGTGTCTTTGTCCTGTTATTGTGTGTTTTATTTTGCAGAGAGTTGATTATCATGGATGGTTGTGGTTGTGGTTGTGGTATTGGTGGTATTGGTGTGGTACTGGTGGGTCTAGTCTGCCCATCGTTTAAACTGTTTGATCTTCCCAATCTGTTTTTGATAAAGGAGACACCTGTCCATTTAGACAAGGTGAGCATATCTGCAAAAGTTTTGTTGTTGTTGCTGCTTATCAAAAAGAGTTGGAAAAGCAGACGAGATTCTTCAGTAGAATAGACTATTTGAGGCAATGAATAAGCTGTTCAACTTGACATTGTCGAGCTCGAATCAAGAGGTGTAACTGGTGTATAAGTGAATTACCTCTACTTTTATATACATTTAGAGCTGGTGGAGTATAAGCTATACTGTGAGCAAATGCTGCATTTTTTTTTTTAGCCCTAAAGTGAATCCTGTAGTTGTATATTAAAAATATAAATTATTAGATAATTTTTTTTTCTTTTTGTAACTGAAATTCTCAATAAGTTCAATGTAGGAGATGTGCGCACCTCTTCCTTTTTTTTTTTTTTTTTTTTTTACTTTCTTGGTATAAAAGTTCCCTTACGTTAGCTTACGTAATCCACTCGCATGCGAAAATGGGAAAGGGAGGATGGAAATCGGAGCGGAGCTAAGCCAAAAAAAAAAATGAACTGTTACTGCTACTACTACTACTACTACTACTACTGCTACTGCTACTGCTGCTTACAAACAACGAAACCCATCTGATTTTGCTTGAGACACACAAATACACTCTTCTTTTTAGATGTCGTTCCCGCGATGGCTTTACACGGATAGGATTTCTGGGAGCTGCACACATACTTACAAATACTGGTCATCAACTTCCATTGACTTGTTATTATCCTAACGCCGTACAGATCTGCTTTACTTTTTTTTTTATTTCTTTACATGATTAATTCTCCTACTGGGAGAATACAACAATTACCCAAGCTGAAGCTTATCCCACAGCGGAGTTAGTTTGCAATTTGTCAGCGAGTTCCTCTCTCCCTGCTTCTCCCTGTCTCCCTGTCTCGTCTCAAGGTTCATTCCAATACATACATGCCAGTGTGACTGATCCAAAATGAGTAGTAGAATATAATAAAAAAAAAGAAGAGAGAGAAAAAAGAAGATTACTAGAGTAAAATGTATAAATGTATAAATGTAAAAAGTGAAGTGGGAAAGAGTTGAAGTAGGAGATATAATAGTCAGCGGTTAACGGTTGAAAATGACTACTAAAAATGGGAGTTATAAAGTTGATATATGGTGATGGCTAAAAAAAAAAGGACAAGGATTTTCTGTTTGCATTTGAATTCGCCACCAACTATAGTATACAATAAAGAGTAAAGCTACACCAACACGACTCGTCAAGTCTTCGCAATTACTACTATCAGAGAGCTTATTTTCACACTTTTCCTCTTCGATTATCTCCATCTCTTTCTCCTCCTTATTCTCTATAACATATTCCACCTTCCCTCGCTTTCTTCTTTGGCTCCTTCTTTTCTATTCTTCTTTGGCTCCTTCTTTTCTATTCTTATTTTTCTATTTTTCTATTTCTTTTCATCTTTGCTTGAGTTCTTGGCTGACGTTTTCTATACGCCAAGAAACAAAAATAATTATAGAAGCAATTCTCTTTTGCTTTGCATTTTTTTTTTTTAATTCTGTCTTTTCTGCTTTTGACAGCTACTCAAAATAAACGAACAGTATATATATATATCGTGGGAAATTGAAAACTCTACATCAGTTGCCATACAATCAATAGTTACATTGTGGTTGGTATGAGGGTAGGGTTTGGAAGTATATGTGTTTGTTTGGGTGTACACTCTAGAACTTGCACACATATCAACTAAAAGTTTACTTAAGTAAGGCTGGAAACATAGAAACATGGACATAAACGACGACGACGACGAGAAGATGAATATATCACAAAGAGAGAATTTGTCATGAGCAGTGCGGATTTAAGTACTTTTCACAAAAATTGATGGGTTATCCCCCATTCCTCATACATTATACACTCTCTTCAACCTATAACTCATTAACCCATTACTAACTAGCCTCTCTACTCTCATCCCATGAACTTCTGGCAAATCTTCTCTCGCCCTTTATCCATATAAATTTGCAAACGTTCTAAGCAGCTTGACAACAAATAAACTCTTCAATAATCAACCCTTCATCAAACACAATATTAGTACAAACTCCTTTTTTCTCAAAGCAATAAAACATAATCAAAATGTAATCAAAATGTAATTCCTCGGTCAACAATCTTTTTTCTCGTTCTTTTTCCTCCTTTTCCTCCTTATTTTTTGGAGATTAATCTATTCTCTAAATCGAACAAATGCTTGGTCATCTTTCCCAATCGTTTTTAACACATCTTTGTGCAATACCTCGGACATAAAGACATCGCAGTCACCTCAAACCCCAAAAAAAATAAAAAAAAAATAAAAAAAATAAAAAAAAAAGAAAAAAAAAAATTTATAAACATGACAAATAAATAATAAAATAAATTGAACTGTAGAAGTTGGAAGAAGATATGAAAAACAAAACAAAACAAAACAAAAAAAGGAGTGAATTGCACGGCTCGCTTTAACTTTCATTTCCATTTTCATTTTTAGTCTCGGGTTTAGGTCGCCGGGTCGACTCCATCCTCTCTTATATTCCGTGTTTTTTTGTTTTTTTTTTTTTACATTTATTCTATTTCATTTTTGCTATATAGTGCACATATCCGAAGCACTAGAAAAAGTAATTAAAAAAAAAATGTAATTAAAAAAAAAGTTAGGCAATTTTGTCGGTGCAAAGGCAATACAAAAATAAAAGAAAAAAAAAAAACAATTTATCCGAATGCATTTCGCAACAAACAGTCATACCCGTATCCGTATCCGTACTCGTACATGTACACCAACCCGAATCCGTTTCTCTTCCTTGTGGTATAAACCATTTCATTCCATTGCAAGTTATCTTGTATTTATTAGCTCATATGTTTTGCCATTTTTGTTCTTTAATTCGTTTACTCTCTCTTTTTAGATTGTTTTGTAGATTCATAATTTTTTTTTTTCGTCAAATTCATTTCATCTTTATAATAACGAAAAGCATAACCATCACTAAACACAATATTCCCAACTCCAAGAGATTAATATTCTCAAATCCCTTGACTGAAGACATACATTTCTTTTCTATGCCTCTGCATCTGCCACTGCCCTTACACCTATTTCTGTTTCTGTTTCTGTTTCTGGTTCTATTTTTATCCTTATTTTTGTCCATATTTTTGTCTCTAATCCCAACTTGACATCTTCGACAATGGCGACTAAATAAATTGTTGTCTTCCAGTCTACATTCAATATGCACCTGTGATAACTCCACTTCACTAATAGTGCTTGATCTCGAACTAATCGTGAGTGAGTCCACATCTACGTCATAGCTTATATCTGACTGAATTGGTAGTGGTGAAGGGTATCGGCTGAGTATATTTGATGTGGTCATTGTGTGGTTTCTTCTTGTCTGCAACAGAGATTTTTGGTAGCCATGTTGCTGTTCTTGCTGTTCTTGCTGTTCTTGTTTTAATAATAATGATGGCATTGATGGTGTGCATTGGGTATTGGTTGCAAAACTGACATTTGGGTGGTTGTTGCGAAGTTGCGCTCGATTAATTTTTCTATTCTTTTTCCCACTTGATTTTGATTTTCTCCTTTGCACCTTTGAAATTGGGATTTGTTCTTGTTCTAGTTCTAGTTCTTCATCCTCCTGTACAATCCTTTCCAGAGAAGAAGTTTGAGCATTAGAGTTTATACCACTACTACTATTCCCACCACCACTACCACCACCACTACTGCCCCCACTTAGTGCAGTATACGCATGCGCTGTGGCCAGTACAGTGACTTCGGTGCACATAATGGTTGCATCTTTCATTATTCTCCACAGAGACTTGGTTAATGAACGAGTTGTGTTGTAAGTACTTGCTGCTGCAGAAGTCATAGATTGTACTTTGTCGGACTCGAGAATGTCCAGTGATAAGTATTGACGATACCGATGACGGCGATGTACATGGCCATAATGGCTTTGTCGACCATGTGGTAAATGAGACTTTTGATGTTCGTCCTCAGAGTCTATTGTCTTTTTAAATCTTTCTTTGATACCAGAAGCACTAGTCCACTTTGATTTCATTGCAACTGTTAGCATTGAACTACACCAGGTTTTATATAACGTTATAGTCACCAAAAAAAAAAGACTTTTTTTCCTGTTTATTATTTTTTTGTATGATTCCTGTTGTATATGAAGTTTAGTTTAGTTCTATGGAACACAATTAGTCTATGCAAAAGAAAGAAAAAAAAAACCCATAAACACATCTATATATGTATATATATATATATATATATATATATATATACATATATGTACAAACAGGACTAGTCAATTGTTGATATATTTAGAACGGAATTTGTGCACTAAATAATCACCATTTCCGTTCAACTAACCTCCACAATTCCCCTTTCTTTCTTTTTTTTTTTGTTGTTGCTTTTGTTTTTTTATTATTATTATTACTTTGGTTACAAGACTACCTTTAAAGTGGCTAAGGTGGGTAAACTATTTGCAATGATATAATGCAACGAAAGAGATAAATAGCAATCTCAAGTTTTACCAAAAAGAATTGCATCATCAGATAAAGAACCAAATGCACTTGTAAATGACAAGTTGATATATATACACTGTTTGAAAAAAGAAAAAGAAGTAATAACTAAATAAATAAATACATAAATTTACAAGATTTGTGGCTTTGTTCGTAAACTGCGTTTTCTTCTTTTCCTTGATTGGGTTTGGGAAGAGAGTGAGTGGGTTGGCGGGGGGGGGGGGGGGGGGGGGGAGGGAACTGGTAGCTGTGTGAATTTGCTCTTGTTCGATTACCCTATCAACAGATAAATAAATAAATAAATAAATAAATAAATAAATAATATATATATGATATATATATATTCAATATAAAAGAATATCTTTAAAATGGAATGCAGATAAACGGTGGAAATGTATAAATAGAAACATGCCATAGCCTCTTTATATTCCTCCAATCTTTATTGGCCCTCTTTCGTATAGTTGTTAAGGTCTCTAGCACTATTTGTTCTGCAAGATTCTAGAATATGAGATTAAAGCAAAACTACTAGTCAGGGGCTTTGTGCAAAATCAATTTGATCTAGTGTAACGAATTGTAATCAACTCAGCCTTGATGGGGTGCATGCTCAACAGAGACTCATAAAATTTATGACCAAGTATTTTGGCAAACCACGAAAAATGCATACAGAAGACACTAACAAAGAAAAGAAAAGAAAAAAAAAAAAACAAGCTAAACGCACACAGCCTCACCAAGTATAAAATTGAACCAATTTGATTTTTGAAAGTGAAAAGCCCTTGGACCAACATGTATGTATATACAGGCTAATAAACCTATACTCATCTTGATAAGTTTTTTATGGGGGTTAGCAAAACAAGTAGTTGGTATTTCAAAGGTAAAAAATAGATTAATTAAAAATAAAAATGCATAGGTCTGAACTATAGTGTTGTAGATATATGGTAACTTCGCTTCCTTTTCCCTTTCCTCGCCCCATTCTTACCAAACTCAGACCAAACATTTGTTTCCAAAATCAAACCAAATTTCTTGTTAAAAGTAACAATGCTCCTTATATATATATTTCTCTCTCTATGTATATATAAAATTTCGCATTAAAAAGGTATCAAGTAGCACAAAAAAAAGAGAACACAAAAAGAAAAAGGATAGCTATATATTTATATATATAGCTATAGTATAGTCACGTGATACGAGAAGAACTTGTTGACAGACGCGTAATTGAAGTTAATGGGGGGGGGGGAAGAGAGAAAAGAAAATACAACAAGACAATATATGTATATACATATATATACATATATACATACATACATACAGCATAGAAGTATGAGTGTCCTAAAACTCAAACAGTTGAAGCAGACATAAACACACACACACACACACACCATTAAGAAAAAATAAAGGAAGACAAAGGTATTGCTGCATTAGTTAGCTGGAGACGAACTGAAAAGTAAGTAATTGGTTTATTGTATCAAAACTCCTCTCATTCAAACTTATTAGTTGATAGTATAGACTTTTTCTTACCTTTCTTTCTTAAGTTCTTTCTTTAATTTTCAAGTGTTTTTTAATTTTTTTTTTTCACTCTTTATACTACATTGTCCCATCATTGAAAAAAGCTTGATAGAGTATTTTATAATGTTTTCCATTACTCGCGTACAATTTGTAGGTACAAGGAGATATAAGCATATATATATACTTATATATATACTTATATACATAGGGTAAGTATCACATCCATATGATAATACCAACAATACGCATATTTGATAGTCAACATGCGACAGTGCATTTAGACGATGATGAGCAGTGAGACAACAAAAGAATGTAAGCATGGAAAAGTGAACACACACACATGTATATATATATATATATTTGTATAGACCCTTGTGTTTCATGTGCTTTCGAATCTCAGGGGGTGGATGCTCTTGCCGTGTCGCGCTTTTGGAAAGTGTTTTGATTTGATTTAAAATTGTTTTTTCATTTTTTGTTTCATTTTCATTTTTTTTTTTAAAACAGAGTCAAATCAAGTCTTTATTAAACATTCCTCTTTGTCGTATAGCATTTGCACTTTGTTCCATCCTTGCTTCAATCCTTTATTCTAACTTTTTCATCTTTTCCTTTTTAATGCCCTATTATTTAATTTTCTTTTCCCTAAGTTTTTTGCTCTCCACTCCTTGCAAACAGCCGTCTTCTCTGTTTATATATAACCCAAATCCAGTCTCTCTTTGTAGTCGACTGTATAGGTAAAATAATATAAGCTATTTACAACACGATGAGAAAATGTTTTTTGTGTCCTTAATTTTACAAAAGTCTAAATTGCACAATGTTTGTTGTTACAATTTTTTTTTATTTTTTTTTTTTTTTATTTTTTTCCTTTATTTTTGTTCTCGTCTAAAAATCACCCATTTGGTTGGGCCTTTTTTTAAGAATGTCGACAATACTCATAATACTATATACTGAATACTTTTTCACTGAGTTTCCTAGTCGACTTGCCAAAGACAAACCGTCAGTTCTCAAACTCGTTACTCACTATTTACTCCTTTACCTCGATAGTAGTCTATTGCTAGTAGTAATTCGTGTTTTGTAAAGAAAAAAAGAAACAAAAAAAAAAATAAATAAACAAACAACAAACAACAAACAACAAACAACAAACAAGATGTTACAGAGTGGGCTTTAAGGGCAACACAGATTTTTTATTTTTTTTATTTTCTTTATTTTTTTTATTTTTTTCTCTATTTTTTCCCTTTCTTTTCTTTCCTTTTCTTTCCTTTTCTTTCCTTTTCTTTCCATTTGCCTATATTTTTCTCGCCTCAGAAAGGAAGAAAAAGAAGAAGACGAAGAGGAAGAAGACAAAAAAAAAAGAAAGAGAAAGGAAAAAGGAAAACAACAAACAAACCATCAACCATAGTCAGAAAAAAAAAAATTGATATTCTCAAGAAAAACATAAACTATACATATTCAAACACACATACACCACCACCAAGAAACCTACGCCATTATCACCACTACTGCACCCACCACCACCACTGTACCCACCACCACCACCTGCACCTACTCCTCCTTATCTTCGTCAAAGGAGTAAGTCACACCCTTACCCAAATAGTAATCATTGGAGCTCGACCCCATTCTTCTTCAGAAACAAATCATCTACAACACATCCACAATCTTTATAAAACATTACTTGCAAACACTTCATTTCAATTATATACTTGAAAAAACCCTTACTCCCATTCTTCTATTTTTTTTTTTCTGTTTTTTTTTTGGACTGTTACACCATTTCTTTGACTTTGGTATTCAACTAATATCACCAGCAGTACAACACAAACAAACGCCACCGCAAAAGAATAGAATAGAAAAAAAACAACATCGAATTAAAAAGGACTACTTAGTCATCCAGTATCATGTATGACGAAAAGTATCAGCTGAATTTCCCCAATTCCAACTACTTATCGAACCTAAATAACTTGAATGGAACGAATCAAAGTATACACTTGAACAGGCTACCCACCTTGGGCGAGATCCTAGCCAACAAGTCAAAGTCGCCAGTAGACTTGTTTACATTTTACCAGTTTATGAAGGATGTCGAAGGAAAAGTCGACTACTTGGATTTCTGGTTCGACTTGATCAACCACTTGAACTTGTGTAAACACTATGTCAAAGGCTTGAGAGACTCGATAGTACGGCAATCAGGCACTTTTAGCCACCACAATAACAACCGTTTGAGCCAGAGCCACCAAAGCGGTGCTTACACTAATGATACATTGGATTTGCAACAACAGTCACAACAGTCACAACAGTCACAACAACAACCACAGGCACAACAACAACAGTCACAACAACAGTCACAGCAACGGTTTTCAGCGCCAAGAAATGCAATGCATCGCAGCTCCGACTCACCAAGTATCCCCTCAAATAGACAAAGTTCAGGAGCCAGACCAATATCAGAGACATCTCAAAAACACAAGTCGCTAAGCTCATCCATCTTGCTAGATCTCATTATCAATGACAATATCTTGGAGGAAAACGATTCACACAGATTATCTGCATTCTTGAGAGGTGACATTAGCTTGGACAATATCGATCCAAAACTAAAAGAGTTGATTGAACAATACAATGCCGAGACCGATGCCGAAAATAGATACTCAAATGAGCCACTTCAAAGTCCACTCTCACCTGCGTTTCAAACAAGTGCTAGGTCTTCTGCTAGTCTAGGGTCGAGATCAAACAACCCCTTTTTACCACAACAACCACTGCCAAAGCTAAAGCATCTGCAACGACAAGAGAAACGAGTCAGCTCACAATCCCACTTGATTGACCAATACAATGACGACGACTTTCTCGATCGCGACCATGACCATGACCATGACCACGAAGACGATGATAGCAGTGTTGACTTGCACCCACACTCTGGCGACTCTTTATATGACAACCAATTGGATATCGGCCAAGCAGATCGTGCAGTACATGCATCTAAATATGTTTCACTAAACAGCAACAGCAACAACAACAACAATAACAACAATAACAACTTTAATGCTAATGCTAATGCTAATACGGACACTAATCACCAGCAACAGATACATAATATGCAAAACACACAACCTCTCGCACAACCACCCAATATGTTTGGAGATACAGGAAACTTGGTGTACCCGCAACCCAAAAACAAAAGAGCATCGGTTATCAATCCATCGCTTTTGGAAAGACTTATCAGGGATTCTCCAGCTATGTCCAATAAAGCCTCGTCATTTGTCACTCGTGATAACTTGAGAGGATCATCACACAATTTACTTCTCAAGTACTTTGTCGAGGACTCGGAAAAGAACCTCAACTTGCCACCACAATTGAATTCATACATCATTAAACTGATTGAAGTTGATGGACGTGATGACCCAGATATTTTCAATTATGTCAAGACATTTGTCTTTAACAAATTGGAGAATGACCATTTGCCAAAATTTCTCGACTTTACTGCTACACGAAATATCAACCACTCCAACTTTGGAAGAATCATTACAGGCTTTTTTTTCCTCTTTGGCGCATTTTGGATTAGCTTTATATTTGTATTCTTGAATTACAGAAAAGGCTTACGTCCAGTTATAGTTGCACCTTTTTTCATTGCATTTTATTTCATCATATCCTCGATTTACTTGGTCGACCCCATTTTAGCATGGTTGGGACTACTGGAGACATTTTCCAAAAGCAATGGCAAATCAATATTGAGGATTGAAGAGAAATTCATCTACAAATTCATTGTCAAGAGAAGTTTGTGGGTGATGTTTTTGATCTTGGTAATGACCGCTATATTCACCGTTTTGTTTAGTCTCGTTCCAGGTCACCGACTATAAACAACAGTCATTCATCAAAAAAAAAAAAATAATAATCAACAATTGTTAATCCTCCATTGTCCATCTGCAATCCTCAAATAATGTGCCAATCTTTTAAGATTAGATGCACTTACAGACAGACAAATTCCTCATACAATTACACACACATACACATACATACACATATATATGTATAAATTTATTTAGTTCTTTCGATATGTCTTTAATACACCACTTATGACTTGAAATAAAAAAAAAAAGAAATATAATTCAATTTCTCATATAATCTTTTCTCAATTTTTTTCAAACTAGACTTTACTAATTTACTCTGACACTTCCATAAAGCAATAAAAACAAAATACCAAAAAAAAAAACAACAACAAACAAACAAACAAACAAGTCGACTCCAAAACTATTGATATATTTTTTCAGAAAAAAAAAATACATTTGAAAACAAAACATAATCTCTACATGTACATAACACAAAGAAATCTCCCGAAAGGTTATATTGCTCTTTATAAAACTAATTAAAATACAAAGGCCCATGACAAAGCACACTGTTTCGTGCCCTTCTCATTTTTCCTCGATTGAATTCACCTAGACATCATCATGATAAAAGTAAGAAAAGAAACACACCGTTTAAGCTTCTTCAGCAAACAAAGCTTCTCTCTTTTCAGCAATTCTTTGTTGTCTTCTTTCTCTAGCAGCTCTGTTTCTGACTCTTCTAGCTTCAGCCTCGTCTTTCAATGCCTTCTCACGCAATGCCTCAGCCTTAGCGGTGATGATGTGCTCAACCAATGATCTCTTGTGCTTGAATGTGTTACCCTTAGCAGCCTTGTACAAGTTGTGGTAAAGGTGCTTGTCAATCTTACCAGCATCTCTGTACTTGGCCAACAATTTTCTCAACACTCTCAATCTTCTCATCCACAAAACTTGTTGTGGCATACGAGCATCCTTGGTACCCTTTCTCTTACCGTAACCCATGTGTCTACCTTGAGCCTTGGATTCTTTCAAAGCTCTAGCTCTGGAACGGGAGTGGACAGTGTTTGGCTTCTTAACAATAGTACCGTTCTTGTACAATTTACGAATAGCAGCACGAGAGTTAGCGTTGGAGATTTCAGTGGTCTCATTAGGATCGAGCCAAATCTTTCTCTTACCAACACCAACGACACTTGCGGCGAGTCTCTTTTGAGTTCTTAAATTAGCCCTGAACAAGAAAAAAAATATTAGTTAGTAATCAGAAATTCAAGTATTTATCTTTGGACCTAGAAAGAAAAAGAAAAAGAAAAAGAAAAAGGATCAAAAAGCCAGGCATTGCTTGTATGAAAAAGTTAAAGAGGAAAAAAAAGACGGGAAAGCTGATAGTTGATCGTTGATCGTTGTTGTGGTAGTATTGGCGGTGAAATATTGAAATCAAGTGACGAGCAAGGAAATAAGAGAAAAAAAAATTGATTATTGCCACCGGTCAAAAAAAAACTTGATGAGATTCAAAGTCTAATGACCTCCATAGCCAAGATTTCTCTCAAAGTGTTTTGGTAAAGCACTCGATCAAGCCGTAAACACAATCTCGTAATCCATTCAAAATCTAATTCATTCTGCTAAAGAATGAGATGGACTCGTTTGCCTTCCAAATTGATAATGGCTCTCCATTTCCAAGCAATCTCATTTCTCCAAACTCCTTGATTCACACTTTCCCGTCATTGATTCCTCTTCAGCTCATTCCCACTCAATCTTTTCCTCTCGTTCTTACTCTTTTCCTCATTTCTTCATATCCAGATGGCCTGCTAGTGGTTTGTTGAACATACATTTTTCCCCTTGTAGTGTTGTCTTGCAAACTAAGTGTTAAGAGAACCTCTTTTTCCAATCTCTAGTGGAATAAAATTTGAAGTGATAGTAGCTTCACAATTTTTTTTTCTTCCTTCGCACTCAGCTAGTCGTGTGAGTAGATCAAAGTTTTCTTAACTATGTGGGTGTTGACTCTCCCTTTACAATTAATTGTGACTCTCTCTCCTCTCTCTCTCTCTGTACTATATTTCTTTTTTGAGGTAGTAATATTTTTTTTTTCTCTCTCTCTCTCTCTCTCTGTTTGTTTTTTCTCCCCCCCTTTCCAATTTCACTACTATTATTTCTGTCCACCATATATAAAGACATACACAAAACCTATACTATTGTACATTTTCTCTCACTCTATTTACAAAGTTAACTATGTGTCGCACTCTTTCTCTTTGTTTTTTTTTTACCCTGAATCTTTGAATACTTGAAAAAAAATTTGAATATTTAAAAATTAAACAATGTAAAGCCCTAAATATCTTTGTAAACACGTGACAGTTTTGACAACTTGCATTTACTTAGATTAGTGTGATGCTTATATTTACACATCAAAATAGAGGATATGGAATACGGATAACAGAACACAGATAGAGCATAGAGCAGCGAGCACAGAATACATATCGCATCCTGCATATCCCATCTCATCTAAAAGCTCATCTCATTTAATATTGATATATAGGTCAGATCAGCTAGTTTTGAAGTTAGAGGTTTGAGTTTGACAATACAACTTATTGCATCTATTTCTATAGCATATATCATCAACACAATCAATCTACAACAAATGGCTAAATCACTTAGGTCAAAGTCGAAGCTTCAAGCAAAATCTGTTAAACGTAAAGGTGAATTTGCCAAATTCGTCGATGCAAGGAACCAGAGGATAGCAGAAAAGTTACATCAAGAGACATTGAAGCAAGAAGCAAAAAAGAAAGAGGAAAAAGAGAACGAAGGCAAGGATAAGGATGCTTCTGATGCTACTGATGCAGCAGCAGCAGCAGCAATGGATGTTGATGCAGAGAAGAAAGAAAAGAAGATTAGCACCTCTGGTTGGAGAAGTTCCAATTCTCAGCGATACAAGCAGGATCAGTTGAAAAAAAGAGTCAAGAAAAAGGTTATGAAATTTTAAATTCAACTGCTTCTTTTATTCCTACCCATCATTCAAGGATCACGAAACTTTACTTGGTTTTTTTCTTCCATGGAGCTGCTTAAGCTCAAACATCTTTTATGAGTTACGAATGCATCAAACAAAAGCTGATTTCAATTCAATCTGTACATTAATATGTTTTTACAATTTAATATTTTTTTTTTAATTTTATAAATCTTGTTAACTTCATAAATCTTGTTAACGTCATACATCTTGTTAACTTAAATGACTTTGTTAACTTTGCTAATTTAAATATTGAATTTTGCACATCTACACAAATGACAATATCGATATTTCTTTATCTCTCTTTCTATTTCTCTATTCATTTACTTTCCTTCTCTTATTCATTTACTAATTTTATCTCTGTTTTTTATTTTTGTTTTTGTTTTTGTTTTTATTTTTTAGCTAATCACTTTTTGAGCTTATCAGTAAGGTAGTCTTCGTACCCGATATCTTCCAATACCTCTGCCTTTCCCAAAACCTCAGATTCCATGTTGTTCATATACGTGCTCATTTCATTCAACCAGTGTGAATCGGCTGCACCAAGAATCCTGATCGCCAATAACGCGGCGTTTGTACTGTTATTTATGGCAACAGTGGCAACAGGTATGCCTCTTGGCATCTGGACTATCGAATGCAACGAATCCACACCATCCAAAGTTGAACCCTTCACAGGCACACCAATCACAGGTAATGGTGTCATTGCTGCAACCATTCCCGGTAAATGAGCAGCACCTCCAGCACCGGCAATAATACATTTCAAACCACGCTTTGGCGCGTCAATTGCATATTGCGACATACGGTGTGGTGTACGATGTGCACTAACAATGGTGACTTCAAATGGTACATTAAATTGTTTCAAGATACGTGCACCAACAGCCATCACTGGCAAGTCCGAGTCAGAACCCATAATTATTCCAACCAATGGTTGAACTCTTTCCGACTCTGGAACCTCAGGTATTTTCTTGCTCTCTCCCATGATGTACGATAACCGATTTTCTGCATCACCCATTGATGACGAGACAATATTGATATGTCCCATTTTCCTTTCAGGACGAGTCGTCTTGCCGTACAAGTAAACCGATGCATGAGGTGTCTCTAATGCTCTTCGGCAAGTTTCCAACTCCTTATTTGGGGTCTCCTTGTCTCCCAACACATTCAACATAATGGCATTGGTGATGGAGGTTGAAAAATCAGTAAAACCTTTGGGCATAGGTAAACCAGCGACTGCTCTAACATGTGCTTCAAATTGCGACGTAACACACGCATCAATAGTATAGTGTCCGGAATTGTGTGGTCTTGGTGCGATTTCATTGATGAGCAACTCTCCACTAGGTAACAAAAACATCTCAACACCAAAGATACCACATCCAGGGAAGGACTTCACTGCATTCTGTGCAAGTAACTGAGCCTTTTTAGCCAACGTGTCAGTGATTCTAGCTGGTGCATAAACCAAGTGGCAGATATTGTTCTGGTGTACAGTTTCCACTGTAGGATAAGCAAATACTTCTCCTTCAATTGATCTTACAACCATCACGGCTAATTCCATGGTGAATGGACACCATTTCTCGGCATACAAGGGACGCTCCGCTAAAAATTCCAACGCTTTTGGGATATACGACTTGTCCTTGACAACAAAGTTGCCTCTTCCATCATAGGCCAATGTGCGCGATTTCAACATGAATGGGTAGCCATATTCTTCCCCAATCTTTTCCAAATCTGCAGCACTATTCTCGGCAACGGCTTGAGATTCTGTTACGGCAACACCATGCTGTATCAAGTGCTGTTTTTGTAAATATTTGTCCTGGATCAACTTGATTGTTTCTGGTAATGGATAGATTTCTATTTTGGGGAATTTGGTCTGAATCCTTTTCAATGCATCAACATCAACATGTTCAATCTCAACAGTGAGGATATCAACTTTCTCAGCCAATTTCTCGATTGAAGAGTAGTCAGTAAATGAACCATCAACATGTTCATCCAATGCGTTAATTTGTTTAGCTGGCGATTCAGGAGCATCAAGAATTACTGTTTTGATATTGAGACGGTGTGCTGCTTCAACAATCATACGACCAAGCTGGCCGCCTCCAAGAATTCCAATACTTTTGCTATCCATCGATATGTGTGTGTGTATATATAATTTTGCGGGGGGGGGGAAGGAAGATGTAAAAAAAGTTTGAAAGTAGTATTGTATGTTTGTTATATAGGAGTATGGATAGAGGATCTGAAAGATTCGAAAATTCAAGATACAAGTCTAAAAAAGTTGCAAAGATGTTTCACAACATCTCCTTCATTCACCAAAGGGTACGATAAGAATAGTGCGGGCAAGAGAAAAAAAAAAGGAGTCAGAAAATATATACATAATATATATACATATATACAATTTTCCAATCTTAGTGTGGAGTAGAGAAGGAGTTGCAAAAATGCGAAATCAAAGTAGACAAAACCAAACAAAAAAGAAAAAAATCAAAAAAAAAATGTTAAGGCAGAAAATGAACATTAGTTGCAAACAAGTCAAATGCAAGACCCTATTTCAAATAAAAAGGAAACGGCCCTCGATAACCAATTTATCTTTTACCTACCATTGGTTTTCCATGGATACGGATTTAGAGTGAAATTTTCTCATGTTTTCCACTAGTTTCTTTCGTTTCCTTTTGTTTTTCCTTTTTCTTTTCTCCTTTTTCCTTTTCCCTTTTTCATTCATTTATTCTTTTGTAGAATCTATATATTCAATGTTTATGAACAGAGAATGCAATTGTTGCCTTCCCCTTGGAAAAAAAAACATAACGCATAGATATAATGCATAAATAAATACGGCTTATATATTAATAATAATACTAATTTTAAAATGAAAGTAAATCTACGAAATGAAGGGGTAAAACAATCGTCACCTGTGATAAGATATCCATCAATCACTGATGGTGATACTCATCGCCGGTAGGTTGATAGTGTTCTTCGGGAACATAATTGGTACCACTATACGTATGATGAGTCTCCATAGACAGAGGATGGTCAAAGTAAACTATTTGACCACTATTTGGATTAGCATAGTTGACATTTGGTGGGTAACCTTGTTGTTGAGACGATAGAAACTGAAACTGATTTTGGATCAGTGATTGGTTGACGAGTTGACTGTTAGGGTGATGTGTTAGAGGATGCCTCCACACATACCCAGATTGGTCTCGAGCAAGAGCCAAACCTTGGCCAGGTACAAAAGCAGGTAGATGGCTGGGTACATGAGCCGAGCTTAAAGATGATGCAGCTATAGGAGCAGCTGGAATCGTTGTTGCTGCTGTTGCTGTTGCTGTTGCTGCTGTTGCTGTTGCTGTTGCTGCTGTTGCTGCTCCTAGTGGTAATGGTGGTGGTATAGCTGGACCCGATACTTGTCTTTGCAGAATGTTTTCGTTATTGTTAGGTTTATCTGTCACGGAGAGAGGCAAATTAGTGGCCTCGAAAGTTCCTCGGCCCATGTTTCTATCAATTCTTTGAAATTCGTCGCCTATGTCTGGATTCAATAAGCTTGGCATATCTGGTGTTTTTAACAAGATTGGAATGGAAGTAGTAAAACCATCCTCGAGTCTATGCACACGACTAAATTCCCAAAGTAAAATGACGCGTATCCTTGATTTTGAGGTGTAACTTGAGTCATGTTCATGCTTCAAGCCCTTTGACTCGTAAATGATTTGTTTCATCGTTAACCCGCTGAAAATTAAATCTAGATTTGACGAGCTGGTACCAGCTAAAGAGCATAAAAATGGCTTCCAAAACTCAGGAAGAAAGTTGCGTTTTTCATAAAGCTTGAAATGGGAATCTTCAAACTTGAAAACGGGCTTACCAAATGAGTAAATACTAGTAAATGAGTTGAACAGTTTGGTCAGTTTGGTCAGTTTGGCCAGTTCAATAGTATTTGGTGTGCTTCGAAGTTCATACATAGAGTCGAGACTGGCAACTTCTTTATCGGTCGGTATTTCGGGAATGAAAAGGTTCACGGTATTATGGATCACTGCAATATTGGGTCGGTGTACAAATTCGCGCATATCGGGGAACTTTACAAAAATTTCGGGATTGAATTGTTTTTTAGGTAAATCCGTCGCAAGTGAAGTAAACTTGGTCAATAGTGAACAACTAGAATGATCAGGCTCTTTTTGTAACGACATTGCGAATTGATTTACCACAATATTCGATGCATCTATATCGCTATTGTTATTGCCTGTTAGCGTTGTCGCCGTTGTTGCCGTTGTTGCCGTTGTTGCCGTTGTCATCTTTGTCCTTCTTCTCCGGCGCCTCTGTTGACTTTTAGAAACTTCATCCTCTTGTTCATCATCCATCAAACTTCCTCTTCGCACATCATCAACTCCAATTGACATATCGAGGTATATCCTGGTAAACACCTTTTCGAAAATTTTCATCATCTTCTCCTTATCTTCTTCATTTGAAAATGTGGGCCCGTCATTTATCAATTGTATGATGGAAGTCTTTTGCCCCAAATTCTTGATGACTTGTATATGCGACGATACTTGTTTTTTAGTTCTCCGTTTCCCAGTTTTAGCATAAATATAATCCGAAATCAATTCATTTCGACCACACGATCTACCAGCGATCTTGATCTTGTTTGAGTTGCTTTTGGGTATAAACTGAAGGACATGCTCAAATGCGCGTTCAACATCCTGGGACCAAATGTCATCGTCAATAAGGTGGGTATGTGCAGGCGAAGCTGCATATGATGAAGTGTGTTGTTGAGACTTATAATGTTGCAAGCCACTGCTTTTATCTGCAAGTAGGTCAGTATTTGGCAAATTAGCATTAGGCATGGTATGAGGCATGGTATGAGGCATAGAATGTGGCATAGAATGTGGCATAGTATTTGGCATAGCATTAGGCATAGCATGAGGCTGAGTGACAGTTCCATCTTGTCCCACATGGTAGTTGGAAGAAAAGCTTAGGGATTTGGGCATTTCCAGTCGTACCAATTTGGTAGTCTCGTGAACTTGATAAACTTGTTTACCATTTCTATCAAGAGCTACATCAACGATTATAGGTAGCCTTGCTCTTCTTTTATGAGAGTGTTTTGATTTCAGACGGGATACCGAGGTTGGTGTATTAGTTTGCTTAATGGCAGGGCTCCTTATCTGAGCACTATTCTCATTATAGTTTTCACGTTCGGTATAAATTGACAGATTATCAACTCTGGGGTTGATGCTCTGAAAACTCATTCGCTTTTTGTATCTTTTGTAGCTATATTTCTAATCACTTGCTCCTCCTTTCACACTTGAAAATCTGCCTTGGCCAACCTGAGAAATGTATATTTTGGGGTTTTTTTTAAAAAAAATAAACAAATGTGAATAGTTACAGATCGAGGTGGTTGCAAAATCAGCCAGCGAATGAATCTGGTAAATGGTATTTATCAAAGGAATGTAGGGTAGTTGGATTCGAAAAGAAAATTGGGCTCTCTTCCTCCCTCTCTCTCTCTGTCTCTTTCTCTGCGTGTGTAGGTGTATATTTGTGAATGTAAATGTAAATATGTGTGTATGAGTGGGTATGCTTGTGTTTGTAGGAAGAATAGGAATCAAAATCGGAGGACTAAGGAAGCCTAAATGAACAGTGGGGATGCTGGAATAAACGAATGACAAACCTTATAGGTTGATAATGAGCAAATACCCTCTACTGTATGTGAATTTTTCTAAACCCTCTGATGGTGAGAAATCTTTGATGGGGTCTTTTTTACGGAAAGTTTGGCAGCCCACTTTTTGTTTATTTATTGCAACAACTTTGGCATTTGTTTATCTTTTTCTATTTTTTATATATATATTTTTTCTCTCTCTCTCTCTCTCCCCCTAAGCGGCGTGTATTGAATAACACAGTCAAGAGCACTGTGTATGTATACGTGTGTGTGTGTGTGTGTGTGTGTGTGTGTGTGCAAAAGATTATCAAAAGTTGATCCCTTCGTTCCCTTCACGCCTAATCTCCTCTACCCGCCACGACTACTGAAAATAATAAATTAAATAAAAAATAAAAAAAAAATAATAATAAAAAAAAAAACAAAAACCAAAATAAACAAGATTCGCGAAAAGTTGATGTGAGCCTGTGAATTTGGTATCTACAAGATTTACAAAACTTTCAAACGTGTAATAATTCATGCGTGGAAATGATGAAAATGAATAAAAGAAAAAATTCCACACACAAGTGTTTCTTGGTGAGCTTTGGTTTCGTATACCCATGTAGCTAAAACTACATTTGGATCATTGTTAACGATGTTTCTTTTCTTATTATTTTATGAATAACATGGACCATAAAATTATGTGATTGCAAATAGGATGAAAAGAATAAAAAAGAACAATATTGACTACAATAGTATTTACAATGGAAAATTACGTGTGGGATGTAGAATTGTTGAGCTTATCTTTGTAATAATTTGCATTACTTCACCAAAAGTTGTCGATCATTTGATAAATTACATGGAAATGACTAAAAAACACCCACACCCAGTCCATTTTCCTCTCACTTTTCCCTCTCACTTTTCCTTCTCACTTTTCCTTCTTACTTTTCCTTCTTACTCCTCAATCTCATTCTCTTTCCTTCCTAGCAAAAAAAAAATAATTACAAATCCTTACTTTGCCAAAAACTCTGTAAGCAACTTCTTGCTTTCTTCAGACTCTATTTCATCGTCCTCTACTTCACTCAACTCATTTTCATCTAGTATTCGTCTATAGCTCGGCTCTTTAAACGTGGTCTCAGTACCGCATAGATTCAAACGCGGGTATTGAACAATGTCTCCATCACGAAATTCTACACTTTTCACCCGCTCATCAAAATCCCTCTTCCATTTCTTCATTTGCTTATACACCATGAATGAGGGCCTGTTCTCGGCAAACACGCACAGACTAAGGCTATTGATATCAGATTGAAACTCTTCAATGGAATGGTAAGCAAAGCGATCGTTTTTTGCGAGAATCTGCAAAAGACTTTTGCAAGATGCATCTTTAGGCTTGTAATTGAAAATAGCACCATTAAAGTCATACCGCTGTCTAAGCGAGTTTACAACTGTTTCAATAAACGTGCGTAACGGAAAATATGCCGTCTTGACAATTTCAAGATTGAGTAGCTCCATGGCAGCAAGGTATTCTTGTCGCCCAATGTTATCGCCATTTATCGATATAAGCTTTTCAATGTCGTCGATTAGCAAATTTGCAAAACCAATCTTTTCTGCAATCTGGCTCGAGCTCATGGTATCATTCTCCAAATTATTGGAGTCATAAACAATGGAGTTGGCTGACATTAAATTATTGTTTCTTCTCACCAACGGAGCTCCATTCTTGGACTCCCGCTTCAAGCACCAGTATCTGCACATCTCATTTGCAATATTACGCAAGTCACGGTAAATGTCTTCTTTAGTTCGATTGGGAAGCCTGCTAAGCTCGAGCACTTGGCTTGAAGACTCTTCCGGTAAACTAACTTGATTTTCCACCTTTAATTTATACATTAGGCCAACCAAGACATCGCTAAACAATTTGGGAGCAATGGGTGTGCCCTGCTCTGTTTTCCACTTGAATACATTGAGTTTATTAGCAATTTTCTGATCAGTCTTGAGCTTTGCATTTTCTTGCTTCAATATCTTGGTATCTCGGAAATAGCGTCTTGTTCGCTCTATCCCCTTTGTTACGCCACCTGTGTCAAACAGAGGCGGGCTATGTTTTTCACAAAAAGATTTCAAAGTCAATTTGTTGGTGAGTGCACCTTTCATACCTTGCGTCATTTCCATATATAAGCCCGCCCGCTTGGCACAAGTGACATGGTATGCTAAAAAGCAGTTGCGATTGGCACATTGTATACATGCACCGACCCTTTGCTTGCAAATGTAACATGCCAACTTCCATCGGCTTTTCGGTATTGCATCTATACCTTCAATCGGTTCCATATAGATTGGATTGGCAAAATACAACTCATTAATCCATAGTGCGCATACCACATGACTCCACAAACTGTTATCGAGCTGCTTAAACGCTCCCGTAGTACTAGGACAAAAAACACATTCTGTCACGCTTTTGTTCTTGTTAATCATACACTTGCGACAGAGCCATGAACCTTCGGGGATAAATGCCACCCCATAGCATTCCTGGTGTACAGCAATGTCGCATCCATCACAAAAGACTATAGCATTGGTGTTATCACAATCACTATCGTTACACACGGCACACCTTTGGTCGTATATCGAACCAGGCTCAATTCCGTCATCGTTTCCATACATTTCATTATTGTGTCCCATTGTGAGAAGTTTCTTTGACGAATCAGTCCCATTGGAATCTATTCCGCCAGTCATGGAATTCATTGTGTGTTCCAATTTGGTCCATTCAGTTTCCAAAGCGCTAATCAATATCTCAAATACTTCAGGTGTAATCTTTACAACATTGGTAGTTTTCTTGTTTCTCGCCTGCAAGAATAAGAAATCTTGTTCATCCATATCATACTCCACTAGCATTTGCTTGCTCTCTAGGAATTGTTTCACGGCAATTTCTGAATCGCTTGCATTCTTGTTTGTGTTTTTAGTGTTTGCAATTTCAAACGGTCGTATGTAAGTGTCCTGTATTTTGTTTTTGCTATTAATCTTGGATGGTTCTTGAAATCCAAACTCCTGTAATTGTTTGTTGAATTTGACAGTGGCGTTCGGCATAGTAGATGTAATTTTTTTAAATGTAGGGGTCTTTAAATTGAGTATACCAGAGGTTGAGTTAAAAGCTTTACCATTTTTATAACCAGTTCCATCTTCTCTGTCACACTCTGTGTCTCCCATTACAAAAAAGACAGGCATCGGTACCGATTCAGCCAAATCGGGATACATCTCTGTTAGTTCATATTCTTCACGCGGTTTCATTGAGTTTTGGTAGGCCGTGGTCATTACTGGATCAGAACTTGGGTTCATCCTTTACTCTTTTTCTTTTTCTTTTTCTAAAAAAAAAAATTATTGTTGTGTTTCTGGTTGTGTTCCTAAAAATGCTTGAAGTGACTTATTTCTCCGCATTTGATGGGATGAAAGAAAAACAAAAAAAAAGGGAAGGGGGAAAACAAGCGTTTGAACTTGTTTGGTAACGTTCCAGTAGAGACTGTAATAATTATGCTTATGCTTGTGATTCGTGTAGTTGCTGCAGTAATAATAGTCAATAGATTGGTGGATTGTTAAAAACTAAATTTTGTGGAGGGAAAAAGGGAATTGTTGCGCCCAACAAAGGAAAGCCCATAGAAAGGAGTACGCACAAAAAATAGATAAAATTATAAACATAAAAAAGTTTAAAACGAGATTTTCTTCGTCCATAAGCCGCACGCGCGCGCGCATGTAGAGAACCTCATCACGAAATCACAATTGAGAGAGAGAAAAAAAAAAATGAGAATTTACAAATAACGAAACTCATCTCGGTATTATAGATTACACACACACACACACACACTCACTTATTAATAGACACATACCGATACACAGACATTTTCTTTCCAGGCTATCAACCTAACTTTAATACAAAAATAGATTAGAACTCCCTTTCCAATGAGTACTGGTTTGAATTTGTCCAACCTTAAGGATAAGATTTCCAATAAATTAAATCAACTGAAACCTGGGAGTACAGGCAGAGGAAAGAAAGACAAACGTGGACTGAAAAAAAATCAAAAAACGCTGAATAAAAAGGAAGACAAGGAGTTTAAGGAAAAAGCCAATGAAAACCCAAAGGAAGAGTCCACCGATGATATTCTCCGTCAAGAGGCATTAGCTTTAGGTGCAACTGAAGAAGACTTGAAATTGTTGGCTGGTATTGAAAGCGGTGAAGAGAGTGAAATGGAATTTGGCGATGATTCACAACAAACTCTGGACAAGTCACTCAACAATGAGTTGAGTAAATTTATGAACGGAATCGGATTAGGCAATGGTGAGGTTCCTGTGGTTGAAGAAGAGGAAGAAGAAGAAGAGGAAGAAGAAGAAGAGGAAGAAGAAGAGGAAGAAGAAGAAGAAGAAGAAGAGGAGGAGAAGGAGGATGAAGTCGATGATGATAGTCGCGAAATTACTGCTGAGGGACATGCTGAAGTAGAAGATGAGGACAGTCAAGAAAACGAGGACTCAAATGTTTCAGTGACAGATTTTTCTGGGCTGAGCGACGAAGAAGAGGAAGAGGAAGAGGAAGAGCCTGAAGATGTTCCAGAACTTGTTTATGATGATGGAACATTGAACTCTTCATCCAAGAGCAAGGGAAATGAAAACAAAGAAATTCTTGAAAGCAGCGAAAACAATACAAATGAAGATGTACAATCTGGTAAGGAGACCAACGAAGCAGATCCAGCGGTTACAGCACCACTGGAAATATCCGATTTTTCGTCTGTTTCGAGCGATAAATTAAAAGTTCCTAGTAGATTGGATTGGTATAATAGTTTTTCTCTCCCAACTGTTGAAGTGCCAAAGTTGGATAGGTTTGCCAGGGAAAGACTCTTAGATCGAGCCAAATTGACCTTGGACAATGACAACAAGACCTATCTTGAAGAATTTGCTTCAAATACTTCGCAGAAAAAGTTCTTGTCTCAGATATTGACGAGTGGTACTTTGAATGATAAAATCTCAGCATTGACATTGTTGATACAGGAAGCACCAATGCACAATATCAAAGCCATGGAGACCTTACTAGGTTATTGTGAGAAAAAATCCAGAACCGCTGCATTGCAATCGATTACTGCAATGAAGGATTTGCTTCTAAATGGATTGTTACCCGATAGAAAATTACTTGCTTTTGATAAACAACCTTTGACAAAGGAGGATTCTGACTCGCGATTGGCTGTATACTACTTTGAAGATATGTTGAAAAAATGGTATTTCAAATTCATTCAAATTTTGGAGAAATTATTACAAGACTCAATTGTGCATGTGCGTATGAGTGCATTAACACATACATTTGACTTGTTGAGTGCAAAACCAGAACAAGAAGTGAATTTGCTCAAGCTTGGTGTAAACAAATTGGGTGACATGGATAACAAAGTTTCTGCTAAGGCCTCATATTCCATCTTACAGCTTCAGCAAGCTCATCCTGCAATGAAAAAGATCATTGTTGATGCCGTCATTGATATTATTTTTCAAAGCAACAATGATGATCATTCCAAATATTACGGTGTGACTACACTCAATCAAACAATTATTACAAGAAAAGAAGTAGAGTTGGCCAATACTTTGGTCAAGACGTATTTTGCACTTTTTGAAAAAGTGCTTCTTGAATCAAACTCGTTGTCAAAAGATGGTGAGGGCGACAAGTCCAATAATAATGGAGTTGGCAAATCTGAAAAGGGTAGACACAACAACAGGAAAAACTTTAAAAAGGGAAAGAAGGGTGGTAGATCAGTTAAAAAAGAAGAAAAGACTGAACATGAGATAATTGAAGAGAAGAATACCAAGATGTTTTCTGCACTTTTAACTGGTTTGAACCGTGCTTTTCCATTTTCTGAATTGCCCAATGATGTGTTCCAAGTCCACCTTGATACACTTTTCAAAATAACCCATAGTGCGAATTTCAATACGGCTATCCAAGCATTAGTGCTCATCAACCATATTGTTTCTCAGCAAAAAATCAATTCTGATAGATACTACAGAACCTTGTACGAGTCGTTATTGGATTCAAGATTGGTGAATACTTCAAAGCAAGGTATATACTTGAATTTGCTATACAAGTCTCTTAAGCACGATAAGGATAATGTACCCAGGGTATTGGCATTTGTCAAGAGAATAATGCAAGTCATTTTGCATTGGCTCAATGTGGGTGCGATTGCTGGTATGTTGTTTTTGTTGATTGAATTATCGAAAACCATTCCCGAAGTTTTTGATCTTTTGGTGGAGAAGGCTGCTCGACCGGATCAAGATGAAGAGAGTGAGAAACAACAAGCTCAAGTGGAAGTGCAAAAACAAAAACAAAAACAAGAACAAGAACAAGAACAAGAACCAAAATCTTTAGACGAAAAAGAGATTACACCCGATTCTTTGTACGACCCTAAGAAGCGAGATCCTACTCATGCAAATGCTCAAAACTCGTCACTTTGGGAGATCAACCAATTCTTGAACCATTACCACCCAACAGTTGCAATTTACGCATCATCAATCATTGATGGGACTCCACAACCAAAGCCAGATCTCGGCTTGTACACACTTGCTCACTTTTTGGATAGATTTGTATATAAGAATGCTAAGCAGAAGGCACAAACCAAAGGGTCGTCGATTATGCAACCTTTGGGTGGTACGCATACAGGTGATTTACTTGTCAAGTCAACCAATGTTCTTAATAAGGAAGTACCCGCAAATACCGAAAATTGGTTAAACAAGAAAGTGACTGATATTAAAGCAGATGAGCGTTTTTTCCATCAGTATTTCACTACCAAAGTTCAGAAAATAAAGAACAAAAAGGTTCATAAAGATGGTGATGTGGGAGATGTTGATATAGACGACGAAATCGAAAGGGACGGAGATATGGATGATGAAGAGGTGTGGAAAGCTTTGGTTAAATCTAAACCTGATGTTGAGGATGATATTTCGGATGGAGGGTTCTCAGATTTTGACGAGGCTGACTTTTCAGATATGGATGATGATGATGATGATGATGATGATGGTGATCAGGAGAATGACGGAGAAAGAGAAGGAGAGTTACCTAGTGATCTCGATGAAGACGGGGAAGATGTTGTTGGTGAAGTTGATTTTTCTGAGAACGAGGGTTCGTTTGATGAGGACGAAGAAGACGATTTTGACGAGGAAGAAAGAGAAATGTTTAATATCAATCAGGATGACGAGTTTAGCGATTCAGAAGTTGATCTTGATGCATTAAATGGTGTTGATGAAGTTGAAGAAGAAGACGAAGAAGAAGAGGAAACGGAAGGAGAAAGTGAATTGGTTGAAAAAACCAATAAAAAGCGTTCTAGAGCAGACGAAAAGGATAGTTTGAAAAAGGGTAAAAAGTCTAAGCGCCAAAGAGTCAAAGATTTGCCTTTATTCGCATCCCCAGAGGATTATGCACAGTATTTGGAGTAAGAAATGAGCAATTAAGTAGTTAATGCACACCTGTTTAGTCAATAATTCTATATTCTTTTTTCCGTTTTTGTTTTCAATTATAGTAGACTATAAGAATTTAATGGATTTATGGGAAGGATCAAAATTTGTAGAATAATTTCGTCAACATTTTGTTGTGAAAATGCCACTTTTTTATTTAAAAAAAAGTAAAATTTTCTCTGAAACTGATCCAAGATATGCGCCATGCTCACATTTTCCCATACATCTTCAATTGAAGTATAATCTAGTCACGTGACTTTTACCAACACTTGCATTTACATATTCCTTTATCTGCACGAACAGCTTCCTTTGCATAATTGTCACCTCTTGACACTTTTTCGTTTCATCATGCGATTTTCGGAAGATGTTCTCCGACATGAGTGGAATAAAACTTGATTTGTTACACTTTTATTAAATTTGAATCGACTTTATCATAAGAAGATAGTTATAATATTTACAACAACATAGTGAAAAGTTTGTTTTCTCCGCTCTGAGGTCAAACTATTGCACTTGAATCTTTATGTTTCTTAAATTTTTTAGGATGGTCAAACTTAAACAGTCAAAATCGCAAAAAAAGAAAATTGTATGGAAATATTTACTTTTTATGGATCCCCGAGATTCCAACGGTTTCTTACCTTTTTTCTATTTTCTTATTCGTTTTCTTGTCTTTGTCTTTTTTCTTTTTTCCTCTTTTCTTTTTTCTTTTCTTATAATAGACTAAACTTAGAGTCGAACAATAGATAGTTGTAATAGCGGTAGATGTGTACCTAGAAACGTGGTCAGGTGTCTTGGTAGTAGAGGTTAACAACTTATGCATAATGGAAACACTTTACCCATTAATTAATTTGTAGCAACTTTAACAAGCTCAGTTTGTGCTAGTGTTACTACAAAGTACATTGTGGTTTGTAACTTGTGGTAATTATTCAAGCAAGAAGCACAAGACAAGACAAGACAAGACAAGACAAGAGAAGAGAAGAGGAGAATATAGCAGAGTTGAGTCTGATCAAACAAAGATCAACAGAAAACCAACTGATTTCTTAGTTTTCCATCGCACCCCTCAATTACTACATCAACACCGACTCCGACTTATTATATAATGAATCATTTCCCCCTCACCTACCCATTATAATATACTTATATACATATACACATATACACATATATAATTATTCTTTCTTTCTTTCTTTCTTTCTTTCTTTTTTTTTTAGTTTTCTTGCAAATCGAGATTATTGGTGAAAAGCACAAAACTGAAGCCGAGTTTATTTGCATGAAGGTGTTTTTAACAAGCTTTTTCCCCGCTTCTTTTTATGATTTTTCTTCTTCCGTTGGGCTTATCATAAACTTCAAGAGATTACAAAAGGCATCCTTTTTTATTTTTCTTTTTTTTTACACTTCCTCATCAACATCTTCTTTTCATACTAATACAAATTGAAAATCAACACTGCTCAGTATGTCGGGAGAAATGTGTCAAGATAACTTGAAGGTGCTCACTTCAAAGTATGGGATATGCGTCATCGGTTATAACAAGGTTGGTAAATCGTCATTGATATTTAATTATGTACACGAAAAAGTCGAAGACAATATCGATAATGAAGACGTTTACCCGAAACGAATATATAATGACAAGTTGCGCCAGTACGAGTCCATTTTACTATATGACAGTAATTTTGGACGGGAAGATATGTTTTCAGGCAGCCAAAGACGACCGATTGAAAACGCCACAACATTGGCATTTGTCTACTCGGTGACTGATATAGATTCCTTCAACGCAGTGGAAGAGTACTACAATGGCGTACGATTATTTCTCAAGTCAGATCAGTTTCCTCCATTTGTTATCATTGGAACAAAACTGGACCTTGTGGATGAGAGACGTGTATACAGTCATGATGGGCAAACCCTTGCCGATAAACTTGGTGCGTTGGCTTTCCACGAGTGTTCGGCAATGAAAAATGAGCATGTCCAAGACTGTTTCCAAGAGTTGGTCAATCACATAACAAGTATAACAGAGCAACAACAAGCATCGAGGAGGAAGTCGGACGCCTTGGAAATTTCGGCAAATTTGTCTAGAGAAAGCTCGAAAAGTTTATTTTATGTGCCTACAATTGATGAAGCCAACAATGATCACTACCTAGATCTAGATCAAAATCAGAACCAGGATCCTGAACAAATTGAAAATGAAAATGAGAATAAAAATGAAAATAAAAATAAAAGCCAGGATCTTGATCAGAAAAAAAGGACAACACTGAAGTTGGATTTAAATGGGTTTCTCAAGGAATCTCACAGTGTTGAACCAGTAGCAAACATTTCGCTTCTGTTGGTGAAACTGAAGAACAAACCCACCTTGGAAAAAAAGTCGTCCTACCTGCGACAAAGATCACAGAGCATAAGACGTTCACGATACAGCGATGATGATAATGACGAAAGTTCAAACAGCAAATGCTGCTCCATTGTTTAATACATACATCTACTCTCTAACTATTTTTTGATTCTTTATTCCTTTTTGCTTTCCGCTTTCAGCTTCCTTTTTTTTCCCCCCATATATGTTATTTTGATTAAAAAATTACTCAATTTTGTTTAAAATAGAAATTTATAGAATGTTAAAATAGATTAATAAAATAGATTAATAAAATAGATTAATAAAATAGATTAATAAAATAGATTAATAAAATAGATTAATAAAATAGATTAATAAAATAGATTAATAAAATAGATTTATAAAATAGATTTATAAAATACCATTTACTAAACGTTATTAAATTGTGAGTGATAGCTTTGGCATCACTGGAGTGTACATCTCAAAATCTAGATAGAAGCGTGGTCAGAAATATGTGAGAATCCTCTGAACTGCTCTTGCATTTCTGAAGTCAACACTGTCTCTACCGGTGTCAATCGTGGTGTCTCTGAAGTAAACTCCTTATCGAAATTGGAGTAATCATGTTCGGATTTCAATTCAGGAATAAAAGGAGGAGGCACGCGGCAATTCAAAACGTCATCAAAATTGACATCTTGGAAATATGGATGCTCCATAATCTCTTCAGCGTCACGTTCGCTACTACCCAATCTCTGCTGTGGGTCCTTCGTCAACAACGCTTGCAAAACCAAAACAGTTGGGCCAGATAAACTAACCGGGAATTTGACTTCATCGTGCTCAATGGCATTGAAAATATCATCCTCATCATCACCTTTGAATGGCGACTGACATAAAAGCATTTGAAACAACAATACACCAAACGCCCACCAGTCTACAGATCGATCGTATTTCTTACCAGTGACAATTTCTGGAGCCATAAATTCCGGAGTACCACAAAACGTTGACGTGGTGTTCCCGTGCCACATATTTTCCTTACACAAACCGTAATCTGCAATTTTGATATGGCCCTTAGTCGTTAGCAAGATGTTATCCAACTTCAAGTCACGGTATACTATACCACTATCATGGAAATACTTTAAACCAAGCAAGACCTCACAAGCATAGTACTTGGCTCTTCGTGCTGTGAATCTATTATTCTGAATATGCCACATCAAGTCACCACCAGAAATGTATTCCATAACAAAGTATATTCTATTCTCGGTTTGAAAGCAGCAATGCAAATTCAACAAGAATGGATGCATCTCCTTATTTGCGGTTAGAAATACTCGTTTCTCGGATTTAACACTTTCTGCTTCATCGTTTTCAACAATAAAATCCTTCTTTAGAACTTTGATTGCACATAATTTTTGGGTGTGTCTCGACTCGGCCAACATTACTTTACCAAAATTACCCTTACCCAAAACAGCCAAGAATTGGAAGTCGTCCAAACCAACTTTTCTTCTACGACGTTTACTCTTTGAAGATTTAGAGTGTGCTTTTGATGGTTCTTTTTGGAGCTGCTGATGTTGATCTGCAAATGGGCTTTCCACGTGGTTGCTAGTATCCACATCCATTGGAACAACTTGGTCTTGCGTTGAATGATTGTTGTATTCGAAATTCTCAAACGTATTACGAATATTATCACGCTTACCGTCATTATCTTTGATGTTTTTGATATCGGTTTGAGAAAGATCAATATTTTTTCCATCGTATTGGACTTCCAGTACATTCAGGCGAGCTTTATTATGAGCCCCGCCATGCTGTTGAGCATACTCATCATCATCATCATCATCATCATCATTATCATCATCCTCATGGCCAAAAATTGATTGATTTCTATGTTTCTCTGGAGTTTGCAACTGGTTTTTCTCGGCCGCAAACGCTCTTGATTGCCTTACCGCTTCTGTTCCTCTTTTACCGTCTTCCTCTTGTTCTGCTTGTTCTGCTTGTTCTTCTGTCTCCGTTGTTGGTGGGCGTCTTCTTCCCGCACGTGGATACTCGTTCACCGCTGCAGGTTCTTGAAGTTGGTGGTTCTGGTAAGTTGTAGGTAACTTTGACTCAAAAGGTTTTTCAATGTTTCTGTCATCTTCGCGGTGCAGTTTGTGCTGTTGGTACTGATTATTCAAAGTGGGCACAACATTATAAGAAGGCATTGCCAGTGTTGCAGGTTTTGGTGGTAATGCCTTTGGTTTTTGTCTTTGTTGTGACAAAGGAGATTGGTGCTCATTTCCACTTGGAACAAACTTTTCTCTAGTTGGTGAGTCCTTCTTTGGTGAAACTTTGGTTGATTTTATAGTTGCTAAAATTTCATTGGCCATTTGCAAAGACATTCCACAAAGGTCCGGCACCAAATGGGTACAGTGTGCATGGCACATGACTCCACACTCAGAACATTTCCGAGCATTCTTTTTCCCCCATGGCAAAAGATATCCACAGTGACAACACCATTTCGTTCCGTGGTTCGTGATGGGCTCAAATCTATGTGGGATACGATGTTTGAGCTGAGCCGCGTCATCATTGGAGCCAGGTTTCGAAATACACTTGGTAACAACCTTTTGGTAACATTTTTTATGACACAAAAACTTACAATCTTGACATTGAAATCCAGTGTATCGAAGAAACTCACCACAAAGTGCACAACACATGATATTATAAAATTGTTTTTGCACAAAATGATGTCCTTGCTGTTCGAAAATTTCTTCTTTCTTTTGACGAATAGCGCCATGACGTCCAAGAGGTCCAGCAAATTGTTTACCTTCCGAAACTGATTTCTCAAAATTCAAATTCACAAGCATTTGGCCGCATGGCTCAAGACTGATCCAGGTATTGACCAGAATCTTTTGACGCTCTGAAACATCCCGGTCTCCCTTTATAGGAGATTTAGATGGAGCTAAGTCGTTTTGTACGGGAAGTGTTAACGACGAGCCTTGGCTTGTATTGGAGCTACTTTGGAATGGGGTTTGATCATAATCACTTGTCTGGGGCAAATTCGATGCCGGCAACCATCCACTTGCCCCAGGATCATTTGCAACTTTTTTCTTACGAATCTCTTCCGCGAGGTCAAATAATGAAAGCCAGTTGATTGCTATTGGCACGTAATTCCCAGCTTGTTTATCCATTACCGTGAGTTCAATTTCGTGACTCTTATCAACGTTGATGATCATTTCCTCTGACCAGTTGTCATTCTTCGAGGGCCTCGTACGAGCTTTCTCGACATCATCAATCTTCACAACAACAATGGTTTCACGCTTTTTGAAAGCCGCTGTAGCCATGTGATCCACATCTCTAACACATGTTACCCCAATAGTGAGTTTTCCACTTAAAGGTTTTCTTACATGCTTTGGCGTATCCATGATTTCATAGTCCTTGTTAAAATCGTCATAGTTGATATTAAAGCTTTGATATTTCCTCAAAGTCTTTTCAAGTAACTGAATCTTCTGATCGCTTTCAGCTCTACCGCCCTCGGCTGCATTACTCGAAGACTTATCTCCGTCCATCAAATACAAATGTGAAATTTTCATGTTTGCTTCACGATACTGGTTCTCCACTTGAAGCTTAAATTGCAACTGTTGGATCATGTGCTGTATCTTGTGACCTAAAGAAGGACACTCATACTTGATAAGATCAAACCTAGAAAAAGTTGGCTTCGTCACCGACATTCTGCTTCGAGAGCTCCTGTCGTCATCGGCACTACTCTTGGTGTCTAATTCCCGCATCTGTCTCATCAACTTGTTTAAGGAGTCCAGGTAGAAATCAATCAATGTTTGCGACTCAACAATTTTCGACTTACACTTTTGTACAACCTCAGCATTCGTCGAATTTCGCTTCACATCCTGATATCCTTGAATGATGTTCCGCTCTATGGCAATCTTACTCTTTATATCCTTGATCGCTTCCGAGCGGTCCTGCTTAGTAGGATTGTTTGACATCTTTCAGCACAGTCAAGGTACGTAATTGGGTCTGTTTTGGTTTGATTTGTATTGATTTGAATTGATTTGACTCTTTCAATCGGGACTTACTTTGTCTTGGTTTGTTCTCTGATTTCAGTATCTAGTTCTTTGAGCTCAATACTCCCTGGTGATTTCTTTGTCTTTATGCTAAAAAAAACAAACTTTTCTTTTCGTTGGATTTCAGAAAATTCTTGCGCATGCAAACGACTAAAATTCAACAAAGGGCCAAATTGAAATTGAATGAATGAATGGAGAAAAAGAAGAAAAACAAGAAGAAAAAAAATCGACAAAAAAAAAATTGAAACAAACAAACAAACGAACAAGAAGCAAAGTAAATCTAAAGAAAAGGGAAATGATTGCTGGTGTAGTTTGCTTTTTGTTAATCAGTAATATTATTAAAAAGATATGGGGATGGCAAAATTTGTGCTCAATAATGTGATGGTGTATGTATCGTGTGGTGGCGGTTGGTGGATGATATTGAAATCGAGTTGTTTACGAGGAGGCTGTTCGTGTTTATTTTGAGATAATTTGTTGTTAACAAATTTGGTCACTTGATCTGATTACCATTTACGGACAAATTTCATTATAATTGTTTTTTTTCTATTCTCTCTCTAAAACTTGACTAACAACTCAACCCATTTTCTCTCTCTCTCTCTCTCTACCTGTTGTGTACAAATCTCTTCAGCCACTATTTTTTCCTTCTCACTGTTCTTCATCCTTTGTTATATGTCTATATAGAAGTACACGTCCTTGCATTATTAATAATACTAATATCATTTCTCTGTTTGTACACACACACACACACATATATATATATATATAAATATGTATTTTTACAAAACTCTTTTTACATTGTTCTACTTGCTGTTGCATTGGCAGTCACAGTCGGGAACGGGGCATTTGTAGTGCTTTGAAAACCATTCTTCTGCATGGTGCGCGTGATAACAATGGTTACAACTCAAACAAAAACTGAACCAACTCTTGAAGTTATTTTTCACCGCCAAAGTCTTTGAGGACGTCAGATTCGAATGCACCCTTTCTATAGCATCTGTAGATGGTATAAGCGACCCAAGAGACATTAGGCAAATGGCACAACGAGGTAAAGGGGCGCCACAATGAGGACACGAAGACACAATCTCATTTCTCTTGTTGGAAGCTTTCGAAAATTGCTTAAGCAACATTTGGTTGTTCGCAGTGTTAAAGCCACCAGCCTGCTGTCCCATATTTATCAGCTTGGGTTTTGAAATGTTTTTGTTGCATCTTGTGCATTGCAAATAGAACTGCTTTGGTGTCGCTTGGATTGTAGTACGGCCGTTAAGCGATTTGGACAATTTGGTTCGCGCCACATCCAATTTGGCTCTCACTTTAAACATACCCCAACTGTTCAACATTGCCCTATACGAGTCTATCCAGTGCTTGACCCGAGGGTCGGTGAAATACCTCGGACAAGCAAAAGCCGCCATCAACGCAGCCGTCTGTACATCGCTTGTTCTATCGACATAACTCTGAAGAAGATCAATACCTTTTGATGTAATACCTGTTAAGATGAGACCCTCTAACTCGCCTCGATGCACATTTGTATCTGCAATTCTATTGAGGTAAACCGTCAAGTCTTTATCCGACAAGAATCTAATGGCAACACCGATCCGTTCCCGAAGGGGTAACGAGTGTTCGTCCAATACATCCCACCAATCGTCATCAGCAATGAATGCAAATATTGCACGCAAATATGGGTCATCCATTTCCGAAGCCATCTTCCTGCATTGGTCTTTCCAAGGGCTATTGACATTGGTGTCTTTATACGCCAAGTATCCTGCCACTGCCGTTGCCATCAATCGGTATCTCTCCTTCTTGGATTCACTAAGAATCTCAATCGCCTTAGAAATGTTTCCATGGAAAACTGCCCATCCAGCTGCTTTTGTTACGTATCCCATGGAGACCAAAAGTTGGAGTTTTTCTTCAAACTCGTCCTCCGTTAAATACCATCCTGACACAATCAAGCATAACTTCCTCAATGACTTTTTCTCGCTATTAACAGGAATATGTATACCCGATATTTTCTTACCCTTTGCTGCAGTAATTGCCCTAACAGCCTGTGTATACCATGCATTACTAATGGGTCCACCAGTTGACATAATTCGTTTCTGATCATTTAACGCCTCGGCCCCATTCCAAATACCCAGAACACCCTGGTATCCCAAATCAATCCCCTCAGAGACCATGGTCCCCTTTTCCAAAGATTTCTTGGCAAGACCTAGCCACTTCCATGTATTCCTCAACGATAATTGGTAGTCGTTAGGATCTAATTCTTGTAAGATTTGATAGTTTATTTCAGGATCAAGCGCATACCCCATGGCAGCCCTCCGTTTGATAACAAGACAGATATCATTTTTGAAAATATCATCTGGCCGTAAAAGTTTATTAAGAGGGACCAAATCCTCATCAGTAGATGCGCGTCGATAATCAATTTCTCGATTCGTATCTCCACCATTGATTATACTTTGGTCACCATCGTCTACTGTCGTAGACAACTCTTCCGTCTCGATATCATAGTCGTCGTCGTCATCATCATCATCGCCATCATTATTCTTGCCACCGCCATAGTTACCGTAACCATTAAGGCCAGGGTTGTGGCGGTCACTGGGTCTTCTCATTCTATGCTTAATTGTAAGTTTCTCCAAAGACTTCAGAGACTTGTCCATAATATTTTGGTGATTATTGCCAACGTCTTGAGATACAAAATTAGTCAGCGTTCCCTCAGGCCCAACAATAGTAAACTCGTTGGAGGGGTTGAAATCTAAACCTTCAATTGATTCAACCACCGGCATTCTAAACACAGTTCCCGATTGTCTCATACAGACAAAGTTTGTCGAGGTATGCGAATTCAAATCGGGCGAGTAATCAAACGATACAACTTTTTCATAATCTGTTTTATTGTCTAGTACCATGGAAACAAAAATGGAATCTTCGTTGCTGCGATACAATTTAGACGCTTGTGTTTTCAAACTTTGTAACACGGGATTGGTTTCGCTGTTGGATTGTTCTGATATGGTGGATAAAGCAATATCGCTAGCACCGCCTGCACCGCCTGCACCACTACCAACACTATAATTTTCAGCACTTGCTGGTACTATACCCGTGTGCCATCGCCGGATCAAATCGCCGTTGAATATAGCTGCAAACTCACCTCTTCGCATTGTTGAGTACCGTATGCACGAATTGTGAATCTTTCGAACTGGCAACTCGCTTAAAAGTTTATTGAATTGCAATACCGGGCTCTCGGTAATGACAATACTATTGCTGCCACTACTGCTTGTTTTCTGGCTCGCGCCGTGTCCACCACTCCCACCTGACACCGTTAATTTCCTTCTATCCCAAATGGCCAATGACCCATCTTCAGAATACGATTGAAACAAGTTAGGCTGGAAGGGATCCATTGTTAGCCCCAACGTGCATTTTGTGGCCATTTGGAAAACCGGTGCATCTGAACGCAAATCAATCTGTCTCAAAAATTTATAGGAGCCGCAAATTAAGTTATATTCAGAGTCGGTGAAAAAGCTAGTTGATAGCACTGCTTCATTTGGTAGATACGATGATACAGGCGCTCGGTGTCTCAGACCTGTGCTTGTGCTCAAACCAGTACTAATACTACTGGTGACTTCAGCACCTGCCCTAATTCTCAAACTCTCCTCGATATCCCAGATTTGCAACGAATTGTCCTGCCGCCCTTTGTCATACCCAACAGCCACCATATTGGTCATATTAAATGCAATCGCATTACAAGGTCGAGGTTGCTTTGGTCTTAGATGAATTTCGGGAATTGTTTGGTCTTTGATGTTGAATATAGAAACAGTACCAGTGATTGACCCTACACCGAGTACACCAGGTTGTGTAGTCAAATATGAAGAGCACTGAATATTGTCGAAACCTTTTCTCAGATGGAGCTGGACCATGGTATTTGATTCTACATGCGGGTCTTCTCGATGTGTCAGGTATAATTTTACCTCATTCCCCAGCGGCGGAATGGCAATGAATTGTTGTTCATAAGAGTCATCCCATTGAGGGGTTCTTACTATAGATGCTGCCATTGGACGAGAGACTTTCAAATACTTTTCTTAGTCAAGAGTTTCTGATGTGTACTAAGATGGCAGTGCTGGATACTCTGGATTGTTGTATATCTAATCCGAAGTGACTTTTAGCTGGCGACAGCTTTGTGGAACCTTTGTCCCACTGGACGGTGCGTGTGTGTGTGCGTGTGTGTGTATGTGTGTGGTTAGGATACTGTTGATGGAATATACTAACAATTTACGCGGTTCGATTTCCCGGTGTTTTACCAAAATGCCTATAAAGCTAGTCATTGCTGTTTTAGGAAGTCTACAAATTTTGATAACGAGAAATTTCTCTTTTCAAAATTAAAGAATTGAAAAATAATCAAGCATAGGCTAGTGTTCACCATGACTACCGTAATGGCAATCTTTTGACGTCACTGTAAGAGGAACAAAGATTGGCCATTGGCCAGAAAAAAAAATAGGCTGAGAGAGAGTTTAAAAAAACAGGGAAAGAGTTGATTGAGAGTGGAAGTGTAGGGAACGAAAAATTAAGTGATTAAAGAACTAGAAGAGTATTAGGTGGCAAAAAAATGTATCAAATTACAGCAATGCTCTTTTAAACATTCCCTTTCCACTATACACAATCTAGACTTTTCTTTTCTTTTTGCTTTGTTCACCACTCCACCTTTTCCCTCATTTTCATATCTACTACTCTTTGGCTAATTTTTTTTCCCTTTATACAGATGTCATTAACCAATGGAAAACACACTTTTAGATGCTAAAAGAAAAGACGTTTTTTTTTAGACTGGACCGTTCCTTTTTTTATCTATTTATTTATTCATTTACTATTATTATTCTCGAGCGCAAAAAGAAAAAGAAAAAGGAAAAGATTAAGAGCCAATTGGAAAAAAACAAAACTACAAAAAGAAAAGGATATACAAGAAACTGCTGGCTTTATCATTGGTCACGAATGGTGTTGACACAATTTTCTTATATTTTTATGAAATGGGTTATATTTGAAGAACTAAGTATACCCGAATGTAAAGAGAAAACTGTCTTTTATCTCTAAGACAGAGAAACTAAAACAGGTTTTATTTAAGAAGTTGGCCCATGTTGATGGGTTCAGAAAATAAAAATGCTTCTAGTGAAGTGGCTCGACATCAACTGTTTTGTTCTTATTGTTTTTTTTTTCTTTTGGTTCGGTACCATACATTCAACGGTTTTACTAGAAACCAAAAAATATCTAAAAAACTTGTGTACCCCTAATGAAAACTTGTATTATCGATTCTGACTCTTGCTTTTTCTGTTTGGGCCTCTTGACAATTTTCCTTTTCTTTTTTTTTTTTTCTTTTTTCTATCAACTATTTCCACTATGCCTTTCTGTTTTACTGAGATTACCGATTTTGCACTTGCTATGTCATGACATCAACCATGATAATAACAACTAATAAGAGAGCCGTTGTATTCCAGAGAAATATTGAACATACTTTTCTTTTCTTTTATTTTTTTTTTACATTTCTTTTTATCCTTGCCCGTTGATACATGGATAGAAGGTTTGTATTCCAAAACTTCGTGAATTTTGAGTACAGTTTTATCTGGCGGCTCATTTCCTTTTCCTTTTCCTTTTCCTTTTCCTTTTTCTTTTTCCTTCTTGATTTGGTTTGTGCAGATATATTTAAAAGAACAACTATGATATTCATGTTCATAATGACCCCTAGACCTATTTAAATAAACTTTAGAAGGGGACTATAAGGAAACATGGAATGCATCAATACGCATGTTGTACCTTTTGTGTCAGGAACACATCGACTCATTATTTTTCTTTTCTTTTTTCTTTTTTCTTTTCTTTTTTTTTTTTTCTTTAACTCATTTTTGCAACCGCCCAAGTTAAATCACACCATGGTCTTATATGTAAAGAAAATGAATTGTACAGGGAATTAGAAGGAAAAGTATAATTAACTGAAGCGGAATAGGTTTTAAGGTGAAAAGAGGCAATGCGTTGCAATTTAAGCATCACGATTCGAGTAGAGAGCTTATTGAGTGTGTGGAGGTGGAGGTGGGAAGGGGGTTTCTTTTGCAACATTTACCAAGAGAGTCATCCACAAGCTTCCTGAAGCTTTCTTTCCTTTCCTTTTCTTTTCTTTCCTTTTCCTTTTCTTTTTCTTTTTTTTTTTGTCTTCCTCAACACTCATTTGTTTATTTCGTATACTTTGTAAATGATATATAAAGGGCCATTGATGTTCAACTTTTCCTATCCTTGGTTGTGATTTATTCATTTCCACTCTTTCTTTCAATCATACAAGTTCTATTCAATTAACTTTATACGCTCCTTACTATAATTGAACAAATCTATAATACTACATTCCTTTTTTCATGTATATATATATTTGTTTGATTATTTGATTGTTTATTATTTGCTTCACGTTCATTTGATAAAATGTTGTTTTCAAAACTTTCTTTCGCGTTTTTCACTATCTCAACGGTTGTTGCCGGTCCACTAGTTAAATGCCCATTTCCAAAAGATAAGAAATTAGTTGCTGTTGCAGAGGATTGTGAGAACGAGGGTTGGGCAATGAGCCCCGATGAACCATGCATTCCAGGTAAGTATTGTCCATATGCGTGCCCACCAGGTCAAGTGATGAATCAATGGGATCCATCCGCTAAAACTTACTCATATCCAAGCTCGATGAATGGTGGTCTAAAGTGCAATGCCGACGGTTCTTTAACAAACCCCATGGGTAATAAGCCATTGTGCGTTAATGGTGCAGGTACGGTTTCAGTTGTTAACAAGGCTGGTAAAAATGTTGCATTCTGTCAAACTGTTTTACCTGGAAACGAAGCAATGTTGATTCCCACTAACGTTGCCAAGGATAAAGAAACAAAATTGGCAGTGCCGGGTTGTGAGTACTATGCTGGAAGCGCTGCACACTATTACGTTAACCCACCAGGTGTTTCAACCGAAGAAGGTTGTGTGTGGGGTACTGCTGATAAGGAGATTGGTAACTGGTCTCCATACGTGGCCGGAATGAATATGGATAAGCAGGGAAACACATATGTCACCATTGGTGTTAACCCAAAGCACATTGACGACCATGATGGCAAAACACCAAATTTTGGTCTTAGGATAGTATGTGACAATCCACACGATTGCGTTGGCTTGGAATGTGAAATCAATCCAAAGAACGGATACAACACTGCAACTGGTCCAACAAGTGGCAACTCCTTGAATGCTGATTTCTGTATTGTCACTGCGAGACATCATGCAAAAGCCAAGATCGAAGTTTTTGAGGTGTAGGCTTCCTTTTTTTTTTGGTTTTGTTTCATGAAAAATCGTGATGACGCGAGTATCTTGGCGGTATCAAAATCAAACTTTGATTGTTGCAACCTGCTTTACTTGCTTTTTCTGTTTCGTTTGTTTTGTTTGTTTTGTTTGTTTTTCATTGAGTTTATGATGAATATGTTTTAAATTTTTAAAGATAAAGATAAAGATAAAGATAAAGATAAAGACATAAATATTATATAGATTATAGTGTTTTGATAGAGCAGATTTTTAACGTATAGCTGGCTAGGTTTTATACACTTTTGATGTATGTGTATGTGTGTGTGTGTTTTTTTTTGTAGAAAACTTTCCATATACCATGTACTAACCCTAGAATTTCATTCTTTTTTAATTTCACAATTTTTATCTTCCTTTTGTTTGTTTGTTTTGTGTGTGTGTGTGTGTGTGTGTGTGTGTGTATCATTTTTTTTGGTGGCTGCAAAAAAAAGAAAACAAAATACAAAATACAAAGAGGAAAACGCGAGCATCACATATAAGTTCAAGGAGGCAGGAAGGTATCAACCTTTATTGAAGTTCTGATACGTAACTTGTCATTTAAAATTTATATAAATATACATACGAAGAAAAAAAGAAAATAGATGGAACAAACAACGTCACTTGGTTTCAAGTCAAAATTCTCCTTCAACAGTCATGGCAAATTACCAGTGAGAGAAAATGTAGAGCCGAAATCATTAATTCTTTGTCTTGATGGGACGGACAATGAATTTGGTCCGAAACCATTCACAAATGTTTTGAAACTATATACTTTACTCGACAAAAATAATGAACTTCAAATTTGCTACTATCAATCTGGGATTGGAAGCTCATACAAGGCAGAATCAACAAAAATTGTCGAAAACAATTTTGTCAGCTCAAAATACAACCATCTCAACAGCCGAATCGATGCAATGATTGCATTTTCCTTACTGAAACACGTTTTGGACGCTTACGAATTTCTTGCGAAAAACTACAAAAGCAATGATAAAGTTTTTCTTTTCGGATTTAGGTATGTTGTCACCATTTCACCTCTTTCAAGTCGATTGAAACTTGTTTCACTGCTTTTATCTCTTCTCCCCATTCATATATATTTATATATATAAAGGGGTTCTGTGCTTTCCTCCAAAAAAAAAAACAAAAAAAACTACAGTTTACTAACTAGTTGTTTGTTGTAAAGTCGAGGCAGCTTTACTGCACGTATAGTTGCGGGTATGATAGAGCTAGTTGGGCTCGTGCACAATGCATCAAGAGATACCATAGTAATGGCATGGGACATTTACAATAACTGGGAGCAGGCAGGGCAGCCCGCACATGATAGTTCAACCTTCCGCATGGCTCAAGAATTTAGAAAAACATTTAGCCGGCGCGACGTCAAGATCCATTTTATGGGGCTCTGGGACTCGATTAACTCAATAGGTTTCCTCTGGGATCACAATTTCCCATACACAATCAGAAGTTGCAACGTTCGCCATATAAGACACGCCGTAAGTATCGATGAGAGAAGGTCCAAATACAAACCACAACTATTCGATGGATCAATGAATAATAACTGCTGTACGAGTGAAGATGTAATACTGGAGTGTAGTTCGGGCACATCCCAAAACAGCCAAACTTCATTTTCCACATATAATCGGTTGGTTTCATTATCACCCTCTTTAACCTCAATCGGCGGCTATTTGAGACGAAGGTTTCTTGGTAGTAGACCGGGCTTTAGAGAACCTCCGCTAGAAAATAACAAGAATGATGTGGTGGAAGTTTTTTTCCCTGGCGACCATGCCGATATTGGCGGTGGTTGGGCGACTAGTACTGATGGAGATGGAGATGACTATACCGATGGTGGTACTGTCAATGGGCAATCATTATCGAATGTGTCTTTGCGATGGATGCTTGCCCAAGCAGTAAAGCATGGGGTGAATTTTCGACAAGGTGCTCTTCGTGAATGGTCCCTTAAATTTCCCAGCTTTTTCAGCATGACAGCTAAAAATCATGATGCATTATCTCTACTCAGTCAAACAAAAACAATGCCGGCTGAAGTCAAAATAGATAATAAAGGGCCTTTGCTTCCCTCAAATCCAATCAACGGATTTGCCGGACGCAGTGAAGAAAGCCTCGCACACTTGTGGTTCTGGTGGGTGCTCGAATGTCTCCCTGTTTTTTACAAGTGCAAAGACCAAAATAGCTATTGGAGGCGAGCCTACGAGCCAAATTTGGGACATCAAAGGGTACTTCCCATAGATTGCGTACTACATTGGAGTTTTTTTTACAGACTTCATTACATAAGTGATTATTGTCCGAAAAATGTGACAGAAGAAGCATTTCCTGACCAGTTTTTGCACCTGTTGGTCGATTTCAAAGTATTCAAGTTTAACGAACTAAAAAATTACGCAAAAGATATTACTTTGGAAAAGATAAAGCATGACTGGGAGTCGAGTATTTGGAAGAAAATTCCTGATGAATTAGCAGAAATATCGTCAGACTTTGCCACTTTATAACATTAGTCAACGTATATTCACGCTGGCTTGCGGTTAAATACATGCCTGCTGACTGTTTATAAAATTAATTAGCTAAGATTTTTTTTTGTTGTTGCTTTTCATTTTTTGTTATTATTATTTTGTATCATTCTGTTATTTGCTTACTGAAATAGTAAATACTCTTTTATACAACTAAATATCGTCTATGCCAGCAAAATGGACATGGTGAACAACCATTCTCTCTCTCTCTCTCTCTCTCTCTCCGTTTCTCTTCGATTCCTTCGCGGCCTCTCCTCTACCTTCTCACCAGCCTCTTTATATTCTCTTAATTGTTCATAGATTAACCAACCATCAAAGTTGAATCATCAGTAAAGTCGTATTGTGGGATTTCCAAGTTCAATGGAGCTGGTCCTTTTCTGATTCTACCAGAGATATCGTAGTGGGAACCGTGACATGGGCAAAACCATCCACCGTAGTCACCGGCTTCACCAATAGGCACACAACCCAAGTGTGTACAGATACCCAACATCACTAACCATTCTGGTTTCTTAACACGTTGAGCATCGGTTTCTGGGTCTCTCAATTTGCTTACATCAACATCATTTGCTTCTTCAATCTCCTCAGCGGTTCTGTGTCTAATAAACACAGGCTTACCTTGCCACTTCACAATGACATTCTTACCTTCTGGGATGGCACCCAATTTAACCTCAACTTTAGCCATGGCAAGCACATCGGCTGATGCAGCCATTGACGAAAGAAAAGCTTCAACAGTGGATTTAGCTCCTGCTGCAGACAAAAGACCCATGGATCCCACCATAAAGTACGCAATATTTCTTGCTGTTTGTGGTGGTTTATTGTTCAAGTATTGTGAATAGTCCGGTTGGTTGTAGTTGGACAATTGGCTTGTGGTTGAGGACAAAGCTCTAACAGAGTCTAAATTGATGGAAATATTATGAGTTAGTATAATTTCATCTAACAGGTAAAATACAAAGTACCAAAATGGAATCAAGTATCGAGGAGCAAGATTAAAGCCAACGTTAAATTGGAGATCAAATTAAATACGAGAAAAGAAAGACCTTTGTTCATCAAGTGCTTGCCTGATTACAATTTCACAAATCGCAAATTGTTTGTTCAACAACCATTAAAGGGTCTCAATTTCCTTATTGACTAATAAGAAATGGAGGAGAAAGCAGGCAAAAATGGAAAACAAACTATCTTGTTCGACCCGTTTGTCTGGTTTGTTTTGTATGTCTTGTTTGTCGTTCTTGTTCTAACCTGATGACGATACAATGGTGTTGAAAATTTTGCCTTTCCAAATGAGGACTAAACCTCCCCTTCCCAAACTCCAAATCTTGAACATTAAATCTCTCTAGTCTCCTAACGGTATTATCCTTACATACTTTTTAAGCCCAAACCATTTTTCAATGACCTGAATGCAAGTGAAGACGACATTGGTGCTGCTTATACTGTTGTGTTGTGGTGTTTGAAATTTAATGTGCCTCTCCAGTTCTTCCTGATATGTTTTTTTTTTCTTTCAACAGGTAGAGATTGTTCTGTAACTATTAGCTTGCGTTCTATGTACTGTATGCAGTATTCTATATACTACTGCGAGAGTAACGATTATTTCACCAAACCTCATTGGCTTGGTTAAGTTACATTTGGTAGCGCCTATTGGATACTTGAAATGAAAAATTAAGTACACTTTTTCTGTTTTTTTTTTTTTTTTTGGTTACAGCTGAGAAGTCGACTAAGAGATAACTTTATTTGAGTATCATGGGTCTAAACGAATGAAGCACACCGTCAGCTTCAACTTCAGCTTCATTTTTCTCTAGATAAGCCACACGTTCTACCTTTGTTTTTAAAGAGAGTTGGAACGAAATAGTTGACGCATCGATTTGTTTTTTTTTTTTTTCTTTTTCTTTCATTTTTTTTCACTTTTCCATAGTAGTAAATTGTTTTTTTTAAACTCATAAATTCACTCATCAATTATTATTCATTTAATGCCAAAGCCTGAACTTTCTTCCATGGCTCTATACAATTTTTGACTTAATTTCTCTTTACTACTATAGTTGTATATAGCAAGCTCATTAAAGCAAGTATGTGCCAATGGTAATCTACAACTATCTTGATTATCATTTAGCAAGTGTATTCTAAATGGCAAATTTTGAATTCCCGTTGCTGGTACTCTGTCTGACCCCGTGACAAATGACATGAGCAATTTGCGATGGTTTTGATCCATACTCTGCATGATCTCCCAAAACCATTTAATCACAGTCGAGTTTTTGGCCTCCTGAGCAGAAGGCCAGCCAGTATACTTGGTTACAGACTCCAAGATCTCCACGTCAATGCCATGGTCTGTGTGGCCACAAAGTAGAAGCTCAATTTCTTCCTCGTCAAATAACGACAACGCATTGCCTCCGATAACATTTTTGAAGCCGTCAATAAAGGCGTCGAGTTGACGACTGACTCCATCTCGCAAAAAAAATAGAGTATATAGGTCAATATATTGCTCCAAGTTGGATTCATCGACCAATACATCGGCTCCTCCTTCAATAAGCTCTTTCGTCTGAGTGGTGCCCAAAACATCCTTGTATGTTACTTCGAATGTCAAACCAAGCGTATTCAATTCGTTTGCATCCACTTTACGAAGTGAGCTTAAGCTTCTATATATAGTGGGATGAAGTGTTTTGTAGTCCAGTTGATTTAAACTTTTACCAGCGAGGACCTTGTACAATGCTTGAGGAAAATTCAATTCCAATACAGTTGAGTTGTATAGCGCCAACCCCAAAATAGAACCAAAAAGTTGATACATATCTTCCCTCTCGGTAGGACCAAGTGCAAACCACAACAAGTTTGAATCCTCAATATTTGAAAACATCCCTGATAAAGGATTGAAGATCTCCTTTGTCAACAACATAAACCATTCTTTACGAACACCCCCCGCATCTATTCCTGGCTCGTTCAAAAACAGGACTCTCAAGCTTTTCTTAAAACTCCCCAAGTTGTTTTGCAAGCATCGCAATGAATCTTGAACTACATGATCTCTTCTAACGCTTATCCTGAGGTGGGTGTCAAAAACTACGCGCTTGTCGAGTGAGTTGATGAATGCCTCTTCTGCTTTCCGTTCCATTTGCCGGCGTGCCTCGTGTTCCAAAATAGATATTTTACTACCCAACGAAATAGTAAATGGGTATTGGCACATGTAGAAATTAAAATTTACACTTTTGCTGTTGCGAGCGCCAGATCCATGGATCGAATTAAGCACATCTCTCATTATTGCATCTTTGCGTTGTGCTCGACGCTCATCTCTCTGCCACGTGTCAAAGTCAACTTTGATATGGACGTAGTCAACTAGAAAATTGTAAAAATGATAAGTTGGTATTGGCTTGGAACGTAATCTATTTGCCCGAAACAAAAACAGTATTGCCACAAGTACACTATGAATTCTCCAGTCATTACCATATTGGAGCAACTTGATCTTGTTTTCCTTGCGTGATTTCTTGCTCGAATAAGAACGAGAAGGACCAGCATCAAGGTGTTTGGAATTACCAGGGATTAATAGTGACACTAGTGATTGAGAAGCCAGTTCTGTCTCAGCCTTCAAGGCCACAACTCTATAATACTCTTCGTCTTCTTCCAAGCTTGGAACAAGAATTGAATTTGGCGAGTGGGAGCCATCGTGACTATTTTGAGGATTGTTTGCAACACAATAATACTTTTTAAGTTGAAATGAAAGATATAGATTGAAAACCTCCAATATCGAAAAGAAAGCACTTTCGTCCATTCTTGCAAAGTTTAAAACAATCTGTTTTGTTTTTTTTGAATCGTGAATGTTTGATAACACACCTAAACATCTTTTCAATATCTCGTAGCAAAGCATCCTAATCTCCGGAGCATCGGTCATTTCTGGAACCTTTTGCACACTTGGCGGGGTTAAGGATATTTGGAAAAAGGGTATTTCAAAAAGTATAAATACCCAACGGTCTTCATCAAGCCCTCGTGTGAATACTCGTTCAAGTCGACGCAACAGACAATTAGCGCCTTTAAGAGCATAATATAACGGCCGTTTTGTAGGTAGTGTTGTGAGTAAAAAAAACACCTCTTTGATCCCTTTTCTATCCACGTGAACTGAGTTTGTCTTGTTTGAACTATTTAGCATTTCATATTGTGGTTTGCTGAAAAATGCTTTATTCAACAAATCATGCGATGAAAATACATCATACAAGTATTTGCCAAGTGGATCAAATATCTCGTGTAGTGACTTGCTGCTTCCCAAATCGGTTTTGTTCTTTTGCAATCTGTCATAACACTCACCAATCAAACTTTTTACCAGCGCCACTGAGATTGGCTCGGAACCCTTTTCCATTCCGATTCGTTCATCTAATTCTGGCTTTGTAATTAACTCTACTAGTATATTTGTTGTCTGGCAGATTGAGCACCGAAATTTACCTGCTCTAGGTGGAACAGCTAATATTGTCCCACAACAAAAACACTTGTGAATATCTTTTGTAGAGGGTGTACTGCTAGTCAGTACATTGCTTTGTACCAGCTCCTCCCTCGTTTCTATTCCTTGCGTTGAGGAATTCTCAGCCTGGTTATTCTTACTACAAGTCGATTCGCGTGCATTACAGCTAGAAGTTTTCTTTGCAACGGAGGTGCCAAACGAAAATATCTTGTTCAAGTTCCAACCGGACCTGGAATCCACAGGTTCAAGTTTTGGTTTTTGTATAGGTCCATTGCATTGGTTTGCACTTATTGTCATTTATGTGGAAAAGCTTCAATGTAGTTATTGGTGGTTGTATTCCCTCCTCCGTATTCGCACAACAGGTAAATAAGGGGAAGAAGAAGAAAAGGAAAACTGTTAATATATATACATATATTTGTAAATGTATATACGAATACACCGACGTATACCTTAAAAAGGATTTTTATAATTATCTATAATGTAATTTATTGCTTCATATGGTTCACCAGTTCCAGATCTGATTGGCAGGGTAGAAAATTGATATGCAGATGTGGAATATTTTGATCTAAATATTTGGGTGTATTGATGTTAAGATTTTGTAGAATTAATGAAAAATAAAATATAAAAAAGGAAAAAGGAAAAAGGAAAGGGGAAAAGGAGAAGGGGAAAGGGAAGGGGAAAGCGGAAAGAGAAAAGGGGAGAAAAAGTGAGAAAGAGAGAGAAAGAGTTAAAGGAAATCAGTGGATTAGATGAACTACGTTTGGAGGTAATTCCGCGAGCTTTCGGACTTAGGGCTATGTTCTGCTCCCTGCGAAAACAAGAGAAAAAGCAAGAGTCTATCCAATGAACAATTAATTCCAAAAATCATTTCATCGTTTAGTGTGTTTATTAAGCAGATGTTTGTTCTTACCGAACTTAACAATGTGGAGGCAATTACTAATTCAGCACAAGTGAATGTCAATGGCGAAAACTATCTATTCATCGCGGAAGGGAACCGAATACGAATATATGAATTAAACAGCAACCTGTTGCAATACAAGCTCAAATGTTGTAAACTTCTACATCACAAGGTTCTAAGTTGGACCCGATTTGCATTCAACGTGAAAAACTTTATGATTTATATTGACGACGAATTCCATGTACAACTTATTGATGTATTACAAATTGTTAAAAGTGAGGTGGACCTGCAATTCAAACCATACTCCTTGTTCCGCATGTCTATAAAAGGACAGCAACAATCGCTGTCTTTTGAAAAACCGTTGATAATTCCTCAATCGGTGGTCAACCCTGAATTTGTAATTTTCCATGTGTTTCACTCAAACGTACAAGTTCTTCCGATGTTGAAATTGATGCAAAGCATTTGCGAAGCAAAATATGACGAGAGCAACGAGTGGTTGTTTCCACAGCAATATCGCCCACTCCCTGTCACTATTCCAATGGGAAATATTGATATTCTACAGATTGTTAGTATGTCTGATGATAATAGTAAGGAAGAAGAATTAGTATTAGAACAAGAAGAAGAAGAAGAAGAAGGAGAAGATGGACGAGAGGGAATCAATTCTCGGAAGCGTAGTCGCAAAGTCAAGTATGGAGACCGAAACGGAGAATTTCCCATTAAGACAACACAATTTGCAATTTTGTACAAGGACTTATTTCTGTCCTATAGCATTCGGTTGGTAAATTTTGACACGAAAAGGAGGTCGGCAAATATATTGCACCAAATGGACCAATTTGAAGAAGACCCTTCGCTCATAGTACCTTGGTCCAAAGGAAAAACACTTGGCTTGGTTGCATTGACGCCTTCAAGTTTATTCTATTTTCCTGACAAGTCAATAGCACATATGTCTTTAGCCAATAGTTTGGGAAGAAATATAGCCGTTTCAAAGCAAATGGAAGATCCTATCATGGTCATGACTTTGGACAAACCAGGCAAGGATAAAGCATTGAGAATTTACAAGTCTTACTTTGTTATTGATAATAGCAGAACTTTGCTTGTTACAGAACTGGGTGAGTGTTTTATGCTTTACATTGACATACACCAATCCTCTCCAAATTCGTTAGTTATTAATCAAGTGAACTTTATAAACCTTGGAATTTTAACGCCGCCGATAAAAGATGGGTTGCATCATGTGCGTAGCAATTTGTTTTTTCAATCCTCCAGGAGCTCCAAATCTGTTTTGTTCGAGGTGCTTGCAACAAAACCCAATTTAGATATTCATGACGTATTGGAGTCGAGTCCACCGGTTCTAGATATTGCCAAATTTTCCACACGCTCAAATTTATATGCTTGTCAAGGTGGATGGGACGGAAGCCTGATTCGCTCTTATCGACTTGCACATGAAAAAGGTGTGTATGGTATGGTGCTGCAAAATGGAGTAATTGCAGGTCAACATCACCACTTGCAACAACACTTGCAGCTTGTACTGATTGGGCGAGTCAAAGGGAAGTGTTTGTTTAGAGATTATTCCGTTACAACATCAAAAAAATACGTTTCTCTTGATTCAACAGGGAATCTACAACATATCACTGATTTTCTTGATGATATAATTGAACGAGACGAAGTAAAGGGGCATTCCATTGTAATAACTACCAACGCTTTCAAAATTGACAGCAAAGTGATTGCAGATGGCAAAGTTCTGTATGGCTGTATTCTGGCTGAAAATAACACGGCTGTTGTAATTATGGAACACAACCAAGCAATGATATACCAGTACGATATTGTGGAAAAGCCTACTTTTCTACGGTTTCTGCTCGAAAGTAGTGAAGCTGAAGAACAAGTTTCATTTGTTGATATTTGTCGATTAAAAGGTAAACTTTGCGTATTAATTACGTTTTCTTCAGGAAGGATTGAACTTTGGTTAGAAATAGATGAACAACACAAGGGTCGAAAATTGAGCTTAGTTTGTAAGAAGTTAATTTCTCAAGGGGTGTACTCTGCTGCATTGGTCGTTAGATCTTTGCAATATGGTTGCAATGCGAAACTGTTTTTGATTGATGTTTTCATTCTGTGCACCTACGGTAGCATACAGCAATTGGTTGTTGAGATTGATTTAACTAATAATACTGCAGTTGTTGTCGACAATGGCAAATTGCAATTGCAATCTAGAGAACCATATCGTATAAAGAAACTTTTCAACAAGCTTGTTTTGTACAACAGCCAATTTTTGGTGTTGCCATATTTCAACAAATTACTTGAAATTTATGAGTACAGTTTAATTCGAAAACCGAACACAACAGACGTGATATTTTTGGATACTGATTCGAAATCTTTGAATAAGAGCAGGATATTGATTACCTTTGCGACTGGGCTCGTGGAAGTAGCCGATATTATTTACAAAAACCAAAACGAGAAGCTTGTAGAACAGCATTCATTGCATCTGCAAAAACTCTTTGTCAAATGTATGACGCTCCCTATGAACCGGTATATGATTGCATTGAGTTACGATAAGAACTCGGGACAAAATATGCAAGCCGAGCTTTTGTTGATTCATTCACAAACTTTTGTTGTTCTAGACAGTTTCAAACTAGAGAATACGCCAGGTGTGGCTGATATGTGTCTACTTGAGGAAGGTCCATTGGAAGTACCCAATAAATGCAAAGCAGATTTTATCACACTTTCATCTCTGGAAGAGTCTCAGATATCTATGTTTTGTGTAAGAGACCTGAAGATAAAATTAGTTGAAAAGTGTGCAATAAAAGGTTTGCGGCTAAACAAAAATGTGCAACTACAAAATATTTCGGCATTGAAGAATGATAAAAAGGAACATAGGCAATTTGAACTGGATGATCAAATGCAAGATGTGCAAGATGTACAAGATCCAAATTGTATCACCTTTGTTATTTCCGGAACAGTCGTCTTCACGGTATTGTTGACATACGATGGCAGTCGATACATCTGGGAACTTGGTCAGGATCTGTTTTCCATGCCAACATATGCGATTGGGCATGTGTCACTGTACCCTTTGATAATTGCAGCAGACACAGTGGCAGGTTTATGTTCCTTTACCTTAAACTCTCTTCGACACCAGGAACCTTTGCATCATCAAGATCTTGAGAGAGAATATCTAACCAGTATTGCATTAACAGGACTGAATGGAGGAAATGCGAATCATTACGTGATAACGGGCGACACCCTGGGATATATTAGGATAAGCAATAAACGGTCGTCTGAGAGAGTTGGAGCTAAATTTTGCGTAATGGCATCATCGCCAATCAATGTTATTGTTCCATTGTCCGGAGAGCGACATGGAATAGTGTCGGATCTCGCTCTTATAGGAACTTCCTCGGGTGGAATTTACCTACTCAGCGAAATTATCGATAAATTCGACAAGCCCTTTGGTGATCATGCACTTGCCGCGTTGGTTGAATTTGGCACTGAAATAGGAGTGCAAAAAATAATTGGAGAGAATTTTCAACAGACAGATGAGAGTATCTTATCCAAAGAGATCATTAATATTTCCGCGGTGAAGTTGTTTTTGGAAAGATATAAAACTGAACCCAAATTACATTCACAATACCGCGAAGTTATCAAATTGATTCCTGATTTACAAAATTTAGTTCAAAGCTGTGCTGTATGATGTCAATACTTATGTAATACAGCAGTAGACCAAACGACGGGTCTGGAATGGTATTTGTCTTTTCCTAATATATTTTATTTTTTTGCTATCTTTTACTTTTCATTCTTTAGTATTTTCGATCTTAAAGATCTTTTTGCTTAATTCATTGTCATTTCCTTCCTATTTTGTTTTCCTTTAGGTTTTCCTTTAGGTTTTCTTTTTTTATTATTATTATTATTATTATTATTATTATTATTTTTTTAATTTTTTTTTTTACTTCAATTTCTCTCTTTCTTATCCACGCACTCTTTGCTTTCGTTAAAGAATGGCTAAACTCTTCACCATTTAGAAAATGCTAGCTTTTCGCGCGGACTCAACTCTCGATCGAGCGTAAACTACATCCACATAGTTCAGTAAAAACAAAGCAGAGCAGAGTTTAAGTTTGTATTTAACACATCTCAAACTAAAGTTACATATAGTTACATTAAACTACATACTATCATATTGCACAACTAAAAAAGCACATTGCTCAACATCTACCACCTCTTAGCATGACACAAGCAAACTTTAATGGCAATGGATACGTTGAGGTCGAAATGTTAGATTTACCAAGTGGGGATGAGGATGGTCAAGATAGTTTCTCTCAGGGAGACGAATCTGCTTCTTTTTCATCCTCGACGTCCGAATCGGCAACGAAACCTATTACTACTACTACTACTACAAGCAGATCGCCGAGCTCTCCAACAAATTCGCCATCCCAACTGCTGTTGTCTTGGTCATCTTCTCCCACTGCTATAAGCGAGTTGTTACACCCTGATACAAACTACCCAGACTTAGTAGACTGGCTTGCATCCGAGGAAGAAGAGTTGGTATTTTGTTTCAATAAAGATCTTTATCAACAAACATGCACCCCGAGCACAGGCTTCTTTAAGGCTTATGTTGAGTATGTCAACTCCAACTTTAAGATCACCGAGGAACTTTTGGCATATGTCAAGAGCACTCAAATCGCCAAGCCTTCTACAATTGGTTTAATAACAACAAACTCTGAGAATGAGAAAAACACAATTAGTCGGCTAGTGGACGATGCACTTGTAAATGTACTGCAGAACTTGAGTCAATTGATTGAAACCCCCGTAGAAACTGATGAAGAGATAGCCGAGAATGAAAAATTACAAGATGCAGTCGTTATTTTGAAATGTTTTGAGTCAACTTTTTTGAATACAATGGTGAGAACCAAACCAGAAATTATCATGGAATGGGTTAATAGATTTGATCCGCAACCACCAACCGAGATTGTCAACGAAGTTGTTGTTAATGAGCCACAGAGCTATTTGCATCCTCTTTTTTGGAAACACATTATTAGTAAATTGGCGATGAGAGGCTTGTTCAAGCAATTGGATGAAATCTTGCAACATGCGGATTATAAAGAGCTCGAAGAGTTGTGCAATCCTTTATTCACGGCTATAGAAGATTTTCGAAATTTGATGTCGATGTACTCGAGCTACGCGCTCAATGGCCAGTTTGCTCGTTGGAAGCTTCTGGCGTGTGAGTATAGAGATTCACTTGCTGATGTAAAGAGCTTGGTGCATGAGGAGGGAGAGAATCCAAAGTACCAGATTATATTGAGTCAATTGTTCGATATTGCATGTTTGATATCGGGTATGGAAAAGACCATTGCTGCTCATTCGGAGAACTGGTACGATATGTACCTTGCTCTATCATTGTATCAAATAAGGGATGATGAAGAAGTATTCAAATACTTCTTTGAAGCTTCAATTCTGGAAAAACCACCGCCTCCACCACACCAATCGACGACATCGTCGTCATCGTTGTTGTCGTCGTCGTGGTCATCGTCGATGTTAGCCCCCAAGAACGGAGAACAGGATTTGGATGCTATGACTGAGGAGTGCTTGTTAAACATTTTGAAAGGCAATTTGATGAAGGCATTGGAGACTGTCTATTACTTGAGCCCGGCAACTGCCGCCTACTTATCGTTGTTCATGGATCTTAAGAACCTTTTAGAAGGCTACTATACCTCACAAGTTCTCCATAGCACTGCAAATAGTGATAATCTGAAAAAGACTGCATCTGAGTATTTCCTTACACGCCACGCTTACAACAATCTTGACATACATGAACTTGTTCCTGTTGGTATTGGTCTTTTGGCAAACCCAACACTTAATAAACGGTCTAGCTCAAAAAACCTCAACCTTCAAACTATAGCATCCTTTTTACCTCATTATAATGTTGTTGAGAACGAAGACTTGGAATGGGCACTCACTGTGTGTGCCGATCTTGGACTTACATCAACTGCTCGTGATTTGTACTTCCAAGCTGGGTTGCAAGCTTTGGAAAATGGCTACTTGTATGAAGCATTAAACAATTTTGTAAATTGTTATGACCCGCTTGAAGTGTCTGGTAGTTTGCACCAAGAAGGGTTAAGAAAAATACACTATGTGATTTGGGAGATCATCTTCACGGATAGCCTTGTCAACAATAGTCCGATAGATGATGAGTTAATCAACAACATCGTGGATGGTGAAATTGATATCCAGTTGCACCCGATCATACAGCAAAGCATCTCGCCATACGCCGTATTGAAAGAATATTTTTCTTCTTTGAGCACTGAGAAAACCACTGTGGAGCCCTCGAGCTTGTCGAAAATCATACATCTTTTGAAATTTCAGTATATGCCCAAGAAATTCAGGCCCTTGTTACTAGGGCAATTTCTTTTGTTTTTGAGATCCGAGGTTGAGCTTCAAATACCTGACTTGATTATCATGATTGAATTGATTGATAATTACGAGGGTGATGTTACTGGCAATGACAAGAGGGACGGAGAACAGCTATTTGCTTACTCTGTTGCAGAGTACAAGCAAAACATAGATTCGGATGGAGAACAGCAGCAACTAAATAAGTTGGATTGGAGGGAAGATGTAGTGCCGTCCTCCTCTCCTACAGTCGATGACTTATTGGCTTTGTTAAGACGCAAAGTAAGTGAGAGAATAGCAAAGGTGTTTATCGAATAAGTAGAATTGATTTAAACTTGTTTTTCTTTTTGTTTTGTTTTGTTTTGTTTTCACTTTTTCATATCCTCTACCTGTTTCTGTTGATTTGTTGTACTGGTTTGTCCTTCTTCTTTTATTTACAGTCCTGAACAGTTAGTTTTTGACTTTGATTTTTAATCTCTTTATTCTTTTATATATATATATATATATGTATGTATGTATATATATATTCTTGATTCAGCAGCTATAAACTTATATAGTGCTCATAGACCTCAAACTGAACTAACATTGTTCGAAAATAGCCAAAGTCTATAGAAAAATAGCACATTCAATCCTCAACTAACAAGTCACATCTTGTGAAGCTCTCGAGTTCAACAATAATGCCACAATCAAACCGTACAAACCCAACACTTCAGCGAAAATCAAGATCAAAATCATTCCGACAAACAATCTTGGTTGTTGAGCAGTACCTCTGACACCCGCGTCACCCACAATTCCAATGGCGAAACCAGCGGCCAAACCGGACAATCCAACTGACAAACCAGCACCTAATTGGATAAAACCGGTATATAATGCTTGCTTTTGAGCTAATGAGTCACTCACAAGGACAGAGACGACCAACCCATAAATGGCAATAATACCCGCCATAACAACAGGAACAACATTTTTAACTAAAAGGTCTGGTCTGGTAACTGAAGTAGCACAGATACCGACACCTGATTTAGCAGTTCCGTATGAGGCACCAAAACAGGTGAAAACAATAGCTGCTGCACAACCAATGGAACCAAAGAAAGGCGCATAAACAGGACTTTTTTGAAAGTTAGTATATCGTGCTAAAATAAAAAAGAAACAACTCTATAAAGGGGGAGCAAACTCTGTACACGAGTCAATGGAGATGTGCCTGTGTAAATGGTGTCAATTCCAGAAGCACAGTTAATGTTTAAGTGCATCAATTGTTGTAGTAGAAAAGAGAGCAGCTCTTAGGTTCAAGTGACTAGCAAACTTCCCGACCGCAATCATGCATTGTGAACCAATACATAAAAAAAAGATCAAGCAAATCTGAAAAAAAAAACACTTATGGAACATGGCAACTTTTCCCTTATTCTATTCGTAGTATAGTTTACATACCACAAGTCGGACATTATATATAAGATTGAATTTTTGATGTAAATGGTTTTGATGTTTTAGTTGTCGATGATAAGGCTTGGAGGTGGGGAGAGGGTAGTGGTGGATGATTAATTTGGAAGAGAACTATTGACGGTTTTGTTTGTCGAAACCATGGTCGGCCACCAATATGTGCGCAATTATGCACGACTCTTGGCTTAGTATGGTTGCTACCAGATGTTATCTGATACCAGGCTGAATCTCATCTCCAGGGAAAGTTCGAAAAAAACTAGAAAAGGAGAAGAAGAAAAAAAAAAACCGATAGGAAGAATTTCAAATGCAGTAGACACCTCTTTTTCAACTTTTCTGAACGAACTCACTCTTCAATCACTTAAAGGCGAGCTTATATCTACTATTTGCAGTGAACCGATCTCCTTTTCCATTCTTAATTTACTCGAAATGTCAGCACCAAACCCTAAGGCTTTCCCATTGGCAGACTCTGCCTTGACGCAACAAATCTTGGATGTTGCTCAACAAGCCCAAAACTTGAGACAATTGAAGAAAGGAGCTAACGAGGCTACCAAAACTTTGAACAGAGGTATTTCTGAGTTTATCATTATGGCTGCTGATGCCGAGCCTATTGAAATCTTGTTGCACTTGCCATTGTTGTGTGAAGATAAGAACGTTCCATACGTTTTCGTTCCTAGTAAGGCTGCTTTGGGTAGAGCATGTGGTGTTTCAAGACCAGTCATTGCTGCTTCAGTCACTTCAAACGATGCTTCATCAATCAAGAACCAAATCTACGGTATTAAGGATAAGATTGAAACATTGTTGATTTAGTTATAGTTCTTTTCTAGTGTTAATAAATTTTACATTTACTTTTTTTTAAAAAAAAAAAAAATTGGGATCAAACATATTCTTTAATAAAACAAATTTAAATGGTGGACTAAGCATACCGATTGTCCACAAGTTGTAGAGAAGTGCTCTTTTATACTTTTGATATATTTATATTTATATTTATATATATATATATATATATATATATGTGTGTGTGTGTGTGTGTGTGTGTATGTATGTTTGTGCATATACATTTTTCTAGCACTAATGAGTGTCTTTCTTTGAAAAAAAAAAAACAAAATTGGTCTATCTGGAACACTGTTTCCAAATCCTTAGATTAGATGTACGCGAAGAGCATCGTTCTAAACGTTGCAAATAGTTTAATATTTAAAACGGAAAAAAAAATATTATTATTATAATTATCATTAAAATTTAAACAAAACCTACAAAAAAGAAATGATCCATAGCACGAATCGACTGCTGTATTTGCAAGACCAGAACGTGATGAACAAGTCAACTTCGGCTGAAGCAATTACCAAATTGCTACGGTCCAGTACTGAGCCGTTAGATACAATCGTCAAATGTGCACACAAAGTTCTCAATAATGATTTTGACATCTACTTTCCTGATAGTACGATGTTTATTCTATCTTTATTAATCGACCGATTGAACGACAGATCGTCTACAAAGTCAAAATTTTACCATTGGAAATATGAGATGGAAGTGTGGGAGTTACTTGAGCAGGTACTAAAGATACTGCGGCTTGACGTTGCACGTCGAAATAGACTTATTGAAAACTTGAAACTATACGACATTTTAATTGATTTATTAGCTTGTGAAAATACAAATCATGAGTGTTTAAGCCGTGCATTTGAAATTACCGAGTGGATTCAAAGGAATGTGTATTTGGAAATTGAAGAGTCGACCGCCAATTCCTTGCTTAAAGAATACTTGAAATATGCTTTAAGAAGTAACAATGAGTATCCGCGATGGTCAAGTATCATCGCACAACTATACCGGCAATCCTGGGATCGTGCTACACAAAATGGTTCCAGTAAAAAAATATATGCAAAGTTCATGGATGATTGTTTGGCATTATTTGTTAAGGTTGTAGGTGGTCAAAGCACTGAGCTGCCCGCATTGAGACAATTATTTATCGAAAAGGCTTTTTTACCGGAACATTATACCGAATTTACAACTAAAATAGAAAGACTTTTACTGCCAGATGATGTTACGCAGCACAATATTGAAACATTGTTTAGTATGGCTGTTGCAGAGATCAGCTCAAAGAATGTGGTTCATTTGGAGCAACTTTACGTGGTGCTTACTTCTATTTTTCCTGAGCTTTCTGTGCTGCTTCTTCATAAACTTGTTGATCTAAATGGTACTTTGTCCCTGAAATTTGTTGAAGAGCTATACACCAGAGAGATTAAAGACAAGAAGTTTATTGATTTAGATTGGGATATGGTCAAGCTCATATTTCAAACCAACAGTGAGCTTGCAACTAGCAAGTCCAAATTTATCTTTGAGAAGTACAATACCGCGTTCAATTTGGATGACAAAGTCCTTGCTGTTGCCAAAGTTGTTGTTGATTCTTATGCAAAAAACAGAGAGCTCGTTGAATTCTTTACAAAGATCTGGCCAAAAGTCTTAAAGAAAGACGAGGTATGGGAAACCACGGAGTTTGTGAGCCATGTTGCACTGTTGGTGCGTTTGCTTTCAACGCGACAGTTGAAGGAAGTACTCGACTTTATTTCTCAATTGGATCCTACTACAATATCTGCGCTCAGTATAGCCATCACCGATGGATTAAGGAACACCAATGCTCAGACTGTATCTGCCGTAAAGGAAATGTTATTGACTAATCTTAAAGAGGCATGCGGTGAATCTTGGCATGTACATTACAATATTTTGTGTTTGTACCCCGATTCTAATGTCAATTATTTGGTCTCCGAATTGCTGCTTAAAAGTTTAGAATCCGATCCTTACTACTACTACGTTGTGTTTCGTCTCTATGAATTGAGCAAAATCAGTTCAATAACTAATGAACAGCAGGATGGTTTCTTGAAAATTTTGAATGCTTTTAAAGACTCTGATCTGTCACTAGTCACATCAGTAACCAAAAGGTGGTTCACTGTGCTCAATCATTGTTTTTCAACTGAAAATTTGAACAAGTTGGCGGTATTTCTCATCAAGTTTGCTTCGTTTAAAAACATTCCTGATGAATTTTTTGAGCAACAAAAATTTGTAACTCTTGTGTCAAAAGCATTACTGCAAAGACCAGAGCCTAGTGTTATATTGCATTTCCCAGTAGCTTGCATTCCAAAGAGGATAAGAAAGGAAATAATTGATGAGCTTGTTGAACAGTATTTCAAAGTTCCTTCAAATGATAAACTTTATTGTATAAAGCACTTATTAAAGGGAATGAGTTTGCATTCAAATTTAGAAACCAAGTTTGAAGTATTAAAAAAACTTGAGCAGGATGTGAATGGCATGACTTTCCACGAACATGACGAGGACATGAAGAAGGAAAGTAAAGAGTTGGTTGAAGGTATTGTTTCATTGATCTTTGCAGCTCATTTTAAGCAAATAAAAGACAAAGAGTCATTCAGGTATATCTCCAATGTAATTGAGCTGTTGCTTACCTCACTTTCGCTGGACAAATTTGATATGACATGTGAGTTGGAGATTGTGACAATAATACTTAAAGAATGTACCACCGACTCATTTGCAGCGATACAAAAACTTCGCGAAACATTCATATCATACTGTTTAATTGCTTTAAACAATTACAGAGATGATAAAGTGACAAGATCTAGTATGTTGCAAAGTTTAGTCAGTTGTGCGATTGCATCTGAAGCAACATTTGAACAAATTACTACTGGAATATCAAGTTTCGACGCCATGAGCTTGAAAGATGCAACTATGAGCTCGACATTGACAAAGTTGATTGCCAAGATAATGCCAGTATCTCGGAAATATGCAATTTATTTTTTGGGGTTATTGTTGATTAATCTGTCTTTGGGCGAAGAAGATGCGTTAATTGCACTGTGCTGTTATTTTGAACGACAATCGATGGATGTTGCTGCTCAAGACGATATAATTGCAGAATTCCTTGGATTTCTCAACCAAGCTGGTTCTGTAAATTCTGCAAGAGCTTTGACCATTGCATGTGCCTTGCTAAACAGCTCCCGAAAGGGGACAAACCCTAAACTTATTTCTAAATTGATATGGTCGATTTCCACATTAAATGCAAAAGCAAACTCAGGTATTGTGTCCAGCATCTTGAGAATCACTAGAGAAGTATTATCGACAAAGCCGTACCTTTTTGATCAGTATGGCTTAGAAAACACTATTTATTTGGTCTCAAACATCGTCAAGAATGTAAGAGCCGAAAGTGACAATAACGTTAGCGAAAGTATATATGTTGCATCTACTCAAGTGCTTTCATCAATACTTTTATACCATAGGTTTCAGTTGACAACCCGTCATCATATCCTAATGGACATTATGACTTTCTTGTTGCAAGACTTGTGCACCGTTGGATCGCAAGCACACAGTGTACAAGCTGCAAGTGCGTATCTGAGACTTTTGCACAATATGTGTGAGCCCATGAAAAGAGTAGAAGATAGGCTGGAGAAGCATTCCACCACCACCACAACAACAACAACAGCAGCAGCAGCAGCAGCATCGTCATCATCGTCATCTTCATCAAAATTGTCAATACCAACTTCTAGTCATAGTTTAACTCCATTGTCAAACGAGTACAAAAAGTACTTAAGGCGACACGTTCCTATCTTGTTGACGAATTACGTCAACTTTCAATTAAAGTTCAATTTCGATAAGGCGGTAAATGACACAATTTCCAGCGGTATTTACAGCATATTCGATGTGTTATCTCAAAGCCAGTTGCATGCTCTTAATGCAGCTCTTGACTTTGGAGGTCGGGCATTTTTCAAATCTTTGTACAATGACTACAAAGAATACGGAAAATGGAAAGGTTGAGGAATTGGTAAAATGAAATTTAAGCAGAAAGATTAAATAAATAAATGAGGAAATTTACAAATTTGTCGATGAATGAATAAATAAACATATTAATAAATTTTCTAAATTGCCAGAATCAGAATTTCATTACAAAACAAAAACAAAAACAGAAACAAAAACAAGAAAAAGAAAAAGAGGGAAAAAAAAAGAAAAATAGAAAAAGTAATTTTCATTTCTTTAGTTATTGTCAAGTTTATACATATCTATTTGAATCGTTGTGTAAAATTTTACCCAAATTCTTTCTCGCTGACAACGCTAGTAAATTCATAAATTGCCAAATTTTTTCATCTTGCGCATTATTATCCGACTCCTTCGCATCTTGTGGGTGCCTCGAATACTCATATCGCAAAACATCCTTTCTAGTGATGATCCCCACAAGTGTACTCTCCAGCTCTACCAAAATGTACCTGGGACCTAGCTTGACAAACATATCGAGCACAGACTCTAAGCTAGCATTGATGCTCACTGTTAATGGTGATCTATTGACAACTGAGCTGAATGCCACCTTATCTGTTGACCCATCTTTTTCTTTGTTAAAATTGCAAATTGCGTAGTCGTTAACATTGACGTGTCGCAGCAAGATATGCTCAAGCTCATATCTTGACACATAGCCATAGATTTTGGGATTACTTCCAGAATATATCACGGGAAAACCTCTATAGCTTGTTTTGCGCAATGTTTTTTTCAACTGCCCAATAGTCAAAGCATCGTCTGCGTCAGTGGAAAATGCAGTCACCACAGGAGACATGGCTGATTCCACAGTAGTGCCAAATGTGTAATCCTCTTTAGAATCAATCAAGGGTAAGCCATTAAACAAAATCATTTGGTCCGCGATGCCTCCTTTACCCCACTTATCATTTATACTCTTTGTTATAGCAACAACAATCATTGTAGGAATGATGTATCGCACAGCGCCTGTTAACTCAAACATGATGATCACCACTGTAACCGTCAAGTCAGTGATACCGCAAAGTCCTGCTGCAGCACCCAAGAATGCATATGTTCCTGGAATAATGCATCTCTCGTTTTCACTACACGCCGAAAAGAGAAATGATTCGGGGTGCAGTTTATAGATGTAATCAACTAGGATTCCGATGGCCCTGCCAAACATTGCACCAGCTGCCATGGAAGGAACAAATATCCCTGCAGGCACCTTGCATCCGTATGTAATAATAGTGAGTCCCATTCTTGCAACTGTGGCGAACATCAAAGACACAAACATTCCGACTTTCTTTTGGTCAGGATCGCATATGGGATTGTTGAAATTAGCATCACATTCATGGAATAATATTTGCATACACTCCGTCATATCGAGTCGAAGAAATTGGTTGAAATACGAAAAGCTCGACGTGAGTAATGTGAGCACAAACACTTCTCTGATTGCCCAATTACCAAGATACTTTTTGCGAAATGCAACAACACGGATATTGAGTTTCGAGACCACTATCCCGTAAACACCTCCAAATACACCGAGAAGTACGTAAACTGGAATTTCAAAGTAGTGCCAGTTTGTATCGTATGTCACCTCGAACAAGACTAACTGGCCGGTGCGAAATGGGTTCATTGCTGCTAAGGTTGTCACTGCAACCAATGAACAGAAATAAGACTTCCACAATGTTGATAGCTGGAAAACAGAGGACATTTCTTCAATTGCAAACAAAACACCGCCCATTGGGGAACCAAATGCAACTGCAACGCCTGCCGCTGCGGTTGCAGTGAGGAACTCTCTTCCCTTTGACGCCGATTTCTTATACTTGTTGACCAATTTCGCTAGCGAGTTCCCAACGCACACTGCGTAATGAACACTAGGCCCTTCCTTACCCAAACTCAAACCTGAACCAATTGCAAGTGGTAAACCAATGCTCTTGATGAAAAGAGTCCACCAGCCTAAAAACCCGTCCATCACAAACCCGGAAATAATACACTTGATTTCCGAAATTCCAGAGCCGGCAGCCAATGGTGCAAAAAACTTGACAAGCTTGGCTGCGATGAATGACATCGTGATGGAAAGCAAAACATACATTATATAATTAAGGCCACTAAACAGCGACCACGTCTGCCATTTTGAGCAGTGCTCAGTAGAACTTTCACCCCAACAGCAGAATGATTCATTTAAATAAAAAGCTCCTTTACAATGGCCCATTCGAATACTTGCAAGAAATGATGTCACGATATTCAAGGTACCCGCAATAAGTCCAATGACTATACCCATACTTGCTAATACAACCCAATTGAAAGTTTGCGATAGCATCTTGTCTCTAAAGTTGTTTCCCCTGCTCGAAATGTGCCTCACTTTCAATAGTCGCTGTTTCTGCTCGTCGAGTTCATCTTCGACCCAATCAATGGTTCGAAAATCATTGAATCGTTGCACTTCCCTGATTTGTTCTTGTTTTGTCCAGAGTCCTGTCTCTGTATTTCGAAGAGATGGCGAGTACCGAGCCAACGGGTCATCAAAATGTTCAAGTCTGTCTAACGTGGACATTCGTGTAGAATTTCTTTTTTGGTGTTGAAAAAGTAGGTGGACTGGTCCATCAGTGATGCTATAAAAGTGGTTTTGGAAGACGTTGGATGTATTATTTATAGCTAACACTACTAATCAGTCAGTGGTATCAAAAAAAAAAAAGATAAAATAAAAAATAAGTAAATAAAGGAAGAAATAAATAAGTAAATAAATATGTTGTCACATAGCGACTTAAGTAAGTCGCATTATGCCATCATTTCTGTGAAACAGAAATTAGTGTCATTACCAATTATTCAGGGTAATGAGAGAACAAACAAATTAAGTTAGTATAGAAGGATATAAATAGTGGGTAGAAGTCGCACTCTAGACTTCTATCAAATTGTATAGAATTATCGATAAATAACACATTTTACGGTCACAACAAGTATAACGCAAATCAGTGAATATTGGTAGAGAATGGCCACTCTACTAATTCCCTTCACTTGAGTATTGTATGAGACAATTTACTTCTTACACTTAAACACCATACCATGATCATGGTAAGAACAGTTACGAAATCACTTAGTCAGAATATAGCCAGTTAGGTTGTAAATAGAATAGCTGGTACTAGTGAGCAGGTAGCGATAACCTAGTGCACAGCAGTCGCACACTTACGTTGAGTAACGTTGCTATGTGACATTTTGGTGGTCCCTAGCAGGAACTTCGACCATTCCTGCACTTGTTGCAGACCTTTGGTACTGCAACTTGTGATTCATACTGACTGGTGTCATAGAGTTTGAAATAATTTGTCGAACTAGGTGTGTCACTGTCGCGAAAGTCTCACTACCTAGAATAGAGGGAGGAAGTGCTCCTTAAGGCATTAGAACTTAGAATCCTACACTAAACCAACTCGGGAGGAAGTGCTCCTTAAGGCATTAGAACTTAGAATCCTACACTAAACCAACTCGGGAGGAAGTGCTCCTTAAGGCATTAGAACTTAGAATCCTACACTAAACCAACTTGGGAGGAAGTGCTCCTTAAGGCATTTAGAACTTAGAATCCTACACTAAACCAACTCGGGAGGAAGTGCTCCTTAAGGCGTTTGAACTTAAAATCCTACACTAAACCAACTCGGGAGGAAGTGCTCCTTAAGGCGTTTGAACTTAGAATCCTACACTAAAACAACCTATGGGAGGAAGTGCTCCTTAAGGCGTTTGACCTTAGAATCCTACACTAAAACACAACCATTGAAGATTAGACCTTGTACATGTACACTACCCATGGATATGAGGATATTGTGAAGCATTACCATTTGGGAATCAGATGTGATTTAACACACCGCCCAGTGATCATCATATACCAAGGATATATTTGTATCACACAAAGTCAAGTGGACAAATGTATAAATAATACCTTAAGTCCCCGAAGAAAGGTTTGACGAGCCGGTCATACTACATAACCGGAAACGTACAAATAAACCACACACCCATCACGAGACATCAACGTTATTAACAAGCCAACAAATGCCTTACTCAGACATACATCACGCGGATCCTAACCATACCGCTCAACCCAACGCAGTTTTAAACGCACCTACCTTGGATAATGTTAACTCATCCGCCACGTCTGAGATTAGTAACTCATCAGAGGATGATAGTGGAATCGAGGAGAACCACGTTACATCAAAAGGGGGAGTCCAGAAGGATAAACCCATTGAGGAGAAAACAGACGACACTATCAGCAACCAAAATGTAGCCACTACCTTAGCTAAAGTTAACAGTGAGAATGCAGATTTGAGAGCAACTGTTAACAGATTAACAATGTTAGTCGCTGACTTGACAGAAAAGTTACATGACCTGTCAAACAAACCAAGAGTGGACGATGGTCACATTGGTGATCAAGCCCAATCGACCCCGTCCACCCAAAAGAATCACCTTAGTGAATCCTTCCTGTCTGCCCATTCCTTTAAAGACAAAGAAACAACCAATATGTTATTCCAACCTCTGGCTATATACGATGGAGTTTCGTACGCCCAAGGGGGTGGACCAGTTGAAGTCATGATAAAAGGATATGAAGCAACGTGTCAGAAGATAAACGACTACAGGAAGAGATTCATCGATAATGAAAGAATTGAAGATATTCCTTACATTAGAAGACCCGACCCCAACGTCGAGAAAGTATTTATTGCTCACTACAATGAATTGTCAACCAAACTTATCAGAACACATCAAGATGAATTAGCTATAAAACGTTATGATGCCCAGAAATTTCCTTCACCCACTTCTAAAGACTTTGATGGATTCTTCTTTTGGTTAAGGAAGTTGATTTGGTATAAACATACTTATTTTATTCCTGATTACTTACTCAGAGAAGAAGTTATTGCTGTAGCACAACTGGTCAAAAATGAAACATTGTTGGACATTGTCAAAGCTGCCACTAAAAGAAAAGGAAACGAACAGCATAAACCAATCAAGTACCATCGTATTCTAGAAGAGTGGGGAAAGAAAGCATCAGAAGAGCATTACGTTGATATCATCGGAGAAGTAAACAGGGTCATCAAACCAAATGTGGACCCTAAAAGTGTGATGATCATAGTTCAGACCGAAATTGACAACTACTTGGAAAACAATGAAATTGGTGACTTACCCGCATTGACTTGGATTCGATTATTCAAAACCCTATTCAATAAACTCGGGGGAGTTATGGACCAGATAATTACATATATGAGCAGCAGAATTAAAGTACAAAGATACGACGACGATGCCGAAATAAAGGAAATATGGATTAATGGAGAAGATGTCAGACATTACCTTACCTCGATCAAGGTAAATAGTCACGACCATTTAATTGCCATGGAAATGAATTTATCATATGTGGATATCTGGGACGCTATAAACACTACATATACGGCGAAGATGACTTTGATAAATTCACGACAAAATGAATCCAAATCACAAAACAAACAAAAAGAACCCTGCCTAGTCTGTGGACGAACAAATCATAAGACTGAGGTTTGCTTCCGAGCACAAAACGCTGCTAAACGAGGAATGATCAAAATAAAGGATGGACGAATCTACACAGTTGACGATAATGAATTGAAAGTTGGAGAGAATGAATTTATGGTAAAGAAATACCCAGACCTATTCACTCAACAAGCGAGGCACCGTGAGGGCGGAAATTAAGACGATAAGTAAACTACAACCGCTGAAAACTCCAGTCGACCAATCATCTAGCGCTGAAGTTAATGCAGTGCAAACTAGAAGTCAGACGAAAGCGGGAAAAAGATTAACTACTCCCAAATCGACAATTCCAAAACCCCAAACTACTCAAAGAAGAAGCCAAGTTATTAAAGATAATATGAAGGCCCAACGATCAACAACCAGTGAAGACGATACCAGTCCCAAACAATCATCAAATGCTCCGGATTCCACAAACCCTGAACTTACAAATAATCTTACCCCTTTTGTTAATCAACATCTCACTGAAGATGACATTTCCACAGACCCAGACTACACTTATACAGAACCTCCGTTATCTGAACAAAAGTTTCAAACTACACCTTCGGCAATGGATAAAGAATTGAACAACTTAGCGCAAGAAGGTACCATACTGCCTGAAGAAGAGATGCTACAATTCTTGAATGATGATGCCGGGAATGAGGTGGAAGAGCCAAATAAGATTGAAATCATGGACGTAGATGAGGAAGAGGATCGCAACAACGATAATCTAGAAAGTCCCCACGATCTAGAACCCGGAGATTTAAGTCCTAATGCCCTAGACAAACTCACAGATGAAAGTGAGAATCAACAAGATGAGACGTTAGGTGATGATACCAGTATAAGACTCCTTCGGAGAAAAAGGACTAGCCGTTTCGATATGCCAGACAAACAGACTTTCTTTGAAAAGATGCCAACTGAGAATATTCAAGTGACCATGTCATTAGCAGATTTCCTTGGGATATCTCCAGAGTATAGGAAAGACATACACGAAAGGACAAAAGGAATATTGGTAGCCAGAGCGGGACCCATGAACGCTCCAAAATATGAAGTCAATGAAACCGTAATCATTAACCCTAACGAACACACAAACGACGCTGACCAAATCTACATCCCAGCGAAGATCCAGAACCGGGATGTCACCCTTAAATATGACACGGCGCTGCAAGTGAGTTTGATTAACCCAAAGACCCTTGATGGATTGAACGTCAAATGGTCAAAGCTATCGCCAGCGGTACGAATTATTGGTGTGAATAAAGATGAGGTACTAGTGGAGAAAGGAGTAGCTATTGATATATTCATTCACTTTATCCCACTCACAGCACATTTATTAGTACACGACGCTACGCCTGTTGGACAGATATTATTAGGACTCCCGTTCCAAAATGAGCATAAACTCAGTATTGGCTTCAATAATGATGACAAGCGAGAATTAAGGTTCAAAGTAGACGGTAAAGTTTTGAAATTCCCAGTTCAACAAGTCGGAAGAGAGAGTTTCCAAGTTAACCAATACCCTGAAATCCAATGCAACGAAGCAACCTCCGCAAACCAACTCGAAGAGTTGTTGACCACATCCTTTAACGGTTCCAAAGCTACAGCTGAAGAAATGCGCTACTTTATCTCAAAATGTGCAGATGTTACTGACGTGTTCTATGTCAAAGGTGGGCATCCTGGCCGCCTAAAGCCTGAAGTTCATCCACCGGTACAAATCAAACTCAGAGATAAAAATGCCTTCTGGAGGTGTAAGTCTATCCCGTTAGGTATAAAGAGGCCAGCAGCAGTCGAGATCCTTAGCGAAATGTTAAAGAACGGACAACTCCAATATAGTAGTGCTGCTTACCGAAATCCATGGTTCCTTATCCCCAAAAAGGATGGAAGGCATAGAATGTTGATTGATCTCCGAGAACTTAACAAACATGTTGAGTTGGAGGGGGGTCACCCTCAATCTACAGATGAATTGACATCTGAATTGAGTGGGAGACTGTTTAATACACTCATTGACGTTCAGAATGCTTATTTTCAAGTTCCATTAGACCCAACAACCAACGATGTGACTAGTTTCAACAGCCCATTAGGATTGCTTAAGTATGTAGTGTTACCACAAGGATACCTTAATCTGGTTAGCGAGTTTAGCTCTATCCTACAAAAAATATTATCACCAGTGGCCAAAGATGTAATATGCTTTATTGATGATATTGCTATCTGTGGTCCAACAGTTGAAGACCTATCGGAGTCGCTGATGAAAGAACACCTTGACAAAGTGCATCAGGTCCTTCAACTCCTTGCTCACGCTGGATTGAAAATCAACCCAGCTAAGCTAAAAGTCGCTGTGGAGGATTGTGAATTTCTCGGTTATCGAATTACACCTGAAGGTAAAACAATCATACGCGGACAGGTGGATGCGTTAACAAATTACCCACGTCCTACCACACAAAAGAAAATGGAGAGTTTCCTTGGTCTTGTGAATTATTATAGACAATTAATTGTCGGGTTTGCAGAGTTGACGGCTCCACTCTACGACCTCATTCTGAAAGCCAAAGAACACCCCAAACACCTACTCGAATGGGATGATCAAACAATCAACTACTTCCAACATATCATCAGAGTACTTACAAGCTGCCCCGTACTACAACCATTCAATGACAAACAAATCACCACTATTCATACTGATGCGTCAACTGAATCTTGGGGTGGTGTACTTCAAAACACAGATGCTCATGGTGTCACCAGGATGGTCCTGTGCTATTCTGGAAAGTTCCATGGGTCCGAAAGACACTACACTATATATGAGAAAGAGTTATTTAGTATCTATTTAACCTTGAACGCTATTCAACCATTACTCGTCGGGTATAAAGATATCCTCTACATCTACTGCGACAACAAAGCACTTGTCACAGTTTTAGATAAGCCTTTGGAAAATTCACATTTTGTAAACCGAACTTACAAGTGGTTGAATTATATCCGGTCTTTCAATTACATGATCATCCATATTGATGGGAAAAGGAATGTCATAGCGGATGCCCTTAGCCGCTGTCACCTGTCTTCCCTTCAAGCCGAAAATTACGCGGTTGAGGAGGTACGAAACCTATTTAGGAACAGCCTCGACCCAACTATCCTCGCCGAGGTAAACACAGTCAACATAATCACGAATGCCAATAACTCCTACAAAGGTATTAATGTTCATTACATCCAAAATTACCTCAAAACCTTAGAGATCCCTACTACGTTCCTGAAATCCAAAGATTTGAAACGATTTACTAACCGGGCTTTAGAGTTCTATTTACAGGACGGTAAATTGTACAAACGGGGAAAAGACGGATCCTATACTCGAAAGGTGATAACCAACTCCAACGAAGTCCGAAATTTGTTCCAACTTACCCATGATGCTCGAGGTCACTTAGGCTTAGAAGCCTGCTTCAACCTATTAAACTGTCACGCCTTTATCCCGAATTTGTACCGCAGGTTAAAAGCATATACCACATCATGTCTTCACTGCCAAAAGCAAGGCCCTGCCACATTACAGAGAGACCCACTCTACTTTCACCTTCCCGCAGGCCTCTTTCACACTGTTGTATGTGATTGTGTCAAGATTGGAAACATCGTGATAGTTGTTGCCAGAGATGAATTCCTGGCGTGGGCTGAAGCTCGTATTCTCCCTGAACTTTCCGCTGAAGCGGTTGCCGATTTCATTTTTGATGCCTTTATTGCGCGAGTTGGTTCATTTCACACGTTGAAGACTGACAATGGGCCTGAATTTGCGAACAGAATACTCCGGAGACTATTGGATATTCACGGTATCAAAGCCACCTATTCCGTACCTTACCACCCACAAGGAAATGGTATGATTGAAGCCTCTCATAAAAGGATTATCCGGTTTATGCAACTGCTCCCCCCACGAGTTAACTTCCAACATGCCTTGCTGACCGCACTTTGGGTGGATAGAACTACCGTACGGAAGAGGACTGGGTTTTCCCCCCAATACTTAGTCTATGGATTTGAGGGACACAGTCCTTTGAGGTCCTTCCTAGACATTACTCCAAAACATACTACTTACACTGAGGATGAGTTATTTAAATTCCGATTTCGCCAGTTGTACCATAGGACAACCCAAATTGAATCCGCTCTCGACACTCAACGCAACGCACGGGAACGTCAGAAAGTCAAATTTGATGAACGATATGATACAACGACAATACTACAAGTTGGTGATCTAGTGTTAGTAACTGATAAGAATCAGGGCCCACAAGGGAAACTTGCCCAACGATGGGCAGGTCCATACAAAGTTTGGCGAAAACTGAGCCGAATCTATCATTTGCAAAGTTTAAGCGGTATCAAGATTCTGAGGTGCTACACAAGAGAAATGCTCAAACCCTACGTACTAAGGAGTACCCAAATATGAATTTACGTGTTCGGAACGTCCCAACGAACTTCCCAAAATATACCAATCCAATCATTTCAATTCGAAGGGGGGTACAGAACACGCTAAATTCACACAAAAAAAAAAAAAAAAAAAAAAAAAAAAAAAAAAAAAAAAAAAAAAATGAGATTCAAAGATCCAAGAGTTACACCTACCTTCTTCGTAGAGGGGGGAGGAATGTCACATAGCGACTTAAGTAAGTCGCATTATGCCATCATTTCTGTGAAACAGAAATTAGTGTCATTACCAATTATTCAGGGTAATGAGAGAACAAACAAATTAAGTTAGTATAGAAGGATATAAATAGTGGGTAGAAGTCGCACTCTAGACTTCTATCAAATTGTATAGAATTATCGATAAATAACACATTTTACGGTCACAACAAGTATAACGCAAATCAGTGAATATTGGTAGAGAATGGCCACTCTACTAATTCCCTTCACTTGAGTATTGTATGAGACAATTTACTTCTTACACTTAAACACCATACCATGATCATGGTAAGAACAGTTACGAAATCACTTAGTCAGAATATAGCCAGTTAGGTTGTAAATAGAATAGCTGGTACTAGTGAGCAGGTAGCGATAACCTAGTGCACAGCAGTCGCACACTTACGTTGAGTAACGTTGCTATGTGACATATGTAGACAAAATGAAAAATAAAAAAAAAAATGAAAAAAAAAAAGAGAATAAGCACTTTTAAAAAAGGTGATTCTATATATTAACAACATATAGGATAATTTTTAGATAGCTATAACTTGAAAGCTTCAAGAAGTATCTCACCATGATAAAACTGTATGTTCCGAATCATTGAAAACGAATGAAACAGATGTATGGAGTGTATTATATATATATATATTATATTTATGTATTTATTTATATGGTTAAAAGACGCAATGGAGATGCTAAATAATTTGAATTGCAGTCCAGCAACAAGAGCGCGGATTTAATGAGCCTTCGGACTCAGAAACAACGAATGTATCGGTTAGCTATTGTTGCAAGTGTGTCATATTAACACACACTGTTCAATTTGATTTACTTTTCATGCTCATTAATTTGGATCTTGGCTTTTTTAAAGCCTTTCAAGTCTTAATTAAAACAAATTCACTTGTCTTAGCTCTAAAAGTGATGAAATCTTAATCAAGAGTTGCATTGATTTTATTCCAACAATTCACTCGGTATGTCACGTGCATTGTATCTCTGTCAACATGATTATGTAAATTGTAACGAACCCCTTTTTTGCTAAAAATAATTCAACATAGACAGTTCTCTACTATCACAATCAAAATATGATAACCAATCTTCTCTCTATTTTGCTTTTCCTTAACTTTACCTTCCACTCTCCTCTGCATTCTCATTTACGATCTCCATTAATCTGTCTATTTACACATATTCTTGAATTGTAGTTGGATATTTCTGTCTTGATGGTTTGTGTTTTTTTTTAAACTTTTAATTTTATTATTCATGTTATTCATATTATTCATACTATTCTTTGTTTTTTGGTCCGGTGCCAAAAGATACGGCCGAGATATTATCCGCCTTTTTCTCAATTAATTTTAAGCCACGTTCTTTACCTCCGCTTGGCCACAACCCACTGGCTATAAAATGCAACTCGATTGTTGCTTTAAATGTTGTGTTGGTGTTGACAAAGCAAAAACACTTGAAAAGAAGGGAATTACAAATAAGTGAATAATATATTAAATAATATATTAAATAATAAATTGAATAACTAAACACAAAGGTTGCATAAGAAGAATAAGAAAATAGAAGATGACTGAAGAACAAGCCTATTACAAAAATGGGTTTCAAGACTCCATCGCTGATACCCATTCATGGAGAACTGTTGAGAATTCATCAAAATTTACACTCTCTGTTTTACAACCAGATTTCAAAGTTTTGGATGTGGGAAGTGGACCAGGAACAATTACAGTTGATTTTGCCAAAAACTATTTAACTGGGAAAGATGGCTTCATAATTGGAATTGAACCAACGCAAGAATTAATTGATAGGTCAAACTCATATAAAGAAGAGGTTGCACCTGAGTTAACAAATATTCAGTTTCAAATAGGTTCAGTCTACAAAATTCCCTTTGATGATAACACTTTTGACTTGGTGCATGCGCATCAAGTTATCCTTCATTTGCATGACCCCATTTTGGCCTTGCAAGAATTGAAGAGAGTCACCAAACCAGGCGGTTATGTTTGTGTCAAAGACGTTGATATTGAATCAGCAATTGTCACACCAGAAAAATATGAAGTTCTTAAACAGTTTCGACTTTTGAAAGCACAAGCATCAAAGTCAACGGATGTTCGTGCTGGTCGCAAACTAAGAGAAAAAGCTCTAAAGGCAGGTTACGAACCTACGAATATTGTAACATCCATGTCATACTGGTTGATTGGTGATGATCCAAAAATGAAACAATCACGTGCAGCATTGACAAAGAATAGGGTGGAAAATGGTGGTGAGGATGTTTTTCCTAATGATGAAGTGAAGAATCTGTCGGCAAAAAAAATGACACTTGAATTAATAGACGAATGGGAACAGGATGACAGTGCCATGTTTGCAGTGACAAACTTTGAAATCATATATACTAAACCAACGTGATTTTCATCTTTTTTTTGGTATATATATATATATATATGGATAGATAGATAGATAGATATAAATAATTAGAATGAGTATGAAAAGAAATTTGTGAGAGAATGAAGCAGCCTACTTGGGAAACAGAGTTATGAATACTAATTATTATAAAATTTGTTTGCTTCATGAGTTTTGTGGACTTGCCGAGCAAAAATACATCAAATTACTCTTTAACCTCTCAATAAATATATCAAAATTGCTCCATTTCGAGTCATCAAATGAGTGATTATAGTAACTTAGTACTAGGTTTAATCCACCTTTGGGTGTTGAAATAACACTCAACATAAACTCTGATCCGTATGGTGCCATGTCCTGCGAGAATACCATATTTTTAAAGGTCAATTTTCTTTGAGATGTGTTATTTGCGCCCACAGTCTCTTCAGCGTTGATTAGTCCAAGATTTGAAATCTTTACTGCATCTGCCTTGGGTTTCCCGAGTTGCTGCGTGAAGAATTGTTCGTTTGTGTCATGAGTTAAATCGCAAGTATCTTTGAACAATTTCAACTGATTCAAGGCTCTCTTGTTTTTAATGGCATGCTGTAAATGCATATTAACTGTCTGTACTAAATTCCATGAAAATTCAGTAATTGGAGGCAAATTTTCACTAAAGCCCATGTGCGCCAGAGTTCCTAAAATTTTATAATCTGGGTCATTTAGGATCTTGTGGTAGGCCACGGGTGCTTTCGAACTAGTAAAATGTCTTCTTAGCGTCATTGCAATCTTGTGTGTAGCATAGCAATCATCACCAAATATTGGTTGTAAAGTGTATGCCAACACAATTTCGATATACGGTGTTAAAGTAACCTTCTTTTCCTTACACTTGCGCAAAATTGTTGCTGTCTCATTGGCAGTTAAATTGATTAATTTGAATGCAATTTCGTGTGTATCTTGAGCTTTAAATCTTCCCGCCCATTTTGTAGGGTGTGTTGCTGGGGCCACTCTTTCGTGAAACTTGTTATCGCCATAAGTATAGTCAAGGTCCATATCTTCGAGAAATATATCCATAGGTGGTGGTAAAGAATGCTCAATTAGACTCTTATCATTTTGAAAACTAAACAATACAGAGTCAAGGGGATCTGGGCAAGCATGGATTTTTTCTCCTTCAACTTTATCTAATAAACCCTCATTTTCACAACGAGCCCAGTTTTTCAATAATGCCTCGTGAAAGTAATTACCAACCAACCCGTCGCCAATGGTGTGTTCAAACACAGCAGACAAGTTGTATTCATCAATGAGAATAAGACAAAACAATGGTTTTTGACAGTAAAGCTCAAACTGAATGTTGTTTGCTGACTTCATAAACTTTTCATTAATGACACCGTGAGTTAAGTATTGGTTTGAATAAGTTTGTGTTTCCATAACCAATACATCTCTTAACTTGATTTCCTTGAGTAGTTCATATTCATAAGTCTTTATTTTTTTATTGAATTGAACGTTTGAAGCAAGAATTGGATACTCGATCAAGGTCTTTCTTAATGCGTAATAAAGCAGTTGCAAATTGTTTTTCTTCAAATCAAAATTGTAAGTAGCAGTCACTTGAAAATTTCGGTAAAAACCTGAAGCTGTTCTTGATCGAAAGAAATTTTCTGCCACACTCAATGGTCGTGAGATTATAACTTCAGCTTCACTCATTTTAATTGTGTTTGTTTGTTTGTTTGTTTGTTTGTTTGTTTTTTTACTTCATAAAACAATGCAATATCCTCAAGAAACACTGGTTGAAAGCCGGTGACATTTTGGACTTAGCTTTTAAATACTTTCAAAGTGTTGTCCGTAGATCCGACTTGGTACGGATTATCTCTTTCTTTTTCTCGACGCAAAACTTGATATAGGCAGAGCGGGTAAGTAAAGAATTGTTTACAAGGAAACATCAGATTTCATAGATTAATTTTACCATTTTGATTTTGAGCAAAGTGAAAGTTAAAGTTAAAAAAAAAAAAGGAAATCCACCAAAGAATGTGTGGACCAAATGATAAAGAGCAGTAACACGGGTCATACTGCAATGTTGATTGATATTGAAAAAAAAAAATGTAAACTAAGGAAATGTGTGTTTGTGTGAGGATGAAAATAATTAGAGTGGATCAAAAATTCCGAAAAAACAAAAAATTAAAATAAAATTGAAATTAAAATTGCAAAAAAAAAACAGTAATAACATCAGATGTAATAGACGAGGTTGTTGTTCAAGCATTGATTCTTTCAAGTTTATCATACCCTATTTGTTTGGCACCTCTTATAATTATCCAAAGAAGACTTGGTTCTCATGCTGCAAAAAGATGTTCTGATAGAATTGTACTCTGTGGGCGGCTCGGTGTGAGTCGAGGGGTCGCTATTATGTGCTGTGATAAGAAATGGAGATAAGCAGCCTTTTGTGTAACCTTTATATTTATATATATATATATATATATATGTATATATGTATGTGGTACTGCATCCAACCTCCATGCCACCGTACCCACAAAAAATATCACGCCCTTCTCTTGCTTTCTCTCCTCCTTTTTTTTTTATCTATTTTGCTCTTTTTTTTGCCACTTATTGAGAAACTGTCATTGATCAGACTTTAATTAAAACCATTACGATTTATATTTATTTCAACTGGTATTGAAGATACCCTTTATATTGTGTGGACTTTTTATTAATGGATAGACAATCGCGTGAAAGAAAAAGATCACAGTCTGATAACACCATGCCATTTTTTAGTATGTATTTTGAAAAGCAAAATATTATTGCTATTTGCAGCAACCCTTCACATTAAGTAAACCAAAAAAAAAAAAAAACTTGTAAACAAGAACAGAAGTTAGACTAACATATGATGAAATAAAGCACTTCCATTTACTGCCAAAGTTGCACTCTTGGTTGGTGGTGCTGTGGGGGCAGGATTAGCGGTGGCAAATAATCAAGAAGTAATTTTGCAAACAGCAGAAACTATATTCACAAAGGCTGCAGAATATTGTCGCCACCGAATAGATAGTGCAAAGAATGGAGCACTCGATGTCAAATATGCCGATGATTTTGAAGACCACGCGTTTCTGGATGCAGCTGCACAAGAAGAAGAGAGATCGAGAGCCACGGGATCAAATCTAAGGTCCGATGACAGTGACTATGACAATATAAGTACCCCAGACACAACAGACTTTCTGGAAATCGACACCGATTTCGAAAGAGACGATGAAGATGAAGATGGAATACAGTGGGCCAGTGACAGCAGAAGAGGGAGAACCACAAATACTAATGCGAACAACAATTCCAGTAAGGATTTTGAGGATGCAGCACAACTTTCCAAAATAGCCAGTTTAGACTAATGTACGTTTAACCATTTTCTTTGTTTTTTTTTTTTTCTTTTCTGCTTCTTCTTCTAATTACACTTCTTCTTATTCAAATTAGAAAACTTTATTCAATACCAAGTATAAACTCTTTGCTTTATCAGTCTTTGTCTATCAATATGCAATAACTAACTGAGGACAACAAGCACTACGATAAGAACAAAGACGCAGATGGCAACTAGAAAGATACAAGACCAGCGACCCTTTTTCTTTTGATATTCGTGTGCTTTATGTAGCTCGCGATCTGCTTGTTGTGTATGGCCATGCAATTGTAGAATATTGTCTTCAACAGTGTTTATTTGTTCACCTTGCTGATGCAATAACTGATTAAGGTCTTTGAAAATCGAGTTAACCTCCATCACACCGTTGGCCACTTGTTCAATCTCCCTGTTTCTCTCTTCCGTCAAAAGCAAATGGTATTGCAATTCCGTTTGCTCAACCAATTCTGGATCTTCATTCTCTTGCACTTGCATTTGTATTTGCAGCTGATTCGGACTTTCATCTTCGATGCCTTGTCCAACACCACTCCTCCCATTCTCAGAAACAGTATGGGTTTGCGGAATCACAAATACTTTTTTCTTTTCATCAAACAATTTTTTCAGATTGGCAAACTTCTTCTCCAACTCCAGAAACTCACTTGTCAATTTCTCTTTCATCATAATCTGCCGACTCGAAACCTTAACCTTACCAACTTCTTTTCTTTCTTGGTTATGGTTACTATCTCGACTACCATGAGCAGAATTTACTAGAGTTGTCAATCTGACCACTAGCGCTTCGATGGCCCGTAAAAGTTCAGTAATGTTTGTAGTCGAGGTTTCGATATTTCGTCGAAGCTCAACGCAGTCTCTTTTGGTACCAAGTTGTCTTCTCTGATTATCAAATTGCGATATAAGCTGGCTGAGATTCTGCAACTCTATTGATGTTTTGTGAATAATCGTGTCTAACGGATCATCATTATTATCATTACCGTTAGGACCAACAGCAACACCAACAGCAACACCACCAACAGCATTGTTGTTACCATTATTGTTACTACCGCTAATATTGTTACTACCGCTAATATTGTTGCTACCGTAGTTTTTATTACTGCTAGCACTTGAATTTCCCCCTATATCTGTAGTTGCATGGTTTGACGCGTGAGTCTTGCGCAAAAGTGGCTGCTTTTGGGCTTCAAGATCAATGTTTGCGAACGACATTGAGAAACGGCAAGTATACCAAAAATGGACACTAAAAGAAATGAAGAAGAAAAAGAAAAGTTTTTGGGTGACTCGTTAAAACAAGAAACTGAAAACAAAAACAGTATTCCGATAAAGGTGGTGGTGACAATAGCTATCTAATGTTGAACTTTGAAGGTGCGGCGTTGAGTATCAAGTTTTTCTGTTTTAAGTCTTTATGTCTTTAAGTCTTGTGGAGAGGAAAGTCGAAACAGTTGACTTGTAGAAATAAACGTAGTAACAGTAGACAATAATTCCTCAATTTGGTTTGTATGCACTTTACTGTGTGTGTCAGCAATAAGTTGCACAAAAAGAATGTTTCCCAAAATAAATAAAGAATTAAAAAAAAAAAAAAGAAATAAAGAATATATGTATAATTATATTTCAATATTTTCATAAACGATATCTCACAAAAGATTCCACTATTACGGATCATACCAAAGAGATATTTGGAAAGATACCTCTATAAGTCGGACAATTTAGTTTTCCGGATCTAGATTAAGCAAGTACAAGTAATGTGAAACTATGTCCAAGAACTGTTCTTTTGTAATAACAATTACTCGTGTTTAATATTCAATTTGAGGAAAGATTCTTACAGAATACAATACGAAACCAACCTTTACATCCTGTAATTGCCTTTAGCGAGCATTCCCCCCCCCCCCCCCCAAAGACTAAAGCAGAGTTGGTGACTTTTTTGGCTCTTTGTTTCATTTTCTTCCCTTTTTCTTTCACTTTTCTTGCACTTTTCTTTCACCTTTCTTCGACTTTTCTTCCACCTTTCTTCCACTTTTCTTTCACCTTTCTTCCACTTTCCTCTTTTTCTCAGTACTCTTTTGAGGATGATTCCCTAGTTTAATCATCTTATAAATTGTACTTCATTTCCCTTTCTCTCATTTTGTCTCTAGCCTTGGCGATCTTCCATAATTTCTGAACCGTTTCATGTATTAACGCCATTAAAAAGTTTAAGATCGATGAAAGTAATCTACGCTTCAATTTCACTTGGTGCTTTTGCCGTTTTCGCACAGGCACTATATGCACCTCTATTGTCACGCAACCCTGCTGATGAGCTTAATTTGTCAGTCACTGGACTCAACACTTTAGCTGTCGCTTTGCGGAAAATTAATGCAATTGAAACTCAAGATTCAAAATATATTGATAACGGCAATTTGGGTGCTGCTGTTGGTGCTGGTGTTGGTGCTAGTACTGGTGATGGTGCTGGTGCTGATGATGGTGATGGTGCTGAAGTTCAAGTTAGAGCACAAGTTTTGAACGTTGCACAGGATTTACTAAAGAGGTCTGACTCGCCATTGCTAGATACTATTTTAGGCTACTTGAATGACTCTGGTGCTGCAATAGTTGTACTTGATGCTTCTTTGTTAAACCCACAATTACTTCAGGTTGTGATTGATACCACGATCTGGATCTTGAAACAAAATCTTATCAATTTGACAGATTTGCTTATAGCAATTGAGAGATCCGGATTAGTGTTTGATATTTTGAATTTGACTTTGGAAGACCCTGAAGTTTTACCTGGATTGATTCGCATCACTAAGGAGGTTATGCTGCAGAGCAATTTGGACTTTAGTGGTCTTCTCAAAAGAGATGCAATTGTGAGTGAAGAAGATGACGAGTTGAATGATGTCGAAATACTTGAAGCTTTTTTAAAATGGAACACAAACAATTCAAAGCATGCAAGAGATCTGGAGAATACAGAAGAATTCCAGTTGGATAAGAGGGAAAATGAAATGTTAAATGAAGTGTTTATTGCATTGAGAAATTCTGGTTTAGCGGTTTCCGTGATCAGACATTTGTTAACTACACCGGAGTTGGCACAGCCAAATGCGTATTTTCTTGTCTCAATTTTGGAATCACATGCAATTGACGTTTCAGACTTGCTAAAGGCATTGAAAGAGTCGAGATTGATTTGGGACTCTATAGCAAGCTTGTTGAAGAATCCTCAAATCGTTAAGGAATTTGGAGGCAAGATTATCCTGAGAGTGACTAAAGGTTTGGTACCTCAAAAGTTTATCGATGACTGGTTTTAAGTACTGTTTTCACGGTCTTTAAGAACATATCAGTTGTTTCGTCTGTCGCGATTGGGATTACATATGGGTAGAAAAGAAGGAACAAGAAAGAGCAAGAAGGAACAAGAAAGAGCAAGAAGGAACAAGAAAGAGCAAGAAGGAACAAGAAAGAGCAAGAAGGAACAAGAAAGAGAAAAGAATATGTCTAGGGAAGTATTTACTTCTAATGTAATTACTAATTCCAAACGCGTGCGTTCTCCTCAAATCTCTTTTCCTTTTTCTTCTTTTCTTTTTTTCTTCTTTGTCTTTGCACTAGCACATCAACGGTTTGGATTGTGTGGAACACGTCTCGAAAACTATTTTGTTTTGATGTTTTCTTTCTTTTTTTTTTTTCCTTTTTTTTCTTTATTTTTAATGTTATTAATACTTTTTATTTATTTTTTTTTTTTGCAAATTACGCGTCGTTTTACAGAATGATAGAATTGTCCATTTTTTTAAAAAAAAAGGTCTGTAAAAATACCAATTTGATTAAATTATACTAATCACCTGTCTCCATCTTGAGCCAAAAGTAATTTATTGATTGAAGCCTTATTCTTTGATATTTATCCTTTTCTATTTTCCTCCCTAACCAAAGCGTATTCGCTACTACTACTACTACTACTACCACCATATACCTCGAATGCTGTCTCGAGCGGCCAGACGTGATAAGTTAAAGCAGCTTCAAGAAGCAAGGAAATCTCGTGGAAATGTTGTTATCGATCTGGACGACGATGGCGACGATGGAGTCAACCTAAACAAGATCTACGATGAAGTTGATGAAGAAACTTTCAGAGAACACAAGAGAAAACAATTAATGGACGATGATTTTATAGTCGATGATAATGGGGAAGGATACGTCGATAATGGTGCTGATGAATGGGATGATGCATCCAGACCTAACTACTACTCCGATGAAGACAGTGATACTGAAGTACGCACCTCTTCTAAGAAAAGAAAGAACCGTCACCATAACCAAAGAGCTGTCAAGGTTGCCAAAACTGCACCTATAAGCAATTTCTTTAAACATTCAAACGATATCAATGGTGGCATTAAAAAGAAAGTAGATACAAACATTGATGACATTCTTGAAGATTTCCAAGAAACGAAACCACTGAGAAAAATCAATGGACCCAGTGCATTTGCCTCTACATCAGCATCTGCTCCAAAATTCTTGCAAGAGAATAACAGCAGCAGCAACAACAACAACAACAACAACAACAACAACAACGGTATTGGTAAGATTAAGAAGAAAACCAATAATAGGTCGTTTGCATTTTCTACTGTATCGAAGGAAAAGAAACGCCCTACAAGAGTGGACACTTTTAATGCCTCATCAGATTATACTATGGATTTTGATGATTTTGACCAGCAATCATCTCCAAGAAAAGAGGAAAAGGAGCGCAAAATTAATGTGAAACATGAGCAAGTCAACATATTATCTTCGCCCACCAAAAATAGTTTAACTGCAACAGGTTCGACTTTAGAGACAACTAACGCATCCACCACCGTTGATACTACTGATAAACCTGGTGCTGCAAACTCAGTTGTAAAGGCTAGTGACTCTGATTCCGATGACGATGTCATCGTCACAAAGAGGCATAGAGCTGTTGTTTCCGCTAGACGTCAAAACGAAGCGACAGTCTCTTCTGTTAAAGCTAATACTACGATTTTGTCATCGCCCTCGCATCCATTGGGTAGTGCATCATCATCATCTTCTTCTTCTTCTTCTTCCCAAACAAACCACACAGAGAAGATTGCGCAGGCAAATGTCGATGACGAACAAGGCCACTTCCGTATGTTTTGGATGGACTATGCCGAAGTTGAAAACTCGCTTTTACTTTTCGGTAAAGTTGCAACTAGGGATGGTAAGTTGGTGTCGGGTGTTGTGCAAGTAAATGGGCTTTGTCGTGAGTTATTCATCTTGCCAAGGGAATACAGAATGGTTGATGGTGAAGAAGACACGAGTTCACCTCGTGTGACACCCAATGATGTTCGTGAAGAGATAACGCCACTCTTTATGGAACACTACAAGCTAGAGACATTGAGGGCCAAGGCAGAGACTAAAAAGTATGCATTTGAGCTTGCAAACATCCCTAAGGAAGCCGAATACTTGAAAGTGTTGCTACCATACAATAATGCCACAAATAGAAAAGTCTTGCCTGCTAATACTGAGGGCCAAACATTCCGCCATGTATTTGGAAGTAATACAAATATGTTTGAGTCGTTTGTAACTCAAAGAAACATTATGGGACCATGCTGGCTAGATATTGAAGGTGGCAATTTTGAAGCTATACAAAACTCAACACACTGTCAAGTTGAAGTTGCAGTATCTCTGCCAAACAAAATACTGCCCGTGGATAAAGCTCCTCCGGCCGCTCCAAATTTAACTTGTACCTCAATTTCGGTGCAAACGGTAATGAACCCTAAACACAACAAGCAAGAGGTTGTTTCAGTAACCTTGGCAACCTTTTTTGACCTTCCTCAAGATGCACCAATTCCTGAAGGGTTAAATCCAAATGATGTCATCACGTTTGTAAGACCAGTAGGCTCAGTATCATTCCCACCGGGACTTAATCAGCTTGCTCAAAAAGAAAAGTTTAACTTGAGATTATGTCCTAATGAAAAAGTGTTGCTAAATGCGGTGGCAGCAAAAGTGAAAATGTTGGATCCTGATGTGTTTGTTGGTCACAGGATGGAGAATATTTCATTGGATGTTTTGGTGCACAGAATGTATGACAATCAAGTAATGACGTGGTCAGCACTTGGTCGAAGAAATAGAAAACAATGGCCACAGCATATCACCAAGAACAAGAACAGTTCAGGTTTCAACAATAACTTGCTCATTAGAGAAGTGTTTCAGGGAAGATTGATGTGTGATATTGCCAACGAGATGGGTCAGTCATTAACATCTAAATGTCAATCTTGGGATCTCGCCGAAATGTACGAGGTTGTTTGTCACAAAAAGCACGAGCCAATGGATATTAGTTTTCAAAACTCAAAGTTTGCCGAAGATGCAACTTTACTTTTTCTCGCGTTGAAGGAAAATAATTTCAATGCCAAAATTACCAGCGAAATAGCATTTTCTATTCAGATCCTTTCGCTTTCCAAGCAATTGACAAATATCGCGGGTAATGCATGGTCTCATACTTTGAGCGGTACCAGAGCTGGAAGAAACGAGTACATTTTGTTGCATGAATTTCGGAAAAACAATTACATTGTACCTGATAAAGAGGATGCATTGCACAAAAACACTTCTTACCTGCAACAAGCCAAGTTAGAGAGCTTTGATGATGATGTCCAAACGGCAACATCCAACAAAAAGCCCAAATTCCAAGGTGGTTTGGTTTTTGAGCCCGAGAAAGGCTTACACAAGAATTATATATTGGTGATGGATTTCAATTCGTTGTACCCCAGTATTATTCAAGAATTCAACATTTGTTTCACCACTGTGGATAGAGACAGGTTTAACAACACCCACGATGAAGAAAGAGATTTGCCAACACTTCCTGATAACGATGCTGATGCCGGTGTCTTGCCCAGGTTATTGAATACTTTGGTGACGAGACGTCGTGAAGTGAAGAAGCTCTTGAAGGACCCGAAAAATACCCCTTTTCAAAACGCGCAGTATGATATAAAACAACAAGCGCTCAAGTTGACCGCCAACTCGATGTATGGTTGTTTGGGATATGTCAACTCGAGGTTCTATGCCAAACCTTTGGCAATGTTAGTGACGAACAAAGGTAGAGAAATATTGATGGATACGAGACAATTGGCAGAGTCAAATAGCTTAAGGGTTGTTTATGGTGATACAGATTCGGTGATGATAGATACCGGTGCGGATAACTTGAGGGATGCAGTCAAAGTGGGTGAACAGTTTAAAGTGCAAGTGAATGAGAGATACCGACTTTTGGAAATTGATATTGATAATGTGTTTAGAAGATTGCTTCTTCATGCAAAGAAAAAGTATGCTGCAATGAATGCTTCGATAAACAAGGCTACTGGAGAAGAAGTGACCACTTTGGAAGTCAAAGGTTTGGACATGAGAAGGCGTGAATATTGTCAGCTTTCAAAAGAAATCTCCACTTTTGTGTTGATGAAGATCTTGTCTAATGCCGATCCGGAGGAGGCTTTGATGGATGTGTACCAGTACTTGGAGGAGATGAGAGACAAAATCATTGCCAACCAAGTACCTGCTATAAAGTATAAGATTAACACCAAGCTTTCCAAGGATCCAACGAGCTATCCAAATGGGAAGAATATGCCACAGGTGCAGGTTGCATTAAAATTAAAGAATCAAGGAAAGGTTATCAAGGCCGGAAGCGTTATCACCTATGTCATTACAGCACCGACTGCTGAAAACGACACATCCTCAGTTGCTGATCGAGCAAGAGCTATACAAGATTTGTTGGTGCAAAAAACAGAGTTGCGTCCTGATCCAACTTATTACCTCGAGAAGCAGATATTTGCCCCAGTAGAGAGGTTACTAGAAAAAATTGATTCGGTCGATATGGTACGTGTGGCTACAGCATTGGGAATCGATACCAAGCGTTATATATTAAAAGTTAAGAACGGGGACTTGAATGGCGAGATTATGCCGATGGAGTCAAGAATATCCGATGCTGAACGTTTCCGTCAATCGAGTTTCCTAGTTCTCAAATGCAAATGTGGTCATCACTTTCGATTTGGTGGAATCCAGGCCTCAGTGGACTACAGAGTCACGTTCAATGGAGTTCAATGTAGCAAATGTGAGTATACTTTTCCGCTTATCAAGTTGACTGCTCAATTGGAATGTACCATTCGAAAACACATTTCGGTTTATTACGCAGGTTGGCTTGTATGTGATGACCCATCTTGTGGTATCACCACTCGACAAATATCAGTTTATGGAAAACGATGCATTGGACTGTCTGGAAAAGGTTTAGATTGCAAAGGTGTAATGAGCTACCGATATACTGACAAGGCTTTGTATAATCAATTGCTCTATTTCCAGTCCATCTTTGATGTTGAGAAAACAAAGCAACGAAAGTTGAGACCGATTCGAGATGCCTTGGAAGAAGAGGGCAAAGAAGGAAAGGATGGAAAAGTTGCGGAGTTGGCTATGGGTCAGATTGAGGCATTGGCTGAACAAAATAGGGATGTTTTTGCTTACTGTCAAGGTGTAGTACAGAAATATCTTGCAGAGTGTGGTCGCCGTTATGTCAACATGGGCTCTATCTTTGACTTTATGAGCATATAATTTATAGTTTATTTCATTTTGTTTAATGCAAATTTGAAGAAAGTGTTGTTTTTTTTTTATTCTATTTGCATAACTTATTGCTAACTGGAGAAGCGTTTCGTAGTTGTTTGGAATTTTACAACCGATTTGTTTTGGACTCATTTTCGGTACTTTTTTTGAGCCCACTGTGAGCCCACTGTGGGTTTGCTCATCATATTCTCTTATTTACATTTCGCAATCCAAATGATGATAACAAGAATCTTCTTCAAGTATTTATTTTTTAGAAAAGTTCATTACCTCTCTAGATGCTCTTTGTGACAAGTTAGATTTACAATATGAGCTATCCACCTGCTGTTCAAGCGGTGCGCTGTCTAGGCTATACGAGGGCTGGTAAAATTTGTCGCGAAAAATTAAGCCGCAATGTTTTGTCGGACAAAAATTTCGAAAAAAAAAAAACTTATAGTTGATTATTAGATAATAATAAGAGCAGAAAAAAGAAAGAAAGAAAGAAAGAAAGAAAGAAAAATAAAACAAAAATAAAACAAAAATATACTAAAAAAAAAAAAAGATAAAAAACCAAAACATTCTACTATTCGGCGGATACAAACTCCAACAAAAAGCTCTGATTGCAATCTATCATGAACAATAACCAGCAGCTGCAGTTTACACCACAGATGCCTTTAGAGGGCATTCTGCCGGTTCACCAACAGCCTCAACAGCAACAGCAACAGCATCAACAACAATCACAAGGAGGTCCTCCGCAAGCTAGAACTGGGGGACTTCCACCAATTACTCCACAATTTTTAGCTTCGCTCAACCCTCAACAAATGCAAGTTCTTAAGAACCTTCCACAGTTTCAAGAAGCAATGAGACAGTATAGGCAACGCCAGGAGCTTATGCAAAACCCTCAAAACAAGAGGATTATGAATAATATTCAACAACAGATGCTGCCACAAAGTGCATCAGATGGTGTGGGAGTAGGAACAGGGTTTGGTGTTGGAGGACACACTGAGCAGATGCTTGGTTCTCAGCAATTCCAAGATCTTCTGATGCAGCTGATGAGCAATGAGCAGGTAATTAGACTTCAGCAGCAACAAGCTCAACAACCACAAGCTCACATTCAAAATTTACAAAATACTCAAAATATCGCACAACAATCTCCACCCAACTTTCAACCACAATATCCTCATGACTTACCATATAAGAGAAATGTTCAAAACCAAATGTCGCCGCAATCCGTGAGTATGCAGAACTTGGGTATTCCAGGCGGACTACCAATCAAGAAGGTACCTAGTCGAGTGCCTTCTGTACCAGGCCCAAAGGGTATTGGTGGCACTAGGGCAAGTCCTCAATTATATGGAGAAGTCACCAATGGAGTAAATGCAGGTGTAGGTGAAGTTGAAAGTGTGCCCAACATGATGCCCAATGGTATACCCACTGGCGGGCCACCTGGTGTACCTCCCGGTGTGTCTGGCACATTACCAACCGGTTTGCCCAATGTGATTCCTGCAGGCGTCCCCAATGGTTTACCTAATAATTTACCTAATGGCGTATTAAATGGCGTTCCCAATGGTGTACCCAATGGTGTACCCAATGGTGTACCCAATGGTGTACCCAATGGTGTTCCCAATGGTGTTCCCAATGGTGTACCAAACGGTTTACTGAATGGGGGTATGGCGAGCAACCCAGGAAACTTTGCAACACCCGGGGGTATTCCGGTGCAACACCCTCTGCAAACTCAGCTTGATCAAGCCGGTCAATACCCATCCTCTCAACAGGCAGGTTCAAATATCAATGTCCCAGTCAGTGCTCCATCTTTAAGCGCGCAAGAGTTTTTGAGTAAAGTTCCAATGAAACCACTTTCAAGCTTTCATGAATGGTCAGATAAGTTGACCAAAGAAAACAAGGAGGTTCCCCTTGATACAAAAGTGTATGAAACTATGATACAAAAGGATGCGATGTTTTTGGCTGAACATTCCAAACAATCATTTGAGAACAAAATGGAATTGGAAAGCTTGTCGAAAGACTTGCAACAGTACAACATGGTAAAGCAATTACGAATGAACTCAATTCAATTGAGTGCAAAAAATCAATTGAATAATAGTATATGGGGCGAAGGGTACCAAGGGTATGGCAATGGAGTAACTAATACTGGTACTAAATTATTGTTACCTCCACGCGATTATACTGATCGAATGATTAATGAACGGTTAATGCGTCAAGACAAACAACTGAAGAACTATGTGCCGATACGACTTGAGTTTGACCAAGAACGAGACCAGTTTAAATTGCGTGATACATTTCTCTGGGATTTAAATGAAGAGGTTTTGAGTGTTGAGGACTTTACGACCCAATTATTGGAAGACTACAAGTTTATCCCCAAAGTTCATTATCATACTATATTGAGTTCGATCAAGGAGCAGATTGCAGATTACCAGCAAAAACCTATTAAAACGACAGGGGAATTACGAATACCGATTAAGATTGATATTATCATCAACAACACTCAGTTGACGGATCAGTTTGAGTGGGACATTTTGAATAATGGCGATCTGGACCCCGAGGAGTTTGCAACCATGATGAGTGACGAGTTGTATTTGCCTGGTGAGTTTGCCACAGTTATTGCCCATAGTATCCGCGAACAGAGTCAGATGTACTTGAAGGCCTTAAATTTGGCTGGTTACGCTTTTGATGGTACTCCAGTTACTGATGATAGTGTACGCAACCATCTTTTACCTGCGTTGCGTTTGGTTTCTAAAGACTATCAGGTTGTAGATGATTTCTTTTCGATTTTGAGGAACCCTTCCAATGTTTCAGATTATTGTCCACAATTGATCAAATTGACAGAAATGGAAGTGGAGAGAATGGATAAAGAACTTGAGAGGGAGAGTAGAAGAAAACGTAGACACAATTACAATGAAGATGCACAAGCTTTGTTTGGTTCTGGAGGTGCTTTTGGTTCGGGTAGTGGAGGTTTTGAAGGTAGAGGAGGTAGTAGTGGCGTTGGTGGCGGTGGCGGTGGCGGTGGCGGTGGTCTTGGTATTGGTCTTGGCCTTGGTCTTGGCAGTGGTGGTGGTGGTCTTGGTGGTGGTAATAGTTTTTCGTCAAGTAATGACCGTGGAAGTGTTGGTTCAAGGGGACTTGTGTCCTCGAGGCGTGCTGCTGCACATACTGGAAGAGGTACTATTCTGCTTGACTTATCAGATGTTCCCCGAACATTTAGAACTCCAGCGCCCTCGAGTATATTACCAGGTGGAGTTGATTTGGGTGTGCCTGATGTTTACGAGTATAATGAGGTGGTTGTCAAAAGACTGCAGGTCAAGAATCCTGATTATAGGCCACCTACACCTGAACCCGTAGCGAATGACTTGGTCACTTATCATCATGATCCTATAGAAGGAACATTTAATGTGACCATTAAGTTATTAGACTAATTTATGGAAAACAAATCTTAGGTGTGGGATTAATCCAAATGCAGGCTAGTATTGGGCAGTTTGAAGTAACTTTCTTTTTTTCATTCTTTTTTGATAGACTGATTTCAACTAATAAATGTATTATTAAGTAAATCGAGCCAATATTTAGGGCTACTTTTCCATACGCATATACATACTTTTAAAAAACATCTACACTCTCTTACTCCCACTCCCGCTCCCATTTTCACGCCAACATATATATATATATATGTAAACTATTTTGTGTCCTGAACTTGTCGTCTTTTTACGTTTTTCTTTTTCTCTGTTCTATTACAGCCTCCTCTAGTCATTTCTTTTACATGATTAGGTGTCTATTCTAAGTTTTGGTATAACTAAAATGTATTTTCGTGTGTGATAAAAGTAAATATAATTGTAAATATAAATGTAAATATAAATGTAAATTTGTGTGTGATAAACTGTGATGCAGAGTTGGAGTTAGAGGATTGTTTTATCTCCGGTGTACGGATAAATCTGTCTATTTCCGAATAATCAAAGTTTCTCTTAAATTCTGCATTGATTGTCAAACAAAGGGAAAGTGATACGAAAACGGGAGGGGTAGAATTTGCTGCTGCAACTACCCCACAAAAGCCGCACAAGGACAGACACAGTACAAAATATATATAAAAATAAAAAATAAAAAATTTTGCAAAGAAAGATGATGGAAAATTGTCTCGCATATGAAAATCCCATTGATTAGTTGAAAGCATTGTGTACATATATGACATATGACATATGACAAAATTTCAATTGTTTCTCCTTTTTCTTTTTCTATAAACTTTTTTGCTGTGTTTGGTTGTTTGGTTGTTTGCTTTGTCTTTGTATTATTTTTTTTTTGCACTCTATTTCCATCTCTCCTTGCTTGCCCCTCCCCATCCATCCTGCCTTCCTATTCTTAATCCCATTTCTTTTTGACGTTTTTTTTTTTTCAATTTTTTTTGATTTTTTGGGTTCCATATTGAATATGGTTTGTGCATATTAAGTCTTTGTCTCTTTCTCCCGCTTTCCCCTCACTTACCATTCGTCGAATTGTGGATGATTTACAAATACTTATAAATATAAGCAGAAGCAGTCTTCATTTCACTTTCCTAATTTTATTTTCTCAAATCTAGATTATTTAATAACTACAGCAAGGAGTTACAAGAAAGAAAGAAAAAGAATTAAAAGAAAAGAACATTAAGTCAAGTAATACAAGAATTTGTTGTTTGTTTTTCACATAAACAATGTCACCACGTAACACCAATAGTCTGAGAACGAAATATGCTCTTATCACGGGAGCCTCATCCGGTATAGGGTTTGCACTAGCCAAAGAGTTTAGCAGAAAAGGTTATAAAGTGTTTGCGTGTTCACCAAAGCAGTTTATTCCATTACAAGATCCATTGGTTGCCGAGTTTGGAGTTATTTCGATCCCGTGCGACATTACCAACCTTGAAGACTTGAAGCATGTTAAGGATGTAGTTTTGAAGGAGACTGGCGGATACTTGGATATCCTTTACAACAATGCTGGTATTGCCATTGGTGGACCCGCAACTGAAATGGATGAGGCTCAGCTCGACAGAATATTCCAGGTCAATGTGATTGGCCATATAAACGCGACAAAGTACTTATCTCCCTTTGTTATCAATGCCAAAGGTTCAATTATTTACACCAGCTCTGTGGCAGCAAGAGTGCCATTGTCTTGGACAAGTGCTTATAGTGCCACCAAGGCTGCCATCGATGCTTATGCCAAAACACTACACGGAGAAATGGCCCCTTTTGGTGTCAGGGTGCACAGTGTGATTACGGGAGGCGTTGATACTGAGATTGCAGCTGGCGTCCCAATAGAAACAATTGAGGCGCTCTATGAAGGATCAAAGTATAACGTTGAAGGAATTGTGGATTGTATGATTGAAACACAGGAAATGTCACACAATAGTAGGTACAGTCCTGCAAAGTATGCAAAGGAGATGGTGAGCCAAATTGGTAGGAACCTGACGAGGTTCAATTTGTATGGTGGTTTTAAAGCTTATCTACTCCACTTTATTAGTCGCTGGTTCCCACTTTGGTTGGTTGAGTTTTTGATTCAAAGCAACTTTAAGCAGAGACGAGTTTTGAAAAATGTAGCAAAGAATGTTCGTGCAAAGAAAATCAAGTATGACTAGTGCTTATACAATATACATTATGGAGTTTTGTTTACTTTCCTTTTCTCCTCTTCTTTCCTTCTTTGGGGCGTCATTGCACTTGAAACTCAAAAGATATGGGACTCTTGGGGTAAGTTACACAAACATAAAGTGAACTCTTGCCGCAGTACTTACCTTTTGTATGGGGATCTAACTGTCTTTTTTATTTTATTTTAAAAAAAAAAAAACAAAAACAAAACACACAAAGATCTCGAAATATTATTATGCCACGAGTCTCTGTCGAGTCGCATCTCCCCTTTTGTGGACTGAGTCCAGTACCAAAAAACTAGGAAATCAGAAAAGAAAGAACTGAAAAAATGAAAGAACTGAAAAAATGAAAGAACTGAAAAAAAAAAAAAAACAGAAAAGAAAAGAGCATGTGTATATCAAACAACAGGTTCTATACAAGTAGAGCAAAGTAAAGTATTTGTAGTTGTAAAGTATGTAAAATTCAAGTTAAAAAAAGAAAGCTCACATATTCCATATTTTGCTCGGAATTGAGGGGAAAAAAAAAAGACTTTAAAGGGAAGATTATAACAAGAGAAAGAAAAATGTGTGCTTAAGCTAGTAAAATATAAGTCCGTATACATTTTGATAAACCATTTGGTATGTGTTCCATATATACTTAATCAAAAAACAAAAAACAAAAAACAAACAACTTTTCCTTTACTGTATCCACGATAGTTACATATAAACCAAAAAAAATAAAATAAAAAGAACCACTAATAATTGTTAAAACCCTGTTTCGTAATTGTTGGTATTGATTGAAGAAACTGGATGGTTCTCAAAACTCAATAAAAAAGGAGGCTATGTTTGAAGAAGCGGCTAAGAAAAAAGAAAATAGAGATATTTCACTGGTCGTGTACAATTTGCTAAAAACCATAGATTGTTAAATTTCCTATTTTTCTTTTTTTTTTGCCTGGGAGTTGAGACAAACAGTGCGTAACTTTCAACTGCGGAAAATTGTAGGCTATTCGCATGTCTAATTGTATTACACTATATTTATAGCATCTTCTTTACTTTTTATTATTTAGAAATCTACCCACATCATATAAGAAGCAAACAAAAAGCTCTACATTAACACACACACACACACACACACAGACCAACTAGATGACTAACTACCAAAGGGTATGTATAACAATCAGGTGGTTGGAGAAGCAAAAGTGCACAATGCACGCGATATATCCTAAATTCTCAATGCTAATTTTGGCCACTTGCAAAGGTCGGGGTCGGAGCCACCGGGTCTGGACAACATGTTCACAATGTTTCTAATACTAACACTCTTGTACTATAGCTTGACCATGGTGAAGCACATATAAATGAAAATCATCAACAACAACAACAGCAACAACAACAACTGCAACTGCAGCGATTAATACCAGAGGTGGATGAAGAAGATAACCCAAATCCCGCTCGTCTATCACTTGAACCTGATGGCGAGTTTACATCAAACCAAATAGCGCCACTGTCTCTTTCATCTCCACCCACTTTATCAGATTCCAACGCAATAAATAATACCGCACCATCATCATCATCATCTGCTTCTTCTTCTTCTTCCTCTTCCTCTTCTTTTCCGTCGTCATCGGCAGATCTTGAATCACAAGTGCCACCGCGCCTCACACCAAAACAGCGCGTACTACGAGTGTTACACCATTTCGTTCCAATACGACAAACGTATCAAAGACTAAGCAATGGTATTCAGACAGGCCGCATGGAGAGGAATGTACCAGGGAGGTTTATAGGTCAGGGCACTGATGGTGTGTTTCAAAATCTTATGGCAAAACCAGATACCGCAGAAGCTTTACTTCAACAAGAGCGAGAGTTGCATCCACCAACCTACGAAGAGGCAAGCCAGGATGCTAGCCCAGAGTATTGGGAATCAACAATGATCTCCCCCATGTACGATGACGAAGTATTTGTGCAAGGCCTTCCAGTTGGAAACATTGCCAACTTTGTATGGAATGCATTGGTGACTGTGGCATTCCAGTTTGTTGGATTTATCCTATGCTACCTATTGCATACATCACATGCAGCAAAACAAGGCTCAAGGTTTGGCCTTGGTGCCAATTTGATCTTGTACGGATGGAACATCATCCCAATGAATATGGGCAACCCAAACGAATTACCAAAGAAAATTGTGATTGAAGACCCCAACGAATTTGACATTGATAGGAATGCGAGATTAATGGGGAAAGTGGATGCGTATACTGCTGGCGGTGTATTCAGCCAGACTCAAAATATAGACGACTCTGTTGGAGGCGCAGACAGTAACGGTGGCAACCACGGGTCTGCCCCGTATGTTGCATATGCGTTGATTGCATTTGGCTTATTTATTATCGTCAAAAGTGTAATTGATTTTTACAAAATCAAACAGTTGGAGAAATCAATTTTACAACCATCTTCAGGAACCACCGTTGTAAACAGTCTAACAGGGCATGTTGAAAATGACGAGGAAACAAGTAATGAGAGAACAACTGCTCAAACCTCGAATTAGAGGCCGCTCTTTTACCTTTGTTTATTAAAGAGGTTGTTCTCTCTCTCTCTTTTTTTTTTTTCCTTTTATTATCTGTTTTTTCTTTACTTTACTTTACTTTTCCTTTTTTCTTTTTCAAGTAGTGTCTTGATTTGACATTGTCTATATTATATACTAAACGGTAATAAAAATATCAGTTATGATATACTAAAGTTTTCTCTTCTCCTCTTTTCGCACTTATTTCAATAACACCAACATCTTCTCATATATGGTGAACACAATACCTCCACTCAAGACCAATCTTCCTAATCTTGGAGTAGCGCCTTTCCAGAATGTCAAAATTCCTTCATTTTTGAATATCTTTGCAAAACAATTCAAAGTCGAAGTATATTCCTTCTCCGATCCCAATGCTTGCATTCTAGTCTTGACGGTGTCGATAGGCATGGTAGAGTACACTGTTATGATACCAGCAAAAGCACCTACAGCAAACGTAGCGGCCGAGCTCAATGGTTGGTTAGGTGGGGTGCCAGTGGCTTGCTGAATTGCCGTCTTGATTGCATTATATGAACCCAACCTCACTGCTTGATTTGCAGCTTGTCGTAAACTCACTGGCACAACACCGGCATAGATCCCACGGAATCCCATATCTTTGCACAACTTCACTGTTCCCAGTACCAACCCATTTTGGTATTTTGGATTGGGTCGTTGCTTGTCGTCGATTAGCCCTGTCTTTATAGCTTCGAATGGTGTAACCGCAACAACACTCTCCAACAACCCAGCGCCCAAACCGGCAATAACACCTCTCGGACCTGACAATTTCCCATCCTTATCGGCAAGCATATTCTTAATTGCATCAAACCCAAGGAACCGCACCGAAGCCTTCACGGTGTTTCCAACAACAAAAGCAGGACATCCCACGTACAACGCAGAGACTCCTTGCTGTTTGGCAACATTGTAAATTAATTTAAGTGGGTTTCGCAGTTGGTTAGGTGATGCACTCTTATCTACTAGCTGAAGACGAGTCTTGGCAAACTCAAACGGATAAGTAATGACTCCTTCAATAGCACCAGCGGTACCACCAGCTACAAATGATTTCCATGGTTCAACATTCTATAAAGGGAAGGGGGAAAAAAAGTAACCCTGTTAGTCAAAGAACAAACCAGCAAGTGACAAAAATAAGACTAATTGATACTAATTGAGACAACATAAGACAAAAAGTGAACACACATACTTTTTTTTGAGACATTTTCAAGTTTCAACAGTGGATAGCGAGGTAAAAACAATTGTGGTAGTGATCGCCTTTTGGTATTTGTTTTCTGGTATATCACTTTACTCAATTATTTTGATCTTTGATTTTTTTTTTTTTTCTGTTTTGCAATCTGGAAAATTTCAGTAGCCGCGAGCCAGAGTGTTGTCGTTCTTTATGTGTTTTTTTTTTGTTTTTTTTCTTCTTCTTCATCAAGAAAATTATTAGATTTTCATTTTGCGGGCGGCCGGAGCTCGGCGCGATTCAGGCTCTAACGAGAGATTACGAATAAGATGTTGGTGAATAACCAAAGGTGGATGTGGGTTGTAGTTCCGTAGTTAAGGACTTTGCAACAGCTTTACTTGAGCCAGAAATATCAATGACCATAGTTTCGCCTTTTTGACTTTTCTTTTTGTATATAAATATATATATATATACCACTCTTATATGTCTCATCTACATATTCGTATTGTTTCTTTTTTTTTTATTTTTTACTCACTAAGCACATGAAAATCATGTTTCAATGCTATCTGCAACGTATAAGTATGGAAAAAGAAATTGTATCGCTACGTGAGTTGATATGATTTCTCCGATATTTTGAACATAAACGTGTATTAAAAAAGAAATACAAAGCATTGAAGAATTTTGTTTTTTGTTTTGTTTTGTTTTGTTTTGTTTTGTTTTGTTGTTTTTTTCAAAAAAAAAGGAATAGAAAAAAGTAAAAGAAAGAAAGAAAAAAAATGGAAAAATCCCTTAAACGATAATCATAATCATCATCATCATTATTATTATTGTTATTATTATTATTGTTATTATTGTTTTTAATGTTAGTTGCTGCTTCAATTTTCAAAAGCATGGTCGTTTAATCAACCAAGCTTTCTTATTGTAGCATTTGTGACCTTCGATCGTCGGGGTTTATCACGTGTAATGTTTTTCTTTGGTTGTATATAGCCTCGTCGTCCAACGAGCCTTCCGAGAGCCTTCTTCTGCCAACCATGACAGGGTTTGTTCGAGGGTCGACCAACCCCATCTTTCCAGCTGCAGTGTGTACAGAGGAGTTATTGTGTGATGAATTTGAATTTCCTAGTAGACTTCCTTGGTTGAGTTGGGTACTTGTAAGACTATCATCGGGATGCAGGAATGGGTTAACCATTGGCATATCCAAATCTGTAATGTTGGAGTTTTTGGTGGCTTTGCGAGACCCTTTGGCTGCGCCATTGTTTCTTGTAACGGCTGCAAAGGGAAGTCCCAATTGCAGGTGCAGGTGTTGTTGTTGTTGCAGTTGCATTTGCTGTCCTTGATACTTGTCGGCATTGTAGAAACCATCATCAAAGCTGTCTTCGTCATCGTCGCCGTAATCTCTATTTCTTCGTTTGACAAAGAAAAAGATGAGACCGCCAATAGCTGCGAGACCAACAATTCCGCCCACAACACCTCCTACAATGGGGCCTACTGTTGATTTATTTGACGTGGACTTGCTGCTATTGTTGTTGTTGTTGTTGTTGTTGTCTGAAGAAGAATTGTCACTAGACTCTGCAGAGTTTGTTGAGTCAGAAGTCGCTGAAGCAGTTGCTGAAGATGAAGCATTATTATCAGCATCGGTCGTTGTTTCGGCTGAGGCTGCGGTAGCTGAAGATGGTGTTTGGGTCAAGGTTTTGTATATGACTGTTTGTCCACTTTCGTCAGTTGATGTGACCAAACTAGTAACAGTCAGACGCGACGCTGTTGTAGTTGAAACTGGTGTTTCAAATGAAGATGTACTTGACTTTTCTGCTGATTCTGTAGTTGCTGGGCTTGAGCTGCTCTTTGATGCTGCTGCTGCAGCTGTCGTGCTGCTGCTACTGCCACTGCCACTGCTGCTACTGCTACTACTACTGCTACTACCATCTTCTTCGTCTTCCTCCTTTTCAGAAGTTGCAACGCCAAAGAATATTGAGTAGTCATTATCGCCTCCACAATTCTCGCTATCGTAACCGGGACAAGATATGTCACATTTGGATTCGTCTGATTCCACGTACTCTGAGTTGGGCAATAGTGATAGACAGTAGCATTCCTGGTTCTTTATAGCAATGTATTGTGAGTCTGGACACGAATTGTGGAAACAGTAGCCAGACGATTGCCACTGGTACTCGCTTTCCGAGTCTATATTCAGGCTCGAGGGTAGTTGTGAGTAACAACCAATCAACTTGGCTGCTGGATAGTAAGTGGCTGCATGGACTTTGGCTACAAAGTGAGATAGTAGAAGTAGCGGCAATAACAGTAGTATTGCAAAACTCGTCGTAGGGTGAAACATTGTTCTCAGTATAAGTTGTTGTTGTTGTTAATGATTAGGCAACGAGTGAGTAGTTGTTTTGTTTAACAAAGAAAAAGAAAAAGGAAAAGGAAAGTAAGAGGGGTCTTGGATGTTGGTTGAAAAGTGTCTGCTCTTGGTATTTGATTATAGTTGTTGTTGTTGTTGATGTTGTCGTAGTCGTTAAGATGATGCTACTGATTATATTATTCGTTCAAGTAATATATTATTTGCAAATAGACGATCAAAAACTTCACATTCTTTTTTTTTCTTTTTTTGTCTTCTTCTTCTTCGTCTTCTTCTTCCCTCTCTCTCTCTCTCTCTCTCTCTCTCTCTTTTTTTCTTTCTTTTTCTTTCCTTTATTCCTTCTTGTGGTTTCAAAACATTAAATTAAAAAAAAGAAAAAAAAAAAAAGAAAGAAAAAGGACACAAAAGCAATTTCTCTCTTTTTTGTTTTTCTTGTTTTTTGGAAAAAAAAAATTATAAATATAAAAATATAAAAAATATATATAAAAATATATAAATAAATATAAATATAAATGTATAAAATTTAGAATTGTGTTTTTTGGTCTAGAACTTCTTGTGCCTTGGTGCATGGTAAGCAGTGCGTGTTCTACAATTTTCTTGTTAAGGCAGTGTCTAAGTCTATGTGTCTGTCTGTGTCTTTGTGTAAACTTTATTTAATTTTTTTTTTTAATTTAAGTAAACGCGTCATAAATCATAAATCATCAATACACAATACACAATACGCAATACACATCTGGGGTGTTTCAAGGTTAGGAAAATAGGATGGTTTTTAGTGGTGTTGGCACTTTACTAAGATCACAACTCTTTCAAGTGCACATCTTTATATCTCTACACTGATCTTGTTAGAAATCGATAGCTACAAAGTTTGCATGGTGTATCTTCGTGTCGTACCCCCCTCCTCTTCCACCCAAAAAAAGTAAAATAGAAAATGGAAAGACAAAAAAAATGGGCAAGCAAAAAAAGGGGCAAATCTGTAAGTGTCTGCAAACTGAGTGCGTGAACAAATGAACATGTGAACAAGTGAACAAGTCTGTGTGTGTTAAAATGGAAAAACTAAACTGATGTAAACTAGTGTTAAAAATATATGTTTGTATATGCTAAAGGTATATATCAGCTTCTACCTTTTTACAAAAGATTGGTGGTGTTACTTGATTGGTGGATACAAACTTGATGATCATTATGATTGATCTAGCATTACAAAAAATCATTAATCAATAAAAATAAAAATAAAAATAAAAATAAATAAATAAAAATAAAAAAAAATTAAAAACGTCTTCCTTCCTTCTGAAGGACTGAGGCAGAAATTTAATAAAGCATTGACGCCATACAGAACAATTTAACACAAATCACGTACATGTATGTATGTATGTATGTATGTATGTACGGTTATACAAAACACGCTATTTTACCAAATATTATATCACGTGATATAGATATATATATATAGATATATATAGATAGATAGATAGGTAGATAGTTTAGTTATATAAATAGCACTCTTGGCAAACATGATTTAGCAGTATTTTTTTTTAGAAGCAAACAAGAATTATCAACTATCAACAACACACACTTGTTTGTCCATAATAAATAGGTGTTTCTTTTCTTTTTAATCTCTCAACCACTACCCCCAGAGATATCTAGTTCAAAAAGAAAAAAAAAAAGTCTCATTAGTACATTAAATAGTGGTATACTAGTACAATTACCAGTATTGTAGACACATTTATTCATCCTTGTTCGTGTAGTTGTTCTTGCTCCTGTTTTTGTTCTTCATACTCCTTTCGATTAATTCCATATTTGTTGCGTTACTTAATGTATTACGTAATATATTATATAAACAAATAAATAAATAAATAAATAAATAAATATTATTTATTATTATTATTATTTATTATTATTATTTGCAGAAGTATATTTATATGTATACAATACATATACTAGACGCGTCACACCCTTTCGCATGTACCCCAGCCCTTTATAGCATCAAAATCCTACATAGTTATAAAGAAAAACACACAGAGAAAAAAAATAAATTCTTGTTTTATTTCTTCTTCCTCCCCCCCTCCCCCGCCCTTTCCCTTAATGTTGATATTCTCTAATCAACTTTTCATCCAATATTAGACAATTCCTCATATACTCCTTACTCGTCAACACCAACTCATAATACATCAAATACCTTGGTTTAGGGTTTTTTCTTTTGAATAGTGACGATGAGGGATGGATATAACATGGAACATTGGCCTTATTAGCAGTATTGTGGTTACTGCTACTGCTACTGCTACTGCTACTGCTACTGCTACTGCCACTGCTACTGCCACTGCCACTGCCACTGCCACTGCCATTGTTATTGTTATTGTTATTCTTTTCCTTTTTCTTGGCAATACTGATTCTCTCATAGCAGTCTCCCATAGGCGATAGCTTAACTATATTATTGATAAAACCAGTAATCAAACACTTTTGAACCAATTGCGCCATCACATCTCCATCGTCTCGTTCCTTTCTTTTTTCTCCTTCTTCTTGTTCTTCTTTTTGTTCTTCTCTCACTGTAATTCCTACTTTCAGACAAATGCCAATCAACTGCTTATATATATCACGTACTCTCTTCATTGTCTTGTATTGGATAAAATAATCTTGACACCACTGGTTAGAATACCCACCCGTACCAGCCCATTGCTTGTACACATTCAACAAGGTCAAATGATCTCCTTGCTTATCAACAAACTGCTCATGTCTCTTCTTCACCATCTCCTTGTCCAATTTCTTGGGTATATAGTACAAGTTAGACGACTCTGTCAACATTGCAATAATTATACAAATCTCCTTTGTAATACCAAACCTCTCACTTGACAATATACACTTTGCATATGTAGGATCTAGAGGAAACTCACTCATCTTCATCCCCGTCCTTGTCAACTCACCTCGCGAATTTAACCCACCCAATTGATACAACAAACTCAAAGACTTGATTATACTCTGCCTATTAGGCGGATCCAAAAATGGAAATTTGATTAAATCATTGATCCCAAGTGACAACAACAAAAGAACCACCGAATTCAAGTTGATCCTCTCAATCTCAGGCTTTGTATTCATCTCCATTTCATGATCAAAAGAATGCTTTGTAAAAATTCGAAAACACTTACCAGGCCCAATTCTACCAGCTCTTCCAGCACGTTGATCACAATTAGCCTTGGAGCACGGCACAACCAAAAGACTTTCCATCCCAGTATGCGGATTAAACTCCGTTTGCTTGACATACCCAGGATCAATTACATACGATACCCCAGGTATAGTAATGGACGTCTCAGCAATATTCGTAGCCAAAACCAACTTTCTCGTAAATGGTGGCGTGGGCTCAAATATCCTCTGCTGCTGCTCATTCGGCAAGTTTGCATATATGCTACAAACCATAATCTTGCCCTGCTCTTTCAACTGGTCACCCAATTTGGCTATTGCTTCTTGCATCTGCTGCTCCAAGCTCTCAATCTCTTCTTGCCCCGTGAGAAACACCAAAATATCGCCTGGCAAAGGCTGAGTTAAATGTATTTGGAAAATGGTAGTCATCACAGCCTGAAGGTAGTTTGCCTCCGGCTGCTTTGTATAATGAATCTTGACAGGAAACCTCCGTCCCGGTATATTCAATATGGGCGCATTATTGAAAAACTCGGAAAACTTGGTGGCATTAATCGTGGCACTGGCAATTATGATTTTCAAGTCACTCCGCGTGCTATTGGTAAGGTCTTTCAACAAACTAAGCAAAATCTCGGTTGATAAAGTTCTCTCGTGCGCCTCATCAATCATTATTGCACCGTACGAGTCCATCTCAGGGTTGTTTAAAAACTCTCTCAACAACATACCATCTGTTAAATACTTGATCCTGGTATTTCGACTAGACTTGTCGTCAAAACGAACAGTATATCCAACTTTCTCCCCTAAAGGCTCCTGCATCTCTTGTGCTACTCTTTGAGCAACTGACGTTGCAGCAACTCTTCGAGGTTGAGTACACCCAATAATCTTGGTGTCATTCTGAGAATAGCCGGCCTGGTATAGATATTGAGGCAACTGAGTTGTCTTTCCTGACCCTGTTTCACCAACCACAATCAATACTTGGTTCTCCGAAATGAGCCGTAAAAACTCATCCCTAAACTTGTACACCGGAAGACTATGCTGCACATCTGCAATTTCTTTGGCTTCCAAGCTCCGTTGAAACTGTTTTTTTCTTTCCGCTTCATCTTCCTCTTCTTCTTCTGGTTGTTGTTGTTGTTGTTGTTGTTGTTGTTGTTGTTGTTGTTGTTGTTGTTGTTCTTCCCTTTCGTCGCCAGAAAGCTCCTCATCTTCCTCGTAGTTGACAAACTGTGACTCGTCAAAAACGTACTCGTATTGCTTATCATTGTTTATGTGGATCTTGTCGTCCGTTTGCAAATTGAGTAGTTGGGCACGATTAAACTGTTCAGCCTCCCAGTTTTCAGTTCGATAAGTTTGTTGCTGGTGTTGCTGGTGTTGATCAAGTTGATTACGCTGACTATTTCCTCGCCCATGAAGTAAATCTGATTTTGATTGCGCCACTTCCGGTAAACTATATCCCGAACTTTGTCTACTATAAGTAGCTTCGAGTTGAGCTTGCAACTGCTCTAGTCTCGATTGATCGGCCGGTCGTAAATCATATCGAGATTCTAGCTCCTCAATTTCCAATTGCAATTGTTCCTCATAGCTCGCTCGCAGTCGTTTTCGATAAATTTGAGAATTTCGGGACTGTGGCTGACGATGGTGTGCATTATTTCCATTGCTATTTCTACAGTATTTATTTTTATTATTATTACTATTGTTGTTGTTGTTGTTGTTGTTGTTGTACTTGTAGTTGTTGTTGTAGTTGTTGTTGTAGTTGTTGTTGTAGTTGTTGTTGTTGTTGTTGTTGTAGTTGCTGTTGTTGTCATTTTCACTGTTATGTTGCGACAAATAGGTCTCATTGCTAGTGGAATTGGTAGTATGTTCTTTACTTGATGGCTCTTGTTTTGGCTGCTCCTCTACCTCTTGGGGGAATTTGTCACCATCTAAATCATCGTAGTCAATATCATGACTTCTTCGACTATATCCTTCTCCCGATTGTTTACTAGAGTTATTACTCATCTGTGAATCTGTACAATGTCAACTTTTCGAGGGAAAAGAAAAGTCTATTCTCTGCTTAAATAATTGTTGGTGATGATAATGATAATAGTTTTAATAGTAATGATAATGATGGGGGTGGTGATGCTCTTTGCAACCTAAAACTAAGCTGCGGGAGAAGGGAAGGATGGGTGGAAGAGAAGATGGATCGGTTTTGACAATACAAGTACTTCTTTTTGTGTGTGGATGTATGTGTATATGTATGTTTTTTTTTATTAAAAAATCTTTTTTTTTTGTTTCCGTCTCTCTTTTAAAGCACCATTTTATAGACCAGGGATACACATCTACACCGAGATTCTCTCCTTAATTCCCACCACCCCCCCCTACGTCCTTAGTTTCTCCACAGCATAGAAGCAGAGAAAGAATGTCTCAAATGAACAAGAGACGGTCTTCACGGATTTCTCCCTTTGTTGATGAAGACTCCTCCTTCATCAGTCTGTCCACGGATAATTTGGTTCCGGCTGATTTTCACGATAACAATACTTCTCGCTCATCTCATCAACTCATCTCGGGTGTAACAAACTCAGTTGATGAACTCACCATTGACGAATCATGTGCAATCGCCGATGATAATAACAATGGTAACAATGATGGAGGTGAAAGTACTTTGCGTACAGATTTAAATAACTCTTGTCTGGGAGTGGCTAGTTCCGAGTCTCCGCTTCCATCTGCACTGAAATCAACTACTACACTGCCACTGCTTGTTTCTCCATCTCCGCAACTTAGCACTCCCAGCAACAAAAATCTTCTTAGACCAAAGTCAAACATGAGTGATTACAACAAGTCTACTAGTCAAGTCAATAGTGTTACAGCTAGTGCTACAGCTAGTGTCAACTCCACTTTAACCAAAACGCCGCTCAAGAACCCATCTTATATTCCACCCTGGACCGAACCATATATTATCGGGATTGCCGGTAATTCGGGCAGTGGTAAGACTTCGATATCGCAGCAAATTATCCAAGGTATAAACCAACCATGGACTGTGTTGCTTTCGTTTGATAATTTTTACAAGAGTTTGACACCGGAGCAAAGCAAACGAGCATTTGCCAATGATTATGATTTTGATACTCCAGATTCATTGGATATCGATGCCATAGTGGAAGTAGTGGAAAATTTGAAACAGGGAAGAAAAGCCACAATACCCTGCTACTCGTTTGCCAAGCATGCGAGATTAGAAAGAACAAACACTATATATGGTGCCAATGTAGTGATCCTAGAGGGTCTTTATGCATTGTATGACGAGAGATTGTTATCGATGATGGACTTGAAGATCTATGTGGATACGGATTTGGATGTATGTTTAGCAAGAAGACTAACCAGAGATATTTTGTATAGAGGCAGAGATCTTGAAGGGGCAATGAAGCAATGGGATGGTTTTGTTAAACCCAATGCGGTGAAGTTTTTAAACCCCACCATGAGAAATGCTGATGTTGTAATTCCACGTGGGTTGGATAACACGATTGCTATTGAGTTGATGATCAAGCATATCAAGAATCAGTTGGCAATGAAGAGTGCGAGACATTTACAAAATTTGAAAAACTTGGGCATCAATATGGAGTTTAATGTGGATGACCATGCGAATATCGGTATTTTGGCTCCAACGAATCAGGTGAAAGGTATAAACTCGATCCTTTTCAACAAGGATACTCTGATGAATGATTTTATATTTTATTTCAATCGGATGTGTGGGCTCTTGATTGAGTTTGCTCAACAAAACTATTTTGTCACTGCGAAACCGCTGCAGATTACGACAACAGAAGGATACAAGTATGACGGAGTCCAGTTTGTTCAAAAGCAAATTGTGGCTATTAACATTATAAGAAGTGGAGATTGTTTTATGTGGTCTCTTAAAAAGTCATTTGCAGAGTTGACTATAGGCAAGATGTTGATTCAGAGTGACTCTACTACGGGCGAGCCGCAGTTGCATTACGAGAGTTTACCTAGTAATGTTGGTGATATTGGCAAGATTATGTTGTTTGACTCGCAAGTTATAAGTGGTGCAGGAGCGATAATGGCCATTCAAGTGCTTATAGATCATAAAGTGAGAGAAGAGGATATTATATTGGTCACGTACTTGTCTACTGAAATTGGTATTAGGAGGATTATCAATGTGTTCCCCAATGTCAAGATTGTTATTGGGAAACTATCAACCATGGATCCAAGCAAGTTGGACCCAAAAAGCAACAATGGGTGTCTTCCATGGTATAATACAGAAGGGTTCTTGGATAGCCACTGGCACTTTAGACACAGATTTATAGATAGTTTATATTTTGGCACGCAATAGAGAGAAATCCAGTACTGTACTTTATTGTTTTGAATTTGTAAAATTGTAAAATTTTTATATACATATACATTTGCATATACATATACATATACATTTACATATACATTTACATATACATATATATATATATATAAACCAAAAGAAAGAACGAAGAGGAAGGAGGAAGGCAAGTAGTCAGTTTGGTCAATTCTCAACTATAGGATTTTTGGCTCCTCGAATTTCAATGCAATAGATTTCCGTCTCCGGTGATTTCTTGAATGGAAATCGTGATGTAGTTGTTTTGGTGTGTTGGAGTCCATTTTCAATGTGTCGCTGTCTGATTTGACACTGTTGCGTCTACTTGTGTCATCGTTGTCTTTATAGTAGTACTCGGTGTGATCATTCAATGCAGTATCTAATTCATACATATTTGGCCAATTGTCATCAACTAGTCTTGCATGACTATTTCTAGTCTCATCTTCTTGTTTGTTCCTGTTCTTGTTGTTGTTCATGTTGTTGTTGTTGTTTTCTCTTTCTCTTTCCATAAACGAGCAGTTATCCTTGTACAAATCAATCTCCTCTGAGAAATTGTCTAAATCGCAAATTGATATTCGTCGATTGCCATAATGGAAATGGGGCTGATTATGGTAATAATAATTATTGTTATCAAACAAATGGTCGTATTTGAAGCTGGGTACTGAGGCGCATTTAGCTAGCTGGGGTCTTTTGATATTGTGGGTATTGTTTTTCTTCTTTGTAGTATTGCTGCAGTTGTTAAAGTTGTTAAAGTTGTTAAAGTTTTTGAAGTCATTGGAGTCGTTGTGGCTACTTCTGCTTCTCAGAGCAGCATAATGGTGTTGTAGTTGCGAATTTTGAGGAAAGGGCCCCTTTTTTGAAGTCTTGTCGTCATCAGTCAGTAAGCGTATTGAAGTTTCTATATTAGATTCTGGCTGCAAATTAGTGACATCAGAGTTATTTGCATGACTACTATGACTATGACTATTAGTACTACTGCTGCTGCTGCTGCTGCTGCTGCTGCTGCTACTTCTACTACTGATACCTTTGTTGTTGCTGTTATGGTCATTATCATTGCTGTAGATAAGAAATGCTTTTAGTGGGTTGTTGCCGGTGCAATCTGTTGTGGGAGACTCAATTGCCAATGAGCATTTTCTAGATGCTGGTCTAGAAGGTGTTGACGGTCTTGATGTTGTGGGTGATATTGACATTGAAGCGTGCCTTGTGTTTTTTTTTGTCTTTCTTTCTGTTGTTGTTGTTTTTTTTTCGCTTTTTCTCTTTTTATTTGATTCTTCTTCTTTCTTGTTGAATAAGTTACATCAACCTGTTTATATTATCTATTGCTGTTAACTTCTTTAAGGCCTTTGTTTGTTGCAACTAGGACAATAGAAAAATAAAGGGGGGGGCGGGGCGAAGATAATTTTATGTGTCTAATGTTTAATGTTTAAATCTGACTATTTTCTTTTTATTGGTCTTTCTTCTTGTCCAAAAGATGTAGATATATCAATGTATAAATAATGTATATATAGTTGTAGATATGGGTACGTATAAGTATGAATATGTTTCCACTTGTGCTTCAAATAGTATTTGTTTTTCTTTTCTATAAACAATAATTAGATAGTGTACTTTTTGTAAGTATACGTTGATGTGTAAACCAAGTTTCGAAATGGAGAAGAGCAACTCAAGGAGTAGAGGAAGAGGAAGAAGAAGAGGAAGAAGAAGAAGAAGAGGGGGAGGCAATGAGGAAGCAATAACGTGACGATAGCTGGAACATCTCAAGTATCTCTCTTTGCAGTCACCTTCCCCCCCCCCCCCCCCCAAAAAAAAAAAAAAGAAAAAAAAAAGCATTCTTTGCCCCTTAAAAAAAAAGAAAGGGAGCTTAAACACAAACACAAACAAACAAACAAACACATACACTTTCACACACAAACACACTTCCACACAAACACACACAAACACAAACAATCTCTTCTCCTAGCAGTAAGTGCAGCAATCAAAAAAAAAAAAGAAGAAAAAAAAAAAACCTCCTGATCTGATCCAAAGTCTAGACCAAGAGTATCCTGCCAAAAAACAAAAAAACCCCTCCCCTGCCCTTACACCAATAAACAATATTACATCTGTTTGCTACGCACTTCTGCCTCATACCAAGTTATCATAGGTAAAAAAATTTTGCTGTTACATTTGAGACGTTTTAAACCAAAACAGCAAGAAACAGCAAGAAACAGCAAGAAAAAAAAATTAAAGAGGGGAAGGGGAAGTTTAGGTGGATTAAAACAGGTGTTGTATTAAGATTGATGTTTTCAAAAATAAAAAAACTGTGACTATATTGATTCTCTTATTTTATTGTATTATCTTCATTCATTTATGTTGTTATATGCTTTGCAAAATGTAGTTTTGCATAGATAACATAGTGTAGATAAAATCACGTGATCTAATATATCTTTTTTCTTACAAGAATGAGAATAAAGTGTTGTTGTTATTTTTTTTTGGATTGTATAGTGTATACAGTGCACGCGACAACAACAACAACAACAGCAAAATGAGACCTTTAGAATGTTACAAAGTGTAATAAACTTATAATGATGATGATGATGATGATGACTACTACTACTACTATTGCTTTTTTGTTTGTTTGTTTGCAAAGAGAGCTACCAACTAAGGCAGCATTTGTACTATTAATATTGCGCTACCGTTCCCACACTCATAAAAATGAATACATTTAAAAAATAAAAAATAAAAAATAAAAAATAAACACAAGAGGATGTACTACCCCCACAAACTCATGCACTGTAATGCAGAGATGAGCTACCAGCAGCAACCACAAACAAAAAAAAAAATTAAAGATTAAAAACTACCACTAAAGAACAAGAAGACTAAAAGACTAAATTAAAAGACTAACAGCAACTAGCAACGAGTAACGAGTAACAGAGAAAAAAGAAAAAAGAAAAAAAAAAACAGAAAACAGAAATTTGAAGAAAACGCGAACGAAGCATTTACTTTTTGTTTTTTTGTATTTTCTCTTATTTTTTCTTTTAATATGTTGACCCCGCATTTTTCCTTTCTTTTTTTTTTTGATGCTCTCTTGATTTTTTTTTTTCTTCTCTCTTCCACTTAGCAGATAAACTACCAATACTACCAAAACTACCAAATCTACCAAAACTACCAAATGTTATTCTCCCCTCCCTCCTCCTCCTACGCTTGCCCCATCGATCAGTGTGCTTAGCCTTTTCATTTGCATATACTCAGCGCATTATGTCTCTTTTTTTTTCTTCCACCAATTTTACAACCATCATCTTCTTTGTCTACTACTTCTTCTACTACTTCTTCTACTACTACTTCTACCTTTCTAGCTGCTTCTCCTCTTTTTGTCTAATAAGTAATAGCCAAAAAAGAAAATAAAATAAAAATAAAATAAAAAAAACAAATATAAAGGAACTGTATGAGACGGAAGTTATTGTCCATCACACACAATAAAACTGGAGAAGAACACTAACTAACACAAAGAAATTAGTGAATACAAAAAAATTGTAAATAGTACTATTGTCTTAGTGAAAAAAAAAAAAAAACCCTTTAACTGAGTCGGCATTTAATTTCCGTTCCGAGGATCAAATACACTTCTGCCACACACACACACACAACTCCAACACCAGCAGTACCAACACCATTGACTCATAATAAGTTTATTGACTTCTTCTCACATTATTATATTATATACAATTTTTCAAAAAAGACTTATCATTATCCAACACCAACACTATGTTGGTCGTGTGCAGAAACACAACTAACATATTGAGAACTCTCATGTATAAACGGCAATAGATAACAAGTGGAGCTAGTAACAAAAAAATTAAAAAAAAATTTAAAACAAAAAAACCCAAATTTCAATTTGTAGCACTGATTGCGAGTCAAAGAAAAAGATAACAAAGACGAAAAAAAAAAAAACGAGAATGACAATAAGAATAAAGAATTGGAGTTTTATGCGAGAGACATTCTTTCGGGTATTCGACAAATCACTTCTTTTATAAATTATTCACCTTTTTCACCTTTTTCACCTTTTTCACTTTTTCACTGTTTTTCACCATTTTCACCTTTTTCACCTCTCTCTTTTTGCTTGTTTGTTTGTTTGTTTGTTTGTTTGTTTGTTTGTTTCTTGTTAGCAAGAGGATTTTCCCATTACAATTAGAACTCAATCAAGAGTCTTTGCCGATCTTTTGATAAAGCAATAACATTCATTTAATTTATTATTTTCATTTTATTTTTATTTTTATTTTTTTTTCTTTTCAACATTTGTGGGTTAGGTGACCATTGCATATTCCTCCGCTTATCTCCACTCTCCACATTCTACTCACATTCACCTTCCTTTGTTCCTTCCTTTGTTCTTTCCGTCCTAATTTATATAAAGACATGCTAAGATCTATCTCCAATACTGCTAGTCCTGCTGCTCCTCGAAGCAGAATTTGTGTTTCCAGCAAACACTTATTTACCAACAACTACAACTACAACTACAACTACAACTACAACTACTACAGCACCATGGCCAGCACTGCTACATTATCCAACTTGTACGCCAAACCAGAAACAGTCCAAAGGTTATATCGCTTTTACTCCTCCTTTGAACCAGCACAAAAACTCTCCATAAAAGACATAAACCAACAAACAGTGGAGGCAAAGTACGCAGTAAGAGGCAAGATACCAATCATTGCCGATGGACTCCTGGAAATAATTAAGAAAAACCCCGTCGACCACGGCCTCCCATTTAGCAAAATCATCAATGCCAATATCGGAAACCCCCAACAGTTGGACCAAAAACCATTGACCTGGTATAGACAAGTTATGTCAATCTTGCAGTACCCAAACTTGCTAGACATGAATGTCGATTTCCCCCAAGACGTTCAAAAAAGAGCCAAAACAATATTGGACAATATTGGCTCCCTCGGCGCATACTCACACTCCCAAGGCTCCCCTTTTATCAGACAATCAATTGCAAACTTTATCACAGAGAGAGACAATGGCACTCTCCCGGCAAACGCTAACAACATTTTTTTGACCTCGGGCGCATCAACCGCAGTCTCATACTTGTTGCAAATATTGTCAAAAGACCAGCAATCTGGCTTTCTAATCCCCATCCCACAATACCCATTGTACACTGCAAGCATCGCCTTGAATGATGCAAAACCTATTGGATACTACTTGGACGAATCAAACCAATGGGCTACAAACCACGAAGAGATTCGTCAATTGATTACCCAAAACAAATCCCAAGGAGTCAATATAAAGGCACTTGTGGTTATCAACCCCGGTAACCCCACCGGCGCTGTCTTGGCCCGCGACGAAATGAAGGCCTTGATTGATATCTGTGCCGAACACGGCATTGTCTTGATTGCCGACGAAGTGTACCAAGAAAACGTCTTTGACGGCAAGAAATTCATCTCATTCAAACGCGTATTGGGAGAACTACTCGAAAAAGACTACAACCTGTATAAAAATGTACAGTTGGCTTCATTGCACTCAACTTCAAAAGGTGTTAGTGGAGAATGTGGCCAACGTGGTGGCTACATGGAATTGGTGGGCTTTAGCGACGATGTAAAAGATGTCATATTCAAGTTGGCATCCATCAACTTGTGCTCACCCGTTTCGGGACAAGCCATGGTGGAACTCATGATTAACCCACCAAGAAAAGGCGACGAGTCGTATGACTTGTACAAACAGGAAACAGGCGAAATATTTGACGACTTGAAAGAGAGAGCCAATTACCTCTATGAGGCATTTACCGGAATGGAGGATATCGCAGTAGACAAGCCAGAAGGAGCAATGTACATATTCCCCCGTTTGGACTTTGACCCAACAAAGTACCACAAACTATTCTCAAGAGCCAGAAACTCCAATTTGCTTATCGATGACGTATATTGTATCGAGTTGTTGGAAAATACGGGTATATGCTGTGTTCCTGGAAACGGATTTGGCCAGAAACCTGACACTTTCCATTTAAGAACCACATTCTTGCCCCCTGGAAAAGAATGGATCGAGCACTGGAGCGATTTCCACAAAGCATTTGTTAAAAAGTATAAAGATGTTTAGATTCAAATGACAAAAACCAAAAAAAAAAAAAAATGAAAGAAGAAAGAAGAATAGATTTGGAAATATACATCAAGAAAGAGCAAACACAAATTTAAATCCAAATCCAAATCCAAATCCAAATCCAAATCCAAATCCAAATCCAAATCCAAATCCAAATCCAAATCCAAATCCAAATCCAAATCCAAATCCAAATCCAAATCCAAATCTAAATCCAAATCCAAGTCGATAACTAAAGAGATAATTATAAAATATAGAAAAAGATAAAAACTAGTTTAAAAAGTAGAATTACAAAAATTGAAATAAATAAATAAATAAATAAGTAAATAAAACTTTAGAATCTATTCAAGTATATGCGTTGCTTGTTTCTAATTCTTTTCATTTCATATCTACATTTTCTTATTCAAAAAAAAAAAAAAAATAATAATAATAATAATAATAATAACAATAATAATAACAATAATAATAACAATAATAATAAAATACATTCACCTCCCCTGCATTTCTTCTCTCTATAGTCTAGACATAATTCTAGTTATAAACGTTTCCCAATGTGATGGATTTGAGGACAGTATAGTCATCAATACCGTAAAGTGATCCCTCTCTGCCGAACCCGGACTCCTTGATACCGCCAAATGGCATTGATGCATCAGTAAACAAACCAGTATTGACACTCACCATTCCTGCCTCCAAGTACTCAGACATGTACCAGATAGTATTGATGTTTTGTGCAAACACGTACGAGGCTAATCCGTATGGAGTGTCGTTACACAATTCCAAGACTTCTTCCTTTGTAGAGAACTTGGCAATAGCTCCCAAGGGACCAAAAGTCTCTTCGTGCAAAACCTTTGAGTCTTGTTGCACATCTTTCAAAACAGTTGGAGCATAAAAATGTTTTCCGAGTTCAGGCAATTTCCCACCCTTTACCAAAACCTGGGCACCTTTCTTTATCGCATCTTCAATGTGATCTTCCACTTTCTCAATAGCCTTGGTGTTGATTAAACAACCGTGTGTAACGCCTTCATCCAACCCATTTCCAATCTTGAACAGCTTAACTTTTTCGGCAAACTTTTCACAAAATTTGTCATAAACACCTTCTTGTACATACAATCTATTGGCACAAACACATGTTTGGCCCAAGGACCTAAATTTCGACGCAACAGATTGCTCAACGGCCAAGTCTAAATCCGCATCGTCAAATACAACAATTGGTGCATTTCCACCAAGTTCCATGGACAACTTTTTAAGTGTCAGCGAGCTTTGCTTCACCAATAATTTACCAACGCCAGTGCTTCCTGTAAAACTAACCTTTTTTATACTTGGAGACTCGCAGATTTTTGTACCTACCATTGGTGTAGACTCGACTGAGGCCAACACAACATTGAAAGCACCAGGAGGAAATCCAGCCTCTTTAGCCAAGTAAGCCAATGCCAAAGAACTAAGTGGTGTTTGTCCATCCGGCTTCAAAATACATGTACACCCCACGGCCCAAGCAGGTGCTGCCTTTCTAGCACCCATTGCACTTGGGAAATTGAATGGACACAAGAGACCCACTGCACCAACAGGCTGCTTATAAGTGATAATTTTGTTATTTGGGTTTGATGGTTGGATAGTATCACCATAAACTCTCTTGGCCTCCTCACTAAACCATTCAAAGTAACTAGCAGCATATTTGATCTCGCCTTTGGCATCGGTCAAACATTTACCATTCTCCAATGTAATTATGGTGGCCAAATCATCCAAATTTTCAATCATCAAGTCATACAATTTGCGCAACATTTTGGAACGGTCATATGGGTTTGTCTTTCTGAAAGTTTTGAACGCTTCAGCTGTAAGCTTGATTACTTCATCAATCTCCTCGGGAGTTTGCTCGGGTAACTCTGCAATCACTTCTTCGGTGGCTGGGTTAATAACTTTGAAAGTCTTTCCCGACTTGGATTCAACAAACTCATTGTTAATGAATGGCTTTGTTTGGAAAAGGTTATGGTTCTTGATATGTTTCAATACTGGACTAGACATTTTTGGTAATGGAATTGAATCACTTTGAACAACGCAATTTGTATAAGAAGAAAAGAAAAGAAAAAAGGGTCTTGTCTTTTCTCCCAAAAAAAACAAAAAAAAACTATATAATGTAACGGGATAAGAAGATCAAGATGAAGATCAAGATGATGAACAAGGTGATGAGAAAAAAAATGAGTTGCTATATATAATGCTCTTAGCGGGTTTTGCCAAATGTGGTAATTGCCCCGCGGAAACAACAAAAAAAAAGTTGTATTAAGGATGAAGAATGTGCGAGACGAGCTGTAAAAGAAGCTTGTGGAAAGGCTCATTTAAACGGAAATAAATGTGTGAGAAAAACACACTAACAATAAGTAAATATAAAAAATTTACAATCACACGTTTTGATCTCCTAAAAGTCTATTTCCTTTGTTAAAAAAAGGTGTTACTGAAAAAGTTGTTGTATTCATGTGTCAGCTTGCCTAGTTCGATTTCACATTGTTTTTTGTAGGGTACATTCCTAACCGCGGTAAAAACTTGTAATATAGTTTTAGCAAAGTGTTTCTACTCAGATCTTTCTTAGATCAGTTTGCAGTTTAAATTTAATCATACAGATTTATGTAAACAAAAACTTGTCGGTCAAGGCTACTAATTTATATATATATATATATATTATATATATATATATATGGCAAGTTATTGCACAAAAATGCAGTTATGTATATTTAACATATATAAATATGCGTGTGTATAACGTATACATGTTAACTCTATTGTCTGGCATGATTTATACCGACCACCTGGGCCATTATTGTCTCAGAAAACGTAAGTAAGAGAAAAGAACCAAAAAGACAAAAAAAAAAATAGAATAATGAGCAACGGCGAGAATAATAATCAAACCGATGCTTGGTCCCATTTCTTTTTATGTGTCCAAGACCCTCTTATTAAACAACCTCAAAGTTGTAAAGAACAAACGGTTCATAATCCGAATCAACCAATGAAGCATACTCGTGTAAATTAGAGTTTGTTGAGTATCCATCACCTCCCAAGTAACCGAATTTTTCAACCAACTCTTTCTTGGCCTTTCCAAGGTTCTTGAGGTTACTGCCTTCAAATTTGATCAAGTAGTTATCGAATTGTGGTGGTAAACCGTATCTAAGAACAGCTTCAACGTAAACACGGATGACTTTGATATGAAACCAGCACGCAACAATGTCCAGGTATGCGGTTTTGCTCAATCTGATTACCTCATTCTTCAGCTTGGACTCGGTGGCCTTTGTGATATCAAACTCTTTTCTCAAGTTATTCAAGGTTTCTTCGCTGTAAACAAAATCAGTACGTGGGTGCCACTTTTGTTCGCGTGCATTGTTGATAAACTCTTGCTGAAACTTCTTGAAAAGTGTAACTGTAAACAAGGTAAACTCCAGATCCTTTGCAATCGCCTCGGCGGATCTGGGTATTACAAACTGTGTTAGTGTTTCATATTTGTTTTTAAACTCGGAAACTAAATTGTTTGGCACAGCAATTAGAATGGTGACCAAGTTTTCCGAGTCCAAAACAAACTGCTCTGGCTTGACAATCTCGTGGAGCGACTTGATTGACAAGTCCCCATTTCTCTTCCTATCAGCTGCCAAGAAATTGGATTTTGCCGTTTGGTAATTTTGAAAAGTAGAACGAACATCGCTGTCCAATGTTACGGCTTCACTTGAGATAATCTTCACCAACTGACTAATTGGTTTGTCTAGACGATACTTCGAGGTATTCCATTGGAAATTTTGAACATAGTCAAAAACAGATCTCGATTGGATTGTGCGTGACGAGTTTGAGTTTGACTTGGACTCGCTCACGGAGTTCAAAATCTCCACAACTTTGGAAACTGAGCCACCCAACTGCTGATCAATTTTGCTCAACTCCTCGCTTTCTTGCACCAAGGAGTCCAAAGTGCCACTCTGGAAATCTGGAATTTTCAACTTGTACAATGGTTGCTTACCATTGTTTAAAGATTGTTCTAACCATTCTTCGGCATGCGCTGACTGTGGTAAGGAAAGAATCAAATAATCAGCAATAAGCAGGTGCTGAGATGTTCCTGACATGTTTATATATTGTTGTGGTTGTGGTTGTGGTTGTGGTTGTTGTGGTTGTGGTTGTAATAGTAATTGTCGTTGCTATAGTTGTTGTGATCCTGAATGTCTCAATTTCACTTACTCACACTTGTATGCACACACATATATCCTCTCTCTCACTCTCACTCTCTCTCTTTGTTTTACCCTTTTTTTTTCTCTCTCTATCTTCGTATCTCCACTGACTTCAAACTTCGTTGGTAATTTTGAAAACCGCGCAATTCGATTATGTAAAGTGCACGACCCTTGTTAATAAGGCTGGCTAGATCCTCACCTATAAAGCCTGGTTCATCACACCCTCCTTTGTCCAATGCATGAACTGAGTCGATAAAGAGTCTATACTCCATCGTATCATCTACTTCCGTAATTGCATATCCACTACTACGAATGCTATAGTTACTACGTCTCTTGAGTGTTTTAATTTGGTAGTTATGCTCTTTGCAGAGACAAGCACTAGTTAATAAACAAAGTTGCAAAAAAGAAAAAGAACATTAACGAAATAAAAAAAAAAAAAAAAAAAAAATTAAAATTAAAATTAGAATTAAAATTAAAATTAGAATTAAAATTAAAATTAGAATTAAAATTAAAGGAAAGCATCTCTTTTGAGTAAGACAAAAGAAAAAAGAAAAAATTAGATAATGAGCATCGCTTATGCTTCTGTTTCTGCTTCTGCTTTTGCTTCTGCTTCTACACTCTTCTGATAGGAAAACAGATTCTTTGAATATCTTTGAACACCGCTTGTTGAATCAGATTTGTCATTACAGCAGTAGCAATGAGTAATACCTTAGAAGTATGTTGTTCTTTTGAGCTTTATTTTTTTTTCAATATAGCTAACATTGACAAAGAGTGCAAGAATACTAACAAATACCTTTTGTTTTTTTTTTTAAGGAACGTCTAAAAGAACATTCAACAGCCTTCGATGGGCTTTTGTCCTTGATACCTGCCAAATACTTTTATGATGATGCCACACAGGATCAGTGGCAACAAAAGAAAAAGTCCAAGGAAGAGAAGAACCAGAATAAGCGAGCAAAATTCAATCCGAATTCAAAGAGTACAGCTGATGAAACTAATAATGCACATGCCAGTGCCAAAGATGTGATGGAAAATCGATCCAAGCGTGTCCAGCAACAAAGCAATGGGCAAAGTGGGCAAAATGAGCGACGCAAATCTTTGCATAGAATAGAGAGTAAAGAAGAAGAGGAAGAGGATGTTGAGAATGTTGGGAATGAAGAAAATGATGATGATGAAGAAAATGAGTCTGGAGATGTAGATGTCGAAGAGGATAGCGTTGAAGAAGATGATCATGATGATCATGATAATGACGAAAATTTGATGAATAACGACGAGCAGATGATATTTGATGATGACGGGAATGAAATTGCGAATGAGAGCTACGCAAAACAAGGGCTTCGAAATAATGCTGCTGCCGGCGCTGCTGGAAAATCCAAATCACGACTGTTGACACCGGAGGAGCAAGAAGCAAAGCAGAAGAAATTGAATGAGTTGAGGGAAAGATTGGAATCGAAAATCAATAGCTTGCGAGAAAAAAGGAAGGCTGTTGGTACAAAAACACAAGGCGCCCCACAATCTAGAGAACAAATTTTGGCAGAGCGAAAGAGGAAAGTGGAATTGTCCAAGCAACAAAAACGTAAATTGGAAGAAATGGAGGATGACGAGAATAATTCTGACAACTCGGACTTTTCAGATATCAATGACGACGATGATGGAGAAGGCGAAAAAAATGGCGCTAATGCTCATTCTGTAATGTTTGGAAACATTGCATTTCAAGATGGGTCACAAGTAACCTCGGACTTGACCAATCTTCGAAGATCTGCTGATAAGAAGAAGCAAAAAGGACCTGCCAACAATGACATCAAGGCCCATTTGAAAAAATTGGAAAAGAAGAAATTAAAGTTGGCGTCAATGACACCAGAGGAGCGAGAACAACAGGATAAGAAGGATAAGTGGCAAAGGGTGCTTAACCAGGCTGAAGGTATTAAGGTCAAGGATGATGAGAAACTTTTGAAGAAAGCATTAAAGAGAAAGGAGAAAAAGAAACTAAAGAGTGAAATTGAATGGAGAGACAGAAAACAAGTAGTTAAGGACACAGTTGCAGCCAGAGCTAAAAGAAGAGAAGAGAATTTGAAAGCACGTAAAGAGAGCAAAGGTCTTAAAGGACACAAGAAAAAGAATCAACCAAAATTGCGCAAGTTCTCTGGTGTTGTTAATAAGAAAGCGGCACTGGGCAAAAAAAGAGCTGGATTCGAGGGAAGTGTCAAGTCCAAGCCAAAAACCAAAAAATAGTAAAGTAGTGAAGTAGTGAAGTAGTGAAGTATACAATATATATATATATATATATAAAGCTGGAAAAGAAGAAAATTTACTAATTTTCCTATTTCAAAGAGTACTCACGAAGAAGCTTGTAATCAAAAACTTTCAAAGTTATCATTCAAGATGTATGATGAAAATGAAAAAAGTATGAATTTTTTCTTCTTTTTTTTGGTGTATGATGTAATCTTTGCAAAAACCCGAAAAATAAAAAAATAAATAAAAATAAAAATAAAAATAAAAAGATAGTGTTATCCTGCATATAATATATTTCAATTGCTATACCTTTCTTTGCGAACCACACTTGCCAATGTTCATTTATCTGGATAAAATTCTCTAGAGCGAAGGGGTGGGGGGGGGGGGGGGGGAAAGTGAGGGAAAAAAAATACATTACACTGGTGGTGAAATTTCAAAAAATTATTCATTCTTTGAATCCTTCTTTCTTCTCTTGCTTATCTATTTTTCCATTATTACTATTATTATATTCTTGGTGGCAATTGAACATATCTTAAGATTAAGAAGTCATTGAAATCAAGAAAACAAATAGAAAAGTTATACCTAATATTCCTCCCCTTTCAGAATAGATACAGTAGAATTTGTTAACCAAATACAATGTCAGGATTACCAGTTCAAGTCAAAAGAATTTTGAGTGAAATCGATAAGGTATGTGAATAGTTTGCTATATAATCGTGATGGTGCGCTAAACATTTTGCTAGAATAAACAACCAAGTTCAACCACATTCAACGACTTTATTAGAAATGTTGGTGATTGAATAGATCCATCACCCTCTCTGCTCCGATAGTTTACTAACATAAGCAATTCCAATTATTTTTTTTTAGAACACTAGTGGACTTTCCATTTTGACCCAGTTTGAAAGACAAACCGGCTTTCCAAGATCATATGCGGTCTTGGGTTTTGTTGGTGTCTACTTCCTTATGATATTCTTAAACTTTGGTGGTGTTGGCCAATTGTTGTCAAACATTGCCGGCTTTATTGTTCCCGGTTACTATTCAATCTTGGCGTTGCAAACTGCAACTTCGAAAGACGATACTCAAATCTTGACTTATTGGGTTGTTTTTGCATTCTTGAATGTGATTGAATTCTGGTCAAAAGCAATCTTGTACTGGATCCCATTCTACTACTTGTTCAAGACCATTTTCTTGTTGTACATTGGCCTTCCATATACTGGAGGTGCTGAAATCATCTACAAGACTGTGATCAAACCAGTTTCTGACCAATACGTTCGCCCAATTGACTCCAAGATTGGATCCAATATTGGCTCAAGTGCCAGCTCCATTTCTGGCTCAGGCTCAGGCTCGGGTTCAGGTTTCGGTCACACCAATTTTGGTGACAGAAGCCACGAGAATTTTGCTGACAGAGTTCAAAACACCGCTGAAGGCGTTTCCACATCTGTCCACATCTAAGAAAGTGACAACATTCAGTAGATTTGCCTTGTCTCTTCTTTATTTTTTTTTTTGGAGCTGAAAGCTGAAGGCTGAAGCTAAAGAATTTAGTATGCTAGCTAAATATTTGTTGAATGGAGGAAGGTAAAGAAAAGAGAAGAACAAAAAAGAGAAGAAATAAATGAATGGATTTAAAAATTCGAAAGATTTGGAGGAGTAATAAACATTTAGCACGAAGGATTAGAAATACGGTCGGATGACAGTTTTTCTTTTTCGAAATTTTACTTATTTGTTTAGGATACATTCATATATAGCTACATTCAACGTCTTCTAATCCTGTTAAAAATATAAGAGCTAGTTTTCCACTTTTCTCGAAATCTAAATCTGGGATAAACTTGCGCTTTGCTTCATTCCAAAGCACTTTTCTCTTCAATGGTTTAAGCGTGGTTGTTGTGGGGAACACTTTAATTTGAGCAGTCCTACCTCTAATTACGGGACAAGAATAGTATGTCGAAGCACTCTTTGCAAAAGTTATCTCTGGAGTAAATGCTGCTCCCAGGGTGCCACCAACAACAGCAAATAAACCTTCGAATAAAGTGGTGCTTATATCGTATTCTAAAGTGAACTTGTTTGCTATGCCTCTTGAGTATGCAATCTCTCCCTTTGCTGATTCATCATTAACAACAGTCAATGTTTGTACTACGAATCCTGCTTTGTCAAGGGTTTGATTCACGTCGGTGGTGTAAAACTCTACCCAGTGTTTAGGGAATCCTTGTGAGAACAAATCAAAACTTGTATGAGTATTCTCATTTTGCATTTTAGGTACTTGTCGTTTGGGTTCGGCATCGACTTCCGAAATCAAAAAATGATTGTTATTGGTAAAGTAGACTATCGCGTGACCGTTATGAACGTCATTACTTTCTTTATATTTTGTTTTGAACTTGTTTATATTTTTTTCCAAACTCTGTAGTGATTCTGTATAAAAAATGAATGGTTTGTTAACGTTTTCGTTGCTATCATCCTGTAGGTGGCCATATACTGGCACAGTAGGAGGGAAAACTTTACACAGTATATAAGAGATGAAACTGCTAATAAAGTATAAAAAGACGAAAATTAGCATTTGAAGGCTGGAAAATTTGGAGTTAGATTTATGACTTCCACAACCAATTTGTCTTTACGTGTTGGCACTCGTTGTTCACTTTTCAGAAATTTGGCTGCAAATTGCTATAAAATTTTTGAATGCAAGGATTTTAATATTAAAAATACACATAGACAAAGAGATACACAGTCACAGAGACATACAGACAAAGAGACATACAGACACAAAAAAAGAAGAGTTTAAAAAAAATGGTTAATAAACCTCTGAGAGCCGTAAAATTGGTCACGTGACGGTTTAACAGCACATTATATATATTTCATACCTCTTTTTAGTGAGAATTGTGCTCAAAATGGATAAAAAAACATAGAGAGAGAGGCGAGGGGGGGGGGAGGGAAGAAAAGAGAGTAAGGCTGGGGTTGAGATGCAAAAGTTGGGTTTATTTCAATTGTGCATAGGTGAAAAAACAAGGGATCGCAAAGAAAGGTGTGGTGAGTAATATGTGAATAGAAACTTTTAAGAATCGTAAACTCTAGTAAGCATTCTACTGTTAAGAAATAAGGCATTGGGGAAAAAAGAAGGGAAAAGACGCGGATCCTTGTTTGCATTCCCCCCTTCCCTTCTCTCCGCTTCCATCACCCTCAACTGATCCAATAGTGTATTGAGATACAAGATTTCGCTGGAAGCTTCCGATCCAAAACCTACATACACCTAAGTGCTGAAATACACACACACAGACACAGACACAGACACAGACATAGACACAGACATAGACACAGACATAGACATAGACATTAATACATGTATATATGTATATATGTATGTACATAACAAACTCTCCACAAACTACACTTTTTAAGATACCATGTTTATCCGTACGCATCTTCTAATCAAGCAATTAAGAGCACGAACGCCTTTACTGATAACTTTACACCGATCCAACTCATCGATAACAACAAAAATACGAGGCAGCAAGAATTTACCCAAGAAGAAGATCGGGGCACAAAAGTTGCGTCGAGCTGATCCAAAGTTTCAGAACGAGTCTATCAGCTATATACTCTCTTTGCTTAATGAAAATAAAGAACATGTTGATGCAAAGTCGTTGGAGAAGCATTTGAGTATCGTGACTTCAGTGACTGTGGGGGACTCCATCAATTTCGAAAAAGTTCTCCCTGCAATCATTTCACTAGACCATCACGTTGTAATTTCAGAAGAGGTGATAAATATTAGTACACCAAAGAGCAATTTGATGATTTTGTCGAATGGTACATTGGTTGGATGGAACTTGACAGAGGAAGAGATTTTGAACTCGTATCTCCCAACGATTCAAGATGCTATTGAGGGCCGCACAGAAGAGATTGAGAGTGAGGAAATTGACTGGATTGAGTTGAAAGAGGTTCCTGATCACCCGCTAAATAATGGAAACAGTTATTTGCACGGTGAAATCTTGGTTGTTCAAGGCTCTTCAAAGGAGAAACGGTTGTTGGATATGGCAGCTTTTGCCATTGGTTTAAGTCGATCGACAAGATTATCGATCCTAGAGCAGCAGTTGGATGAGTTTTTGGAAATGACAAAACAAAATGCAAATCTTTTGGCCAACGGAGCTAAGTTGACTACATCGGAACACGAGTTTCTACAAATAACGGGGAAATTGTTTCTTCTTCGAGGAAAATTGAACTTGTACTCGGAGTTGATCGATACGCCAGACTTGTATTGGAGTGAACCGTTTTTGGAGAAGATTTACAATTCAGTATCCAAGATCTTGGATATCAACTCGCGAATATCAATAATGAATCGGAAATTGGATTACGCAACAGAAGAACAAAGGGCGTTCTTAGGTGTGTTGAATGAGAAGAAATCAACAAGGCTCGAATGGATCATTATATTATTGATAATGGTGGAAGTGGGGTTTGAAATCTTCCATTTCTATGAGAAGTATGAAGAAAAAAAAGCGGAAAAAGGAAGCAAAGTGAAAGGGGAGATGACAAATGAGAAATAGGAGGATGGAAAAAATATACTTAGATTAAATTGTAAATAGATAATTAAACCTTTTTTTTTCATTCCTTCTTTCTTTCTTTCTTTCTTTCTTTCTTTTCCTTGTGAAGTGAATAGTCGTAACTGCATTAAAAGAAAAAAGTTTTAAAAATAGAAATTAAAAATATAGAAATTAAAAATAAAAAACAAAACAAACAAAAAGCAAACAAAAAGCAAACAAAAAACAAACAAAGAAAGGCCCAAAAATGAAGAAACAAACCGGTCATGACAATAATGATTATGGTGATGTTGGTGGCGTCCACAATGACTATAAATAATGCTGACGATGGTCATGACAATGATGATACTATATTGATATATATAAATATATTTGCAAGGGTCTATAAGGGAGGTTTTGTGGTCAAAGTCAAATTATCTTAGTCATTGGTCATCTCCACTCATACTTCTGTTGGTCTGGCATTGATGTTTCTTGTCATATCAATGCTATCTAGGATCTCCTTAGCTCCTTTTGCTTTTAATCGGTCACCCAAATCAATACCCACTGCTTCGCAATCTTCTCTAGACTCGATTGTTTTTGTTACTTCATCCTCAATGGATTTGCTTCCATCGGGACTCACTATTATTCCTTTCAATGTTAATTTCTTGGTAGATTCGTTATACTCTGAGTGCACACCTAGTGGAACTGAACAGCCACCTTCAAGGTATCTCATCAACGATCGTTCAGCAAGACAACATATAGTTGCTACGGGGTCTTCGATTTTCTTTAATATTTCCTTCACTTGGTGGTCATCTTTTCTAATTTCAATGCCCAAAGCACCTTGGCCAACGGCATAGTACACCTCGTCCAAACACGAGGTAATTCTACCGCCCAAGCCCAACCTGATCAAGCCGGCGCTCGCCAATATGAGACAACAGTAAGGGTTGCTTGGATCATCCAACTTGTTTAATCTCGTTTGGATATTACCTCGAACACTCTCAAACTTCAAATGAGGATAGTTCTTAATCAACTGTGAAGATCTTCTAATGGACGAAGTTCCAACAATGGATCCAGCAGGCAAGTCTCTCAAGTACTTGTATGGGCTGCCCTGTTTCATAACTATAGCATCTCTTGGATCTTCTCTTTGAAAAATACAGCCCAACTCAAACTCTTCAGGCAAGTTGGTTGGCATGTCTTTTAATGAGTGTACAATGAGATCTAAACGCGGAAACTCGTCATCGATACCGTCCATCAACAAGATCTCCAACTCCTTGGTCCAAAGTGATTTCCCACCAAAGGTGTACAAGGGTTGGGTTTGCACTTTGTCGCCCAAGGTGCTTAATGCAAGTATCGAGCTAGGCAAGTCTGGATAGATTTTCTGAATAGCTTGTTGGACTAGTTGGGACTGCACAACTGCGAGTTTTGATTTCCTACCACCAATTTGTAGATGGGGTAAACTGGTGGTTGACGAAGCGGATTCAATGGGCATAGTATTATGAGGCATCTGGGGGTGGAAAATATATGGCTGTATTATGATGAAAAGAAAAAAAGTTCAAAACTATTAAAAGTGTTTGGGCTGGTAGTAATAGTGGTTAATATAGTAATCACTATAGTTGAAATGCTAGATTGGCAGGCTATAAACAAGTAGATGCAATGGAGTAAAGCAAAGGTGGGAAAGAAAAGAGACAGGAAATGGAGCGGAGGAGATGGGGGAATATGCTGTTTGTATACGTCAGTCTCTATGTATGTGAGTCTGTGTGTGTGTGTGTGTGAGTCTGTGACAAGTAAGTATATATCCGCGGATTTGGTAGTTGGATATCAACAGCAAGGGCAGCGGCAGTAGTAGCAAAAGTGGTACTTTAGTTGGTGTTGTTGACTTTGTAGGTCGTTGATGGACTGATAATGAAATAAAAAAAAATTATATATATATATATATATATATATATTTACTTGTATATAGTTAAAAAATTTGGATAAAAATCTATCTCTGTGAAAATTATTTTATATATAGTGGAGAGAGAAACACTTTTCAGCTAATTTTGTTCTTTCTTCTGATTTAGTGGATGATAGGATTTTATTTCCTGTTACAGTAATACGTGAGGCGTAGTTGGCTATTTTTACTGTGCTATCTCCTCTCCTCTCTACTATTCTCTTCTTGCCTTTTTTCTATAAAATTTTTTTTTTTTCTTTCTTCTTGTGACAATTAACTGAAATTCTGTTAGAGGCTGTTTCATAAATATATTACTACATTGTATTCTGCGCACACATTTTATCGTACGGTGATTTGTGCTTCTTCTTTGAATTGCTTTTTTTTTTTTTAATCTTCTTTAGCATTTAGTGCTAATAATAACTACACATGGTAGCCCCGGTTAAATCCGGCTAACAGCAAATGGTGGGCGGATCATTTGAAATGTAAAAATAAATTACATTCACCGAGTCAGTGCCGATATCTGCCACTATTTGCAGTACTGCGCTACCGATGGCTTTTTCTTTTTTTTTCAGCCAATCATATTTTGCAACTTAATAATACTAATAAAAATCTAATTAATGCACTTTATCTTATATCCATGTTTCTTTTGTCACGTGGACAATCTTGGAATATCTTTATTAAATCAATAGTTACCTATATATTCAAATAGAATGTACTTGACTATTGTTACAAAACGCTTATCTAATCAAAATGTCTCATCACTATCATAACGATCTAGTTCATCTTCTGTATGTGTATCAATTTTCATAGCTATTGAACTATCTCTGTTTATTTTGACAGACCCAGTCTCCGAATTTATCAGTAATCTTTCGTTATCCTCGTTATCGAGATTGTCGTCGTCGTCATGGTCGTCTATTTCATAATCGTTGATTTCTTTGATATCATAAATCTTGTTTGGCTTAATATTAAGTCCTAAAGACGCATTCTTGATATGAATGTATTCCATATTCAAGTTCATACCCATATCTACACCCAGTCCTAGTCCCAGTCCCAAACCCAGTCCCAGTCCCACTTTCCCGTCTAAATGTTCTTTGTCTACTTCTTCCTCCTCCTCCTCCTCTCCCTCCTTTTTTTCTTCTTTTTCGTCTTCGTCTTCGTTTTTGTCTCCTCCTCCTCCTCCTCCTCCTCCTCCTCCATAATATCCTATAGGTATATAACCTCCTCGAATTGTTGATGGAGAAGCATATGACATAGGAGATTGTTGAAATGCAGTTGGACGACGCGGTATACTAAAAGGTGGTTGTAAAACAGGTTGATATCCTTGAGGACCTTGTGACTGCCTCAAAGTTTTTGATAATGTTCTTAGCCCGTCGATGTTTACCGATTTATCCATTATTGTTCCTGCTCCTCCAACTGCAGAGGCTGTAGCTGCAAGACCGGTCCCGCCGCTCGTACCTACTCCTCCATATTTGCGATTCAATAGCTGATCAATGAAAAACGAATCTGTCGATGCTGTCCTCAATTGAACACCTCCAAGCGTACTAATTGACTGGTGGTTCTTTATGGTTTGTTGATTCCTTTTACCCATTTTGAGTCCATTAACGTTAACTTCATTGGTAAAGAATACAAAGTTTTTAAAATCAACTTCATTGCTCAACTGTCTCTCGAATTTCATTTTGATTATCTCAATTACACTAATCAATAAAGCCACGGGGAGTTTAAATACTTGCAAGAACCTATTCAAACCCCCACGACTTTGATTAAGCTTGGCCATCTTGAAATACAGCACCATGTTAATCAGCTTTGTATACGCAAACTCTTGATCGGCATTTTCCCGGGCTTTGTGGAAAACTCCGCTTAGACAAATAGCGAGAATCGTCCCAACAATAAACTGAAGCAAGAATAAATAGAGCATCTGCATAATTTTGCCCAAGGTATTATAGTCATCCCACGAGTTCCATACAGAAGGGGTAAACCCAAAGAATATCTTGACCATGTTGAACAAGATCTCACCATTGCTCTGATTGATATTCAAAGCGATGAAACTAAAGTAAAACCCACTGATCAAGGTGAAGAAGAACATAATTAAACCCAACAAATGCCAGATCATCTTGTTGAATGATACAACAATCAAATTAAAAAACTGATAGTTTCCAAACACCGACAATATTCGCGGAAACAAAATAATACCAATTAAGCTAAAGAAATCATTGTAGTACCTTTGCAAGGTAACAAATCTCAAGATGAAGCAAAAGTTGAGCAAGGTAATCAAACAGAAATCAATATAGTTCCAAATAACCATCTTGATAAATACCCAATCAATGTACATCAACTTCATAGCCATTTCAATGTTTAAGCTTAAACTGAACAGCCAAAATGCCCATTCGAGTAAAGGGTACTGGCGTTTGAAAATGATCAAAAAATAAAGTGTGGCAAAAGCAATCAATTTCAGGTTAATGACGATATTTTGATATTTCGGAACAGTGTTGACTTTGGCTATAATTTGTTTAAGAGACGACCTCTTTCTCCACTTTCTCATCATCTCTTCACCAAGAAGCAAACCCTTTTCATCGTCGTTATTGCCATCGTTACCCCCAACTTCAGATCCGAATCCAAATCCTAGTCCCAGTCCAGATCCAGATCTACATTTACATTTACCACCACCATCACAACCACCAGCCCCATCTTTTTGTATGCAGTTTTCAATAGGTACAAATTTACCATTGTAGAATCTATCAAGTATTTGCACTATTATTGGTTGTGAAAGAAATAATTTCAGTTTTGATACCACACAAAGCTCTAAAGTATTGATTCTTGTCCCTCGTGAACCTATGCCGCTTATCGACAAGGGACAGCTCCAGAGTATCATTTGTACTCTTTGTTGTGATTTATATTCACGAAGCATTCTCACTGCCAATATCTCGCACACTGTAGCTTTTGTAATCAACAAATCATAGCAAATCAAATTACTCTCCAGCTGTATCAAGTATTCATAACGAATAAGCAACAATGTAAAAATTGCATGAGTGGAAACTTTCAAATTAGGCTGCTGTTGTGACTCGCATATGGCTATTGCTGCTTTAGTAATAGGCAGGATCAAAGCCGAATGGATCTCGGGCGATTTCAACTGGTCATATTTTAAACTTAGATGAACTCGCGAGTTGATCAATTGTTGAAGCTTGAAATAGTGGTTTTTGAACTCCATGATTAGATGGGCGTGCTGATGTTGCTGCTGCTGCTGCTGCTGCTGTTGCTGATGTTGCTGTTGCTGAAATTGTTGGTAGGCATTGTTAGTGGCGAAGGTGGAAGTAGAGGTTCGATTTCCACTATTTTGTCTGATCCTCAGCATTTTTCCTCTTGACTACTGCTTGATAAAGAATAAACAATCAAAAAAACAAGAAAGTAAGTTTAGATACAACTTAAATATCTATTTTGATGCTTTCCTATCCCTTTCTATCCTCTCTTCTTTTCTACTAAACTTTAATCTTTGTTTTGCTTTCGTATCTTGCCATGTAGGAAATAAGGTTAAAAGCTGTCAAGACTGTGAAGACTTTGCGAAGGCAGCAACGGATGTAAAAGCTGTGGAGGAGAGGTTCCGCCTCCAGTGAATCCAAATCAGGAATAGATATAAACACAGGTGAGGCGCGGCTGCAAGACAACATATAAAAAAATTGTTCTATGATTCAAGGCCAGAGAAAGAGGCGCACATTCTGATAACCCCTACTCAACCTCGACCTGCAGCTATTAATCTACAGGTAGCACTCTATAACCTACAATCTACAATGTACAATCTATCGTCTACGATTCACAATCGTGTATTGGCTCCTTAGTAGCTTAACATTTACATACATACATATACATATATATATATATATATATATATATATGTATATATGTATATAGTTTTTTATTTTTAAAAAAAAGAAAAAAAAGCGAAAAAAAAGCGAAAAAAAAATCGACTACAGAACCGTTTCATACTATCTTCCTTTTCTTGGTTATCTCAATAAAGTTTGCGGTTCAAAAACGCATACGCTTTTCTTCCGTTTTCGTTGCCTAAAATATCGGTAAACTCTTTTTCAGACAAATTAACCAACTCCTCAATGTTTCGCACTTTCTGTATAAGGGCATAACAGTTTAAATTGTTTATACCAGGTATATTCTGAATGAAATCAATTGGGTCGTCGTTATAAATTGGTGGACCGCCATCCTGGGTCACCACAGCCTTGTTAACACCTTTATCCAAAGCCTTACCTACATCAGGTTCTTCTTGGTTGGCTTTAAGTTCAAGAAAGATCTGCGCAGTTTCGTATGGCGATGATGACCAGATGATCTTCAATTTCGGGAAAGAGTACAAAAGTGAAAGAATTTGCGATTGTAAGTTTTGCCGTAATTTTGGATCCAAAGAGCTGCTCAGGCTGGTTCTTGCCTTCAAAAATTTGGCCTCACTGAACGGCTCTAAGGAAAACGACTTATTTTCGTCAAACTCTATAAGTAGTGTTGGAAGATCATAGTAGCGAAACATCTGCTCACATTGGGTGTATAATCTTCCGCTCTTGAAACTCGAAATTAAATCAGGTATCGACTTTCTCTCGATACATATTCGAGGCGAAACGATATAATCACCAACTGTTAACATACAGGGAACTACTTGAATACCTATTCTGTACAACAAGTTTGGCAAAGAAGATCCAAACTCTCTCGTATCGACAACAACCCGCATTTCGTCTCGCTCCGTGCGAAAATGTGCGCCCCCGGCAATTCTTGTATTGACCACATGGTTCTTTTGGATGCGGAACTTGTAATTGTCTTCACTAGTTTCAAAATGTTTGCCAAGGTTGGCTTTCTCCTTGATTAGCCTCGTGAAAGCCTCTTTTTCCTTTTTGATCCTCAAAAGATGCTTCTGCTCCTCAACTGAATCTCCATAGTACATGAAATACACTTGAGCAGCATCAACCCCCCTCGTCGCTTGGTATATCTCAACTCTTCTAATGAAAGATAAATCTGGTTGATACATAATGATAAATGAAGGAGATAACTCTTCTAAAAATGAAGCGCTATACTTTTCATTATAAACTTGAATAATAATTTGGTCATCAGAGTCAACATACTCAAATCCGGGCCCGCCGTGTGCGTGCAATTCTTCAATCTCAAAATCATCGTCCTCTTCGTCTTTTTCAACTTCTTCAACTTCTTCAACTTCTTCTACTTCTTCTTTTCCCCCGTTTTCCTCTTTTCCTTCTTCTAGTTCAGTTTCAAGTTTCGCACTACCGCGCACACGCTTATGATCAGCCACTCCAATTTCTCCTTCGCCTCTTCCATTTCTTTCTACAAAAGCCTTGATCGCTATATCTTCTTGCTCATTGTCTTCCGTGTTTCCAGTAGAGTACAATTTCTCAACCCGTGTGGCAATGGTTCCGCCTCGATTTCGTCTCCTCTTACTGATTGGCTGGCCGTTTCTAGTAAAAGTTTTTGACATTGTGATTTCAGTAGCTTCCATTTGTTGTTGTTGTTGTTGTTGCTGCTGCTGCTGGTGCTGTTGTTGCTCCGTAGCTTCCTTATTCAACTCCATATTGATTGTTTTTGCTAAAGTATTTATTTCCTTCCAGTATAGATACTCATTTAATTTCTGGATCATATAAGAACGGCATTGGAATGATGTTGTCAGTTTATGTTCGCTTTTCATAGTCAACAAGATACGGCGCAACTGTTTTGCCACTTTCCTACTAGAGCACATAATCAAAATAGGTCCCTTCCGATTGTCATCTTGACTCAAGGTCTTCTCGTAGATCGCATCATCTATCAACTGACCTAAGTGACTCCATTTGGGCAACTCCTCCAACACATAGCTTCCTTCAAGTGTGCCCAACGCTCTATCCTTTGCATAACTGATTACAGTTTGCGACTCATCAAGATTTAGCCAGGGACTCATAGATCGGTTTATCCCCGTCGATTGTTGTTTAACATTTGCATCTACAATACTCTTGATCATTTGGTAAAAAGTCACCGAGTCAACAGTAAGCAATGCATCCAACAACTCAATCAAAACACCAAGATCACCCACTAACTGCTTGGTGGTATACGTCAATCTGTGCCACTGTGAGTCCAACGGATGCCGTACTTTTTTAACAAAATCAGGATCGTGGACATTCTCCATATCCCAATGCTCAGTCACCAAAGTAGGGTTATGTCGCTTCATTTCTCCAAGACACGCCTGTATACATGCTAGCAAGGCCGACTGAATCCTATTCATCTTATAAGATAGTTTGACGTTGACTTCGGTGACAAACTTGCGTGCTTCGTTTCCCTTGTGATATTTGAACGACTGCGTAACAGTAACATGAAAACGGGGCCAAAGAATAACGTTAGATAGCCTTAATACTTTCATTCTTGTGGCCAATGGAGTAAACCCGGAGAACAGTTCTGGTTCATCTGAAAAAGCCTTTACAAACCCCCATTTGTTCTTGTCGCGGTAAAGATTGATGATAAATGCATTATTTGATGTTTCTCTAATGCGTTCGGCATGGAACACAAATAGTCCAGTTATGTCATTGGGATCAACCATTCCAGAAAGCATATCTACTACCAATACTCTTGCTGAGATCGCAATCACTCCTCCATTCTGGTACGCGGTCTTCCGCTTAGATGAAAGTGAATCTCCTGCTAGAATAACCAACTCCTCTGTTTCGCCATTGAGCCAACCCAAGTCTGCAATCTCCTCGCTTAACCTCATAACCTCTTCTTCTTGTGCATTTAGGATGAAGACGAGGCTTCTTTTCCTCTTTACTTTGTCGAGTTGTACAAAAGGTGAGCTCAAGGCATGTAGCAAGTTGGCGGTGATCAACTCCCATCCGAGACCCCTCCCCAAAATCAAGAGCGCGTCTCTGGTTAACATATCTTCCACAATTTCCTGTTGGTACTTCAATGGCAATGCACTAATCACCTCGCGCTCCGGGTACATGGGGATGATCTCGTCATCTTGATACGTGACTGGAATGGACAGAGGACTTTCCAGGCGTCTCGTTGGGATGGTGTCTGGCTCTGCTGTATATTGAGCGTCATCTTGAATCTGCTGAGTTGGCTCAACTTGCTCAATCTCTTCTTGAGCTTCATCGGCAGCTAAATCTGTGTCCTCATCAACAAATAACGATGCCATTTTGGTGCCGTTGATGAAGAATATAGTTTGATAGATTGCGCGTATATATTCTCCCTTTTTTCTTTAATAATAAAAAAAATACAAATGGATTGCGCTTCACAGATCTTATCAACTTTTTTACAGGAAAAACAAACAAAATTTTAGTGAAAAGTATAATTAGATTGATTAAGTTTTGGAAAAGATCAGAGGTGGATAGGAAAGAAACAGAAGAACAAAAAAAAAGAATACAAAAAAACAACAAACAAAAAACAAAAAACTAAACTAGAATAGATCTGAGAGAAACACCTGCATGTAATAAACACCAGTTTTGCAGCTTATTAATCAATGTCATATGTTCCTTCAAATTATTCAGAAACAACACTGGCATCACTAAGTCATGTTGTTATGTTTCACGTTCTATGGGTGGAAAACATTGCAAAATCAAAAGTTGCCCAGCTAGATGAATGGAAAGACTTTATTGATCCGCACAACGCGTCCGCTGACCGAATCAAGAAGAGTAGAGTCATCCGAGAAGTTCGTGATGAAGGCGATAGGGATGGAGAAGCGACCGAGGGAGATACAGCATACATAGGAAATACGAATGGGACTGCTATTTACAAATTGCTTTTGCGGGATGGCTTTAATAATTTCTCGTATGCATATGAAGCAGAGCCATTACGATTTATGAGGCAGGAAAACACAGGCACGCCTATGCCTATTCGCTTGGGTGGACGTCTTATTGTTAAGCAAGGGGCACCTATAAAAAGAGGTGTTTTGTTCCTAACCCACAAAAACTGCGAGTACAAAGGTATAAATCCCGCAGATGCAGCTTTGGTTAGGACATTGAATGATGGAGCAGCAGCTAGAGCTATTGATTTGTTATCTAGAGGCTGAATATAAATGCAAAGGAGAACTACATGAATGAAAAATAAGAAATGAAATGAAAAAAAAAAAAAATCTCTAGAAAAGTGGAGAATAAAAAAAAAAAATAAAGAAGGGAGGGTGAAGAAAGGGGAAAAAGGAGAAAAAGGGGAGAAAAAAGGGGTGGAAAATATAAAGGAAAGCTAATATTCATTGTGTTTCATAACTTCCACTTAGCTAGTTGCTATTGCATGAGCAAGTCCCATAGCGCCGATTCGTCATGGTATTCGTGGTGAATCAAGCTCACCAAGACATAATTGTCGCGCACTGAATTCAACAACTCGTACGTTTTGGAGTTTTTCTTATAGCATCGAGCCCACTCGAGCCACAACAAGAACGCCTCTTCATTCCAAGCCTTGAACGATTCGTAGTCAATGACTGTTGGCTGAACAACTTCCTTCAGCGGGAATACACCCCAGGTGACTGCATTTTTCAAATGTCGGGTGCTTTCATTTGTAAACAAGGACAGTTCGATCCGTCCGGATTTATCTCCTACATAATACGTCGTGGCATCATCCAAACGTGGCTTGAGCTCTTTCCAATCTTTTGCCGGTATGAAAAGCTCGACAAAGGACTTTTGGTACACTACCCCGTTCCCAGGACCCCATCCAAAGACATTGTCATTCGACCTGCATCCATTGACTGCAGGTTGCGATGCCACAGAGAACCAACCCTTTTGGTTGAGTTCAAACAACTCTTCCTGGATCAAGGCCGTTTCTGGTGAAAGTGAGGTGTCAGCCCATGGAACAACATCAATCTTCCCTGAGAGGTAGTCAACAAATACCTGGCCCAACTCCTTGATGTTTGTCGGGCTGCCCCATTTGGCAATTGCCTCGGAAGCGTTATGGATCTTCAAGCTAGGACCATAGCCATCAATTTCACCGTATGCAGGAGAATTGGAGTCCCCGAATCTACCGTTGGGGAAATCATCCCACGTTGCATCCTTACCTAAAGCTCCCTTGCCTCGACTTATATCAACGATTGATTTTTTGTCTTTTTGTCTATGGAAAGATAAAGAGCCACGAGCAACTTCATTGACTGATGATCTTCTTCTAAAGTGTTTTGGCGATTCATCCTCCGAGTCCGAAGCGATTGCATCCTCGTTTTTAGAAATCTCTGAGCTTGTCGAGGGTCCTTCAAGTACCCCTCTGAGCACTTGAGATTGGTTCATAATCGAAGCCACTGCTTTTTCCAAATTGAGTGTGTAGAAATGGTAGCCTTTAATGTTTGTGTGTTCATCTATCCTGTCTATGATATCGCATATCAAGTCTACCCCAAGTTGTTTTACTGCATCGTCGTCATTCTTGATTGTTTCAAACTCGTGCAAGATAGGTCTGGGAATCGTGGCGTGCGAAAGTTTGGTTGCTCTCGTAAATACCTTATAAGTTGTCACTGGCATAAGACCGGGAATGAGTGGGATATCCTTCAATTCAGGTGTCAGTTGCAACATCTTTTGGAAAGTGACCAACTTATCGGCATCGAAAAACAATTGCGTAATGATGAAATCTGCACCTGCTTTCACCTTCTCAACCAAGTAAGGAATATCCTTTCTTGGGTCTTGATTAGCGGTGTCTGCACCATCAACGTGACCTTCGGGGTATGCTGCAACACCAATGCAGAAATAGTCTCCGTATTGCTGGCGTATATACTTTACTAAATCAACAGCATTATTAAACTCGCAGTTTGGTGTCCAATACTCCTCTGTTCTTGGTGGGTCACCACGTAATGCCAAAATATTGCGAATCCCATTAGCCTTGGCTCTTGCAAGTGCACTATCAATGATCTCCTTATCGGTGTTTGTGCATGTCAAGTGTAACACAGTATTAATTCCAATCTTATTCTGACAGGTTGCCGCAAGATCCAAGGATTTTTCACTCGTTGAACCTCCAGCACCCCATGTCACAGTGATAAACAATGGGTTAAAAGCCAGCAATCGATTCAATCGCGCAAGTAGGTTTCTGAATCCTGAATCTGTTTTTGGTGGGAAAAACTCAAAAGAGATGAATTTTTCATCAGGGCCCAAGGACAAAATCAAGTCTTTGACTTTAGACATTGTGTAGCAGTTGGTGTGAGTTGCAATAAAGTATGTATACTTATTAATATATATATATATAAAAGTTTATATATAAGCTTATTTATAAGTTTATGTGTATTTTTATACAGAGATATATCTATGTCTTCATGTACATAGTTGACTTTTTCTTCCAAATGCTTTGTTTTTCTCTCTCTTCCTTTTTCCATTTTTTTTTATTCCTTTAATTTTTGTTGAAAAATATTATTTTGCGTTATCGCTATCGCTACCTATTCCTCTCCGGTGTTTTTTATCTACTTAAACTGCACTATACTCCGCTCTGCCACTACTGCCTGTAAACCTCTCTATGATTTCCCTGATAAAGCTTGGTAAACTCTTTAACAAGTCAATAAAGTTTTCGATAACTTCCTTTAAAGCGCTCTGGAAATCAATGGCGTTTCCCTTATTGTACTGGAACCACGCGCCTCCGACAATATAAATGCTCAAGAATAACACTAGAAAGATAAAGATCCAAGTAAACCAACCCCACAGCTCGCCATTATCCTTCTTCTTATCGTTGTTCTTGTTATTATCGTTGTTGTTTCCGTTGTTTTTCTTTTTGTCCTTATCGCTAGTAATACAAGCAGCTTTACTCTTGAAGGACAACTTTACACTCTGGCCATCCCATTTGTCAAGTTTCAAATCGTTCTCTTTGGCATTTTTATCACAAATAAAATGTATTTCGGCATCAATTAAGGAGTCACCCCAGTTAACAGCCTTGTCTTTGACGATTATTCCGCCATCCCCCTCGGCAATGGTCTCATACTCTTTTTGGACATTCGAATTGAACCCAATAATCTCCGACACAACAGGGGACTTGCCATCTATGAGAATGCTTGTGATTCCGCATACATCCGAGTTTTGAGGGCAATCGGCAACATCCTTGATTGGCTCGCAGATTCCAATGCTCCAGGTAATATTGGTTTTCGACGGAGGTGTGGACTTAATATTTGAGATTGAATAGGTTCCTTTTACGCTCTCAAGATTGTACTGTTGCAATTCCTTAGCAGAGCAGTCGAGTGCCCTTACAGCTAGTGCTAGTGTGATGAAAATGAGCAATCTATTCAACATGATGTGATCACGGGTGAAATGCTTATATGAAGAAGGTACTCAAGAGCTAAAAAGAAAAAAATGTAGGGGTGTGTTTTGCGATAATGGCGTTAAGTTCTTTTTTTCTTTCTTGATTTTTTCTTTTTTCTCTTTATAAGTAAAAATTCATTTTTTTTTAATATTTCATTTTTTCCCTTTGTCTTTTTCTTTCGACTCTCTATTGCCGACCGAACAAAAGTTAGTCGCGCGAGATCAAAGTAACGTTTAATGGGAGCACGTTAGATATGGTGGTGGGGAGGGAGAGTAAAAGACGCAGTAGATGACATAGTCGATGGATATACTTGATGAGTTGCTAGTTAAAATGACTCTGTTAGAGAGTGGATAATCTGTAGCTGCGCGGTTTCAGTAGTTATAATTTAAGCTTGCTTTTGCTGGTGTTTTGTTGGTGTTTTGCTGGTGTTTTGCTGGTGTTTTGTTGGTGTTTTGTTGGTGTTTTGCTGGTGTTTTGTTGGTGTTTAGTTGGTGTTTAGTTGTTTTGTAATGATGATTCAAATCCTTAAAATATCAAGTAAATAAACAGTCAAGACTCACAAGGGAAAATGGAGAATAGAAAAGTCAAAGCTGGTGTTTTATATTTACATATATGCATACATGCGATGTCTGCATGTTTACAATGTTTGCACATTCATAGTCACATGCCTCTGGCTAAGCAAGTGGGGCGTGGGTTCCTGTTTCAATAGGAATAATATCTGCATTTTGCAAGTTCCTGCACTCGCATTCACAGAAATGTACTCGTTGACATCGAGCTTGTTTTTTTGGCTCACCATTCTCGCAACTTTCGCCTTATTGTGAGAATATCACTGTTTCAGTCTTTATCGCCGCTACTACTGCTAATACCACAGTTGATACTCCAAACGCTAACCTCTGTTGCTGCTGCTGCTGCTATTACTACTTTAGCTAGTACTACTTCTGCTTCTCCTTTTGCTTCTTCTTCTGCTTCTTCTACTACTGCTACCCCACTATTCTGTTTCCATTCATTTCTCCTTTTGTTTGCATGTGCGCGCGCAACCCTCGGATCTGTTTCTGCCAAATTCCCTTGTTCATACTCCCCCAGATTCACACATTCTTTCCGTCTATTTTACACACCCCACTCCCTTCCCCTCTCCCTCTCCCCTCATACTTATTTACATATATAAATATATATATATTTATATATATATATATATAAATATTTGTAGTACATTTCTTTCCGTCTTGTCCATATACACCAATATACACTTACAGGATATACATCTAAACAAATATGGTCAAAGTTACAGTTGCAGGTGCCGCCGGCGGTATTGGACAACCATTGTCGTTGTTGCTCAAGTTAAACACAAATGTTAGCGAGCTAGCCTTGTTTGATATCGTCAACGCAAAAGGTGTGGCTGCTGACTTGTCACACATCAACACTCCAGCCAAGGTCACCGGCTATCAACCAGAGAATAAAGAGGACAAGACGGCAATCACAGAGGCCTTGAAAGGAACCGATGTTGTTATAATTCCAGCTGGTGTTCCACGTAAGCCTGGTATGACCAGAGCCGACTTGTTCAACATCAATGCATCTATTATCCGTGATTTGGTGGCCAACATTGCCAGAACAGCTCCAAAAGCAGCAATATTGATTATCTCTAACCCAGTCAACTCGACTGTACCCATTGCTGCACAAGTCTTGAGAAAATTGGGTGTATTTGACCCTACAAAGTTGTTTGGTGTTACCACATTGGACAGCGTGAGAGCAGAGACTTTTCTTGGTGAGTTGACTAACACAAACCCGCAAAAGTTAAAAGGCAAAATCTCGGTGATTGGCGGTCACTCTGGCGATACAATTGTGCCATTGATCAACTACAACTCGAGTGTCCCGGTGTTGAACAAGTCGCAGTACGACGAGTTTGTCCACCGTGTGCAATTTGGCGGTGATGAAGTCGTTAAAGCCAAGAACGGTGCTGGGTCAGCAACCTTGTCCATGGCTTATGCTGGATACAGATTTGCCGAGTATTTGATTGATACTTTGAGTGGAGGCCCAAATAACTACAAGGTGCCTGACTCGGCCTATATCTACTTGCCTGGTATTGAAGGGGGCAAAGAGTTCTCGGCCAAATATTTGGGAGGTATAGAGTTCTTTTCCGTGCCAGTTGTTTTGAACCATGGACAAACCGTGTCATTTATCAACCCATTTGAGCAATTACGTGTTTCTGAAGACGAGAATAAGTTGATCAAAGTCGCTTTGAATGGATTGAAAGGGTCTATTGACCAAGGTGTTGAGTTCGTCAATGCCTCTAAGTTATAGATACTTTTGTTTGTATTTTTTTTTTTGTAGATTTTGTAAATCAAAGCTGCTCGTTTGAAATGACAAGAATCTATACTTGACTAAAGATGAAAACTTTTTAATTCCCTAATACGTCTCAAGGGGGTGAATGCGTTTCATTCAAACTGTATTCAATTTGTTCTTTTTTATTTTGCAAGATAGAATTTAAAAAAATATTAAAAAAAAAAATGTAGTAAAATGTAACTAAAAAACACATCATAAAGAAAATTAAAAATCTGCAGAGTAATTCACAAAAAAAAAAATTAACTTATCCCTGCCGAGGATCGAACTCGGGACCTTTTCGGTGTAAACGAAACGTTATAACCTCTAAACCACAGGAATATACGTAAGAGCTAGATTGCGAATACGCTACAGCTTCTCAGTACGCCAAAAAAATATTATTAGTTAAATATAAAGCTTTTTTTGTTATTAGAGAAGGAGATGCTAATTTTCTTGGTCAAGAAGCCTTTGTATTCCCAAATTTAGCACAACCAACATCCATTTGTAATATTGTAAGTGCAACTGAAAGTAAAAGTAAAAGTAAGAGTAAGAGTGAAATTGAAATTGAATGTGAAAGTGGAATAGAATTCAGAGTCAAAGTCAGAGTCAAAGTCAAAGTCAAAGCTGTGAGATACAAAAAGAATGGGGTAAAATTTTTCACTCTTTTGAAAATTTAATTTGCTTTACTTTGTCTCTACAAACACTTATTATCATCCACTTGTCTAGAGAAGAATATTATTGGTATCTCATGGTTTCTAATCGTCCAGTTTCTCGTTGTTGTTGTTGTTGTTGTTGTTGTTGTTGTTGTTGTTGTTGTTGTTGTTGTTGTGGCTCAGAGTACACTCTAGAAAAGTATAGACCAGTAAATGAATTAAGCAAAGTCCATCCCATCAATTTCTTATCTCTTTCGTTCACTCTATCTTTTGTCTTTTGTCTTTTGTCTTTTTTGGCACTAATATTACTCAAACCCCTTTCTTTTTGAAAAAATAAAAAAGAAAGAAATTATAATTACTATTTAATGTATGCATGCAAACTATAAATCGAATGATCCAGGTCATCTTATGAAACTGGCCATTAATTTTATTACCAACCGTTTTGATTTATGTTTATATATATATATTTTTGACTTCTTTCAAAGATGCAACACCTTGTTAAACTCATGCATGTGGAGTTGATTGATTGACTGATTGATTGAGTGAATGCTTGTTTGTGGCTAAGTGCATATTTGCGAGGCACACCCTTGAGGTTTGTTTATTTGATGCGTAAAGCAATCTATTTTTGGATACTTGTATTTTTTATAACCTCTAGAGTTGCAAACAGAAACTTCATGTACTATTGAGCCGGTTAATCTGCTGTTGCATTCTGCAATCATACGATGACGTACTAGTTCATATACAGGGCAAAAAGATGGTACAAGAAAAAGTTTTTCTCTTTTAAGAGAAAAAAAACAAAAGAAGAAAAACGAAAATTGAAAAAAAGAAATTTGAAAAGCATGCTTAGGATGGTCCTTTGGGAGATGTATGACGTGGATGAGAATTTATGTGGGACTTAGTGGTAGAAGGCAAACATGGCTGTAGCAAAGTCTTTCTTTTTTTTTTTTTACCATTGATGTTCAGTTTCTGATAAACACGTTGGGGAAAGACGAAAAGTACTATGAGAGTGTCTGATCTAAAGCTACAATATGTTTTCTGGCAATAAACAACAGTTGGGTTATGAGGAGCTAGATAAACAATAAAAAATGGATTTTGGGCAGTGCCATACCACAATGAAATTCATTGACACAATTCAGTCTCTAGTTGCAGCGAGCAAGATGAAATTTCACATTCTGTATCTCCAAGTTTTTTCTTAGCACCAATTCCTTCTTCCCCACTTCCCTCTCTCCCGCAAAAACAAAAAAAGAGAGAAAAAAAAAAGCGCAAAAAAATAAAATAAATAAATTAAAAAAATAAAGAAAATAAAATCACCACTAAGATACAATAATGTGCACACAATAAATTTATCTCAGATTGTCTCAAAGACAATTTTGACATACTTTACAGAATCTTGCATCCAACTTTTTTCTCTCTTGAACAGACGCCATTTTTCTTTCCTTCTTTCCTTCTTTCCTTCCTTCTTTTACCTTATTTTATTTTATTTTACTTCATTTTATTTTAATAACTTGGAGGTACACCATACTTGAGAAATCAAATATTAGTGAGACAAAGAGGTCCAAGTAGAGGAAGAAGCAACAACAGCAGCAACAACAGCAGTACAAGAAAGCATAAAACGACGAATATACACCAAGTACACGTCAAGCCAGCCATATGAGTTGAAAACTACTACGCCCTATAAGAGCAGACTCATTCAATTAAAACTTCAGTTGCCACAGCCATAAATGTCCAATAACCTCAATAACTACAACAATAACTTTGGTAACCATAGTATCAACAACTATAACCATCACCCAGAGCCGTTGGATCCTTCCGCTTATATAGCAGACCGCACAGACCACACACACCACCCGATACCTCCAAGGACCAAAGAACGAAAAAGCAGACGTTCACATAAGAACTCAAGAGACGGTATGTTTTTCATTTTTCTTTTCAAACTTTATCATATGCATAACTATTTTGTTTTCCTATTTCTATTTTTTTTCTTTTTTTTTTTCTTTTTCTTTTGCTTTTTTTGCTTTTTTGCATTAAATTAGAAAAGGTTCTAACATATTGACTTTTGTTTCCACTTTTTTAGGCTGTCCCAACTGTAAACAGAAGAGGATCAAGTGTTCCGAAGAGCTCCCGTCATGCCTGAACTGTATCAAAAAGAACTACCATTGTGGTTACCTTGACTATCCTAAAGAGAAATTGGATGCTCTACGAAGAAAACACGCACAAATAGCAAGCGAAGAGATGGAAGAAGGAGCCAGCGAAGGTATACTGAGCAGCAATGAACAACCTATAGTTACAGCAAGTGGTAAAAGGCGACGACCCTCAGCAGCAGTTGCACTTACTACATCTCAAAATGTACCAAATACAAGCTTAAACAATGGTGGTAATAGTGTTTTAGGAGACAAGAGCTATAACAACACAACCAATGTCACGTCGAAATTTGAGCCTTTTCACAACTCAGCTCCAGATACTTTTCCTAATAAAACAAAACGCATGAGGTTGGGTCCCGCACTACAGCACTACGATCTGACAAGTTTGCAAGTGCCACCAAACTTTGCCGAATCCAACACGCGAGAGTTGTTTCAAGGGTTTCTGACTACAATAACTCCTCCCACAAGCAACAAAGCTGTTTCGCTAAACTCGTCACCCTTTTCGGAATCCCCTAACAATACAAATGAGTTGTTCAAGAATTACTCAGCATCAAAGATCCCCAATGTATCGGAGAATGACACAACTCCTCCCAATTTATTTATCCCTATGCAAGAAAGTGAGTGGGACAAATTACTTAATGTTCCACTTGAAGATGTCGATTTGAACTTGGCTCTTTATAAGGACGCCATGAGCAAACTATCGTCGTCTCAAGGGTTGCACCTACCAGAAACGTTTGGAAACGGAAGAAAGCAGCCGAAATGGGGCCAAGTTGGAAGACACGGCGTATCAACCTTGAATGGTACTGCAAATGAAGCTAATATAGTAGACACAGATGCTGTTAAATATTCAATCACAAACACAGACCCAAACACGAACACGAACGCAACTACAGACGCAGACGCAGACGCAAACGCAGACGCAAACGCAAACGCAAACACAGACACAGACACAGACACAAAAGCAAAGACTGATGTACAAGATTTTGACACCCGCTCCGTTGACAGCTTTGAAAACTCAACATCGATTTTCAACCAGCATTTTGGAATCAATATTTACGAACTATCTGCTCCAGAAAGACTGGATTTATCAAGAAAGATAGACATGGACAAAGCATTGCCCAATGCTATATTGTGCTTAAAGACTTTTCCTACTTTAAAACGTTCTCAAAGTCTTCATCCATTATTTACCAAGGGGTCTTCAAAGTGCAAGTGGACTTACAACTGCCTGATGCTGCTTTCAAACCCCGACTGGACCCTAGAAGATGACAAGAAAATGTGGATGAGCAATTTCACCCAAGCATTGGTGCTCCATTTCATTTTCTTTACGTTTTTCATGGATAGGTCGTTGAACGTGATTCTCAAAGTGTGTAACAAATCAATTTCTTCGACAAGTAGCACCACGTGCTTTACACCAGAAATCCAAAAGATCTTGACAAAGAAATCATATAGCTATTTTGGCAATCTCATTAAAGACTTGCGCGAATCAATTGCTGGTGTCGACATTGAAAGCTCCACCATTATTTCGTGGCTTTCTGGGTGGTCTCGGTTTCTGCATACACAAGCTAGTGCCAAAGCTGTGACTTTGTTCCACGCAGGATCGGCGTCATTGTTGTGGAACTGTTTGGATAGATATACTGGCTTTGAAGAGATTTCACCAACTTTGCAATTCATAATATTCGCATTAAGGAACCACACGTCTACGGCTGTTGCTCCCGATTACAAGTTTGATGTCATTGCTGAGTTGCATACGAATCTAGTTCAGTTCAAGACATTTATCAATTATAACCCCGAGTTGACCTCACAAAGAAATGGGTACATTATCAAAAACTTTCTTGCATTGGAAAGTTTTTTGAATGATCTCATCACTACATTGTATCCACGCTTCTTGCAGATTGATAAATATTTCAAAACCAAAAATGGCGATACAGACACGGAGAGCGGGATACGATATTTCTCACCTTCTTTGCTATACGAGTTCATCAATAGGTGGCTCAAACTTATTCCGAGCTATTCTCGTTCAATGGGAAGCGAGATGTCGCCATTGAAACGAACATTTTACCTTTTTTATGTTGCAACAGCGAAGGCTTTATCAAATGTATTTCCCATCATAAGAAGTACGTATTTGATTGATACTTGGAATGCAATCTATCCTCAAGTCGATTTTAACTATAAATTGTTTGCATATTCTCGATCCGATGTGGCTGACGACAGCCAATATCACTATCTCACGAACTTGTCTGCCAAATTGCTAAGAATCATCAAGTTTTTCAATACTAGACAGCAAATAATTTCGCATTACATGTCATCAACATCGATACTCGAAACTGGTGGTCAATACCTCGAGCTGGTGGCTGCTGAGGGCCCGATAATAGACGGTCAGCAGTTTTCCGGTATCGTTCACTTGAAGCCTGCAAAAATTGATTTTAAAGAAATAATGATCACAAACTTTTCCATCAATACAATAGTCAACATTTACAACTATCCGCTTTTGATAAATTTTGGTGCACACTTGAATGGCAGGACCGAGGAGTATCGTAAAATAATCGAGCACGAGAATCACAACCAAAAGGTGAGAATACACGAGTATCGGCAAAAGTATGAAGGGTTGAGCGGGGGAAATCAACCTTTATACGAGGACGGCTTTTTCACAAATATTAATCACTCTTATGAATTTGACTTTAGCAGGGGCATGTACTCATTCGACTACAAAGTGGAACCGGCAGTTAATTACTTTTATAAGTACTTGGAAAAAGCCCACGCAGGTAAGCAGTTGTCGTTGAACCAATTAAAGGACGAGATCCAGAACTTTGAAGCTGCTCAAAAGGCATTATTTGGAAGCATGGATGAACCAAATGGGGTTTAAGACATTGCACTTGGCCATCTTGAGCACTTTACTCGATGAATTTCAGAGGTGCTGGTACTAGTAGAATTAGTTTTGTATAGCGATTATTATAAACAACTGGAAAATGAAAAGAATGGAAATGAAAATAAAAACAACCATGAGCATTATATATTGAGTCATTTTTTAGCAAAAAAATCATTTAAAAATTTGTTTTCTTCATTACCACTTATCAAAGAGAAAATAATCTCTCTCTCTTTTCTATAAGAAAAAAGCAACAAATCCACCGGGATAAAATCTTTTAGCTTCAACCATCAAGCAAACACTTTTATTTCCTTGAGCATTTGAAGCAGTAACAATCAGTTCAGAGATTGTAATCTAGTATTGTGTTTACCCCGTCGCCGATTCGACACTAATTTGCATATACTAGATGTGCGCGCATTTTGACGGGTTGACTGCAAACTACTTGCGAGGCAGAGACGCACGGCAAAGATGACAAATAGTAGTGGAAAAATACGTTTTAACAAGAGCCATAGTATGTAGATTATTCTTTAAGCAAAGAAAAGATAGTAGTGACGCAAATTACTCATATATATTGTGATAGATTTTGGGCATTTGTGCTTCTAGGCTTTTGGAAGGGAGATAAAAGCGAGCGTGGTGCAATGTGGTGCGATGTGATGGAATTGCGGTGGGAAGTGGGTGTGAGTGTTTGTGTGTGGAAGTAAAGACAGGCAGATATGGGACTCGAAGGAAATTGGACGAGATAGTACAGAAAAGACGTGTGCAAAACACCGATACACCGATACAAATATATGCACACACATTTATTTATACAAACACACATATATATATAGAGATATGTATATATATATATAACATCACGTGAAGATAGCCGCAATTGCTTTTCACTTGCATCCACAGTCCCACACGGCACTATTGTTATAAATAGGGGAGTGTCCACAATTGTCGAACCCAAGTGCAAGTTTTTGAATTGTGTTCCCAAGCTAATCAAACCGTACACTATGAAAGCCAAAAAGGAAATGGAGATGGAAAAAGTAAAGGAACAGACCATGGAAATGGAAATGGAAAAGGATACAAAAACGAAGCCTAATAGACACCTCCAACAAGTTAGTCAAGAGAGGATTGCAAATGCTCACGGAGGGCCGTTGAAGTTATTGTTGATTGGAGGGTTGCTATACCTATTCTACAGGTTGTTTGCAATAAGCACACCACCAAGTATTGGTAACTTGGCCCTTGTTGAACCAGCACAGATTGTTCTTGATGCTCTTGAGCTGAACTATGCACGAAACTGGTCTCAAAAGTATACTGCTGAAGCACACTTGGCCGGGACCAACTATCCGCTCGTTGAATGGACAGAGCAAAAATTTCTGGAGTATGGCTTTGATACAACAATTGACTCCTACGAGATTTTGGCAAGCTACCCAAAAGACCATAGCTTGAGCTTGTTGGATAAGCATGAACAAATCGTTTATACAGCTCCATTGAAAGAGGATTCTATTGATGAAGATCCAACAACACATAACAATACAGTGCCAACTTTCTTGGGCTATGCAGCCAATGGAAACGTTACTGCTCAGTATGTTTATGCAAACTATGGAACAAAGAGTGACTTTGAAGCGTTGAAGGAACATAACGTGGATGTGACTGGCAAGATTGTAGTTGTGAGATATGGTAAAATCTTTCGTGGTCTTAAAGTGAAGTTTGCCCAAGATAGAGGTGCAGTTGGTGTCTTGATATACTCTGACCCTGGAGATGACTTTGGTATTACTCCCAAGAATGGCTATAAGCAATATCCCCACGGCCCAGCAAGGCAAGAAAGCTCGGTCCAAAGAGGAAGTGTTCAATTCTTGGGTGGGGAAGGCTCAGCACCTGGTGACCCAACCACTCCTGGATATGCGTCAAAGCCCGGGGTTGAACGCAAGGACCCACACACAAGTATTGGCAAGATACCTGTATTGCCTATTTCATACAGAGAGGTCAAGCCTATTTTACAGAAACTAAACGGCAAGGGTGCAAAAGTCAAAGGATTCGAAGGAGAGCTTGATGGCTTTGAGTATACGACAGGTCCTTCTGAGTACTCTCTCAACTTGTATAGCGACCAAGACTTCAAATATGCCACCATGTGGAATGTATACGGTGAGATTAAAGGTGAGAAAGCCGACGAGGTCATAATATTGGGAAACCATAGAGATGCATGGATAAAAGGCGGCGCAGGAGATCCAAATAGTGGCTCGGCCACATTGCTTGAGGTTGCTCGTGCGTTGGGTACATTGAAGGCAAAGGGACACAAGTTTAAGAGAACAATTGTGCTCCATAGTTATGATGGCGAAGAGTACGGTTTGCTCGGCTCTACCGAGCAAGGAGAGTATTTTGCTAAAAAGTACCAGCGCGAGGTTGTCGCATACTTGAACCTCGATGTTTCTGTGAGTGGCAAAAACTTGGGCTTGGGCTCATCACCAGTGTTGAACAACCTTTTGCTAGATGTCGCTAAAGAGTTGGAATACCCAGAAGGTGGGTCATTGTATGATCATTACGTAAAAGTACACGGAAGCGACGCCATCAAATCCTTGGGAAGCGGATCTGATTATACAGTATACCTTGAGCACTTGGGCATTCCATCCGTGGATTTGGGATTCGGTGGCGGAAAGAAAGATCCCATCTATCATTATCATTCCAACTACGACTCCTTCCACTGGATGGAAAAGTTTGGGGACAAGAACTTTGTGTACCATAATTTGGCAGCAAAGTATTTGGCATTGCTAGCATTAAGATTAAGTGAAAAAGAAGTTATTCAGTTTAGATTAGAGTCGTACGCTTCTAATTTGATCGACTACTTTGAGAAGACGTCGCAACGTGTTCCAGCCGAATGGCTCAACAAGACAACAGCTTTTTCTGATTACCGCGGATCCCACCTCTTGGATGAGGACACATTTATCAGGGACGTTACCCAAAGCCAATACACATGTCCGATGCGTAAAAAACAGCAAATGAGATTAACACATGGCCTCAATTGTTTCGAAGCAAAGAAAACTGCAACTTTAGGACAGAGACTTGACCAAACTTTACACCTTTTGCATGGATTTCAGAAATCAGCTCAAGCGTTTGACGAGAAATCGCTTCATCTCCAAGACCAGGCCGATAATTACTTGAATTTGTCCCTTCCTGGCAAGATTTGGTTGCATCTCAAGATCCGGAAACATAACAGATCATTGAAGTATTTTGAACGAAACTTTTTGCACCACGAAGGGTTGGACACTCGACCATGGTTCAAACACATTTTGTTTGCAAGTGGAAGATTTACAGGCTATGCAGGCCAGGACTTGCCAGGATTGAACGAGGCAATCGAGGATGGTGATCTCGGAAGATTGAGCAAGTGGATTGGAATTCTCGACAGAACAGTGCACAGAGTCTCACATCACTTACACCAAAGAGTGATTTAAGTGTTTGCTCAGTATTGAGTTCAGAAAATTAGTTAGAAGTTTTGTATAAAATTTATAGTGTATTGAAACTTTCTAATACTCTAAACACCAAATCTCCTCATCCAAGACTTTGTTTTCAATATAAATGGAGGTCCGTATACAAACCTACATTATCTTGGCGAAAACAAATAGCAAATATAAAATAAATAAATAAAACACCACAGGAATACATGAATTGCATCTATATTCCACTGTTAAAAATGGAAAATTTACTATAAAGCTCATAAGTAAAGTAATTAATTTGCCATTAAAAACCATCGGAGGACTGTAACATGTAATACCAATGACTCATTCTAGCAAAACGCAACTTAACAGAATCTCTCATAATGATACCAAAACAAAATTAGCCGTGAATGAAAGAATAAAAACTCAAATATTTAAAACGTCGCTAAAACCAAATTCAACCGAAACTTAGAAGTTGAGATAGTGAACGATTCAAAATAATAATTACGAACCCAAACCAGCTGTTCATTCAACAACAATAGACAAAAGTATTTAATCAAAGTTAAAATTTATTAAGCGCAGCTTCTACAAAAACCTGAAATAATACTAATTTAAAAAACATAAAGTGATTACGGACCTATAGGAAGAAATATCAAGAATTTCCAAAATATGATGTTTACAAAAGTTCACATGTTCATTATAAAATTACATCTCAATTCAGAAAGTATACCTTCCATTATAATTTTAACGCAATAAAGATATTCAAAATTTTGCATTCATACAATATTACCATAAAGTTTGAAACTGTTCTAAATATATTTAGTGGAATACAATATGTTATTCCAAATCAAGCTTAGAATGGGAGGCTCAAAAACTGATCCTTCATTTACTTTATTTTACACTAGTAATGCAAACGATTTGAAGTAGCCTTGCCAAAACGTGCGAGACCAAATAAATTTAGCATCTTATTGTCAATAAATCATCGACATGCATATTCTTATCATATTTCAATTACCATTAATGTTAAACAAATTATTGCAAATTGTATATTTCGCATGAACAACATTCTTTTCACTAAAGTACTTAACTCTGCTATGGTTGGAGTAAGGTAACTAACTAAATGGATTGTAAATCATTTGGATATAAACTTGCTTACTGGTATGTCCCACGTTGTACCTAGGCTTTCTTCATTCAGAAGGAGCGGAAGTTATCTTCGATCGCATCGTTCAGCAGTACGCCTTCTCTAATTTAAATAATTCTTTTCATGCATTGAAATCTGAATCAAGGTTTTTACAATGTAGAGACTGATAAAGAACGCCCATTTGAAAAGAATAATATTTGCGAAGGATTTCTACCTTAGTATGGAGTGTAAGAAATTTGTGTGCATATCGTAGTAAAGCTAATGTTTGGATTACATTTCGTGTCAACAACATTATCAAAATCAATGATTAATTTATGATTTATAGGTGCATTTTTTAGCTGTGATTCAGTTTATGTTTCTTCTAAATGAAATCTTAAAAAGCTATCGTTTGTATTAATTATGTATGCTTTACTCATTAGCGAATATTCCATTAGTCCGAAAAGTTAATTCAATTCTTGAAAACTCCAAAACTTTGGAGGCATATAGTTTTTCATTTATTACGAACTGCTCTAAATGGGATCTTGACTTTTTAATTCTTGATTCAGTTTGTTTAAAGCGGCCAAAGATATGTTTTGTAGTTCACAATTTATTGGTGATTTTTATATCACAAAAATGCAAGATATTTATGCTTCACTCTATAGTTTTTTTATTGAAGATAACGTCTAGGTATTTAGTTTTCAAGAAAAATCGGTGATTGAAAATTTTGATTGGTTTACTTGTATGTTATGGGTTTGTACCAGTTGCAAATTTGTTTCGTAGAGAAATAATTGTCATTGAAAATGTAATTATTACTGTATTTTTCGAAATCTTTCATTTATTTCTTTCTGGTAAAATAAGTTGCATGCAGCGAAATAACTATCTAGTATACTTTGTTGCTTGTCTACTGTAGTTAATTTTGAGACGAAAAAATTAGCTATTGTTGTGTCTTGTTGGTTTTTTTGTTTGTGCTTTGAATTCTCAAAGAATCGATTAATAATCAGATTAAAAATTGTTCCTTTTATTTTATTTTTTGAGTTTCGGCAATACATGAAACGTATATGTTAGCGAGATGAATGGTCTCTCTTTGGATTTAGTATGTTAAGTTGTACTTTTAGTTTAATTTTGCTTTATTATGTTTCTTTTTACATGTAGTCAGACCAGTTTTAGTGGATGATAAATGTTGCATCAGTAATGTCGTCAACTAAGATTATTAACCAGTCTTGCATTAAACAGATCAAGTTTCAAATTCCATTTTGTCGATTGTTTTTTATTGACTCAAATTTTGTAATTTGTAAATGAAATCTTAGTATTCTAGGTCATCTGATTATTGATATTTGTGAGGATGTTTTTTTATCTGTATTATTTGATCTTGCCATATATCCATGGGATCTATTTTATGTTGCTTAAGTATAAGTGCTCTTTGAGAGGAATTTTCTTGTTCTAACTTGTAGTTAACTACCATTGGAAAAAAATTGACGACTGGTGGTCTCCTTCTTTTTCTTTTTACACGATCATAGCGAATGTTAAATCGTACTTATAGATTTCAGAAATTCAATGATTGGGAAAATCTATACTCTAGTCTATTACGGAACTATATATTGTAATCTATCATCATATCTATAGATGTTTTAAATAATTAGTCTTGCTAATGGGTCAGATGTTGATTTTATCATTTCTGAAGTAGGACCTCAACAGCCTTTTTTTCTGGCTTTTGAATTTTGAGTTCTTTCACGTTCTTAATGTTAACATGCCCCTTCCTTGAGTTCAGTAACAGGCGACGTTGTTGGGTTGCTTAATTTATTTGGTGATCTTAACGTGTTTGGGGTTCTTTCCACCTCAGGTTTGTCTTTTCAACCTTGCTTCGGCTGCCCTTGCTCGTTGCTCCCTCATCAATCTATTCTTTTGCTCAGCATTCAATCCCAGCATTCTTGAAACAGGTGGAATGGGCGATTTGCTCTGAGGTACTTTAGCTTGTGCCGCTTCATTTTCTTGTGCTTCTTTCTCTTGGAGTTTCTTCATTATATCAAGCTTCTCTTTCTTCATTTCGGCCTCCTTCGTTTCAGCCTCCTTGTCAAACTCCTCCTTTGTTTTTGCTGGAAGAACTTTTGCCTTATTCCAATCCCATGCAGCCTCTCCAAGCTTGCTTCGCGCTATCTGAAAGGCCCTCTTGGCATTGGAACGTGAAACCTCCGCGGGGTATTTACCTGTCTTATTCACCACTAGTGGCGATGCTTTTAAATTAACCAATAATACCTGGACCATGTGCGCCAAATCATTTGCAGATGCAAAGTGGAGTAAACTCGGTGCATTGTTGTCCAGGATACTCAAACTGAAGGAATCGACATCTATGGAATGTTCCTTGATTAGTTTAACAAAAGCGGGAGCCTTTTGTCTTTTCAAGGCACTCAACAATTCTTCGGTCAACGGGTCTTGCTTTTGTGGCGACTTTGATGATTCGGTTCTAGCATTGGAGATACTGGAATTAACTGCTGCAGGTGACAGTGGCCGTGATAGTGATGGTGATGGTGATGGTGATGGTGATAGCGATGTAGCTTTTGCTTTTGTTTCGACTTTTGGGAAATCCAGAACTTTTAAATTGGATAACTCAACCCAAATCCGTTTAATCTCTGAAAGACTAGCCCTCTTTGTCGAAAAGGGCACTTTTTTTACTCTAGGGTCACCAACGGCCAACGGAGCTTCCTCGTAACCCAAGATAACTTTCTTGTTGGTCGGCCCATTTGCTCTAATGTAGATGGAGTCGCACTCTCGTAAATGGTCCCTCCACGTCTCAAGGAGTTCGCGAACCTCCTTTGCCAATGCTTGCTCATTGTACCGTCTGATGCTTGATCCCGCCGAAATGGCTTTTCCTCGCGAGTTATCACTGGCCCCTTGTGAACCACCTTGTTTCCTTCTAGTGGTGTACCTGTGAAACGTCTTTGACTCAAGTACGTTTATCGACTGTATCTTCTGCAGGTATGGTAATTCCTCATTCAATAACTGCCCTTTAACTTTCACAGGCTCATGGGATATTACGGCACCAGCAAAATGACCACCGCCTAACATAAAAATCGCTGATTTACCTGTGCGTGCATCTCCATTATTTTGAAACCTCTTCAAACTTTCAAGAGGCGCTTTGAGCTCGGCTTCTGTGAAAAGTGCTTTGTAAAACATAACAACCTTATCCGTCGGTACTGCCAGTGACAGGAAAAGCACCATTGGGCTTCTTGTGTGCAAGTGTGACCCACTAGAAACTTCCTCTGGTAATATATCTTTGGTGTGGAGCTTCCGTAATAAGCTTTCTACTTTTTTGGCTTTTCTAGAGTGTGACAACTCTGCATCTATAGAGCCACCCTCTTTTAGGTTCCACTCACCTTCTGTCTCGCTGTCGTCATCACCGTCGGTGTCACTACCAATGTGTTCACTACCGGTATCACTACCGGTATCACTGTACTCATCAGAGTCCTCTGAGGCACTTTCTGCCGATTCGGCCTCCAACAACTTGTTAAACTCGTCCTCATTTATGGGCTCAAGGTCATTTTGCGCTCGCTTCAAATTGTATCGATGGAGATCTGACTTGTAGTATTGCTTATCTTTGATTACGTTATTCTGCTTGCCTGACTCCGAAACTTCTGCTTCGGGCGCCTTGACAACCTTGTGTGTTTCAATGTCAAAGTATAGTAACTCTAAAGAGTCAAGAAACTCCTTTGTTAAGCTGTAGATATATGTCTGAACCATTGCTTAATTTCTTGACCAAAAATGAAAAGAAATGAAAAAGAATGTAAAGAATGTAAAGAAATGAAGATGTGCAAAGAAAATAAGAATAAATGACGTAGGTTGGTTTTCCTCAAGCCGCCACTCTTTGAAGTACCGAAAAACTTTCTTTCACATTGGAGAGAGAAAAAAAAAGTGATACAAAATACAAAATACAAAATACAAGATACAAGAAGCGAAGAGCAGAATGGGAAATTGCAAAATAGAAAAAAGCAATCGTATATACATTAGCACATAACTATTTATACCGGGGCTACATCTAGTTTATGCCGTGCCATATTTATGACACAGCTTCAAGAAGCGCTCTATCTTTTCTGGTTTCATAAATGGATGTGTTCCGTGTCCAAAGTTTATAATGTAGTTCTCCTTGCCGAAGCCACTAATCATTTCTTTCACTTTTTGATCAATAACATCATCAGAACCATACATGACACCGGGGTCCAAGTTACCTTGCAAAGTGATGCGTCTGTCGCCAACTACCTTTCTAGCGGCTTTAGGATCATAGAGCCAGTCGAGTGATACTGTGTCGTACCCTGCATTGCACAAATCGTCAAGAGCATACCATGCACCCTTGGCGAAAACAGTCAATGGGATCTTCTCCTTAATTCCCAATTCTGATAATCTCTTTGGTAATCTCGATGCAATTTGTTTCAAATATGGTAAGGAAAACGTGTTGAAATCTGCTGGGCTCAACTCTCCGGCCCATGATTCAAAGACCTGGAGCATTTGGGCACCGGCAACCACCTGCTGAGCCAAAAACTCGATACAAGCATCACATGTTGCTTGCAAGAGTTTGTGTGCGGCTTCGGTGTACTCAAATATCCATTGCTTGGCAAATCTAAACATTTTTGAACCTTGACCCTCTGTCATATACACTAAAAGCGTCCATGGAGCCCCAACAAAACCTAAAAGCGGAACTCTGCCATCCAATTTTTTTCTCGTCAATGTGATGGCTTTGTATGCCCAGTCAAGCTTTACCTTGACGTCTGGGTTCAAGTCAATACGTGCAAGATCATCTGGACTTCTCAATGGCGAGGCAAACACCGGACCTTTACCCTCTACCATGTTTATCTCAAAGCCCATTGCTTGTGGAATCACTAAAATGTCGCTGAAGATGATCGCAGCATCAATCAAACCATCGAAATGGTCAACAGGCTGGATCGTAATAGCTGATGCCGTTTCCGCATCCTGGCATGCTTGGAAAAAATCCTTGTTCCCTTTGACTTCGTGGTACTCTGGCAAATATCGTCCTGCTTGACGCATAATCCATATTGGTACTCTTTCTACTTTCTCTCCTTTAGCTGCTCTGAGAATGAGATCATTCTTCAATGGTGCAAAATCAGACATTGTAAATGAGGGATTGGTGTGTGCTTCAGTTGATGTGGAATGATGGTGTGGGATGTTGAACGAATGTGAAATTTTCACCCCCCAGAAAAAGTGCTTGCGCTGGATAAAGTCTCTTTCCAGTGTAGTTTTCTCTACAAGAAAAAAAAAACAATATATGTATATATGAATATATGTATATATTCCTTGCTTATTATAAATTTGCTTTTTGTGTAACAGATGTACTGGCGAAATGATAGATTGCGACCAACAATCGTGTAATCAAGTGTTTGCAAGGAGGAGAAAAGAAAAAGAAGTAACCGTTTCTCAGCAATAACATCAACAATAACAACGGATACAATTACCATTATAACAGTAATAGTTACAATTACTATAACAGCAAAAGTAACATCTATAAAAACTACAGGCTTTGAGATTAATTTGTTTTCCTTCTTTTCCTTGCCAAAAAAAACACAATTGGCAAAATCGAAAAAAAAAAAAAGAAATAGTAATAAATTAAGGAAATTGGAAAGATTGGAAAGATTGGAAGAACTGAAGAGATAAAGAAAAGAGAGAGAGAAAGAGAGAGAAAGAGAGAGAAAGACCAATTACCACGAAGATTAAACAAGAGAGATGGCTGACAATAATAGCAGCTCAGGCTCGCTGGTAATTGACGAGCAAGACTATGATGTGCATGAGGCTGGGCAACAGGGGCAACAGGGGCAACAAAAGCATCAGCAGCGACAACAAGAGCGGCCAAGTCTAATCACCCGTGTTTTCAGATCTGTGTTTGGTTACCGAAAAACATCTCTTTCATTATTTGTTGTGGCTACGATAGCACTATGTGTGTCACTTTCCTATATCGATAATAGTGTTGATTTTATCAGTTTTCCAACAGTTGAGTCGGAAGTAAATTTGCTCAATGCTGCATGGCTGGATTTGCAGGTGATTGCTAAAGAACAACACCCCTACGGCTCAATTGGTAACGATCGTGTACATGATTTTTTGGAGAGACGGATACAAGAATTGATAACAGGTGCCAACTTCATTACTTGGGACAACGACATCAATGGTAACAACTCATTCATGTTTGAGTCTAGCTCGAATCCAAAAACAGTATCGTACTATGAGAGCAATAACTTGTTGGTGAAAATTGAGGGAAAAAATGCCAAACTCCCGGGTATTTTGTTGAGCTCGCACTTTGATTCGGTGCCGACCAGTTATGGGGTTACTGATGACGGAATGGGTGTAGCCAGTATGTTGGGTATATTGAACTATTTTAGTCAACAAAAAAAGCAACCTGAAAGAACCATTGTGATGAATTTCAACAACAACGAAGAGTTTGGTCTTCTTGGTGCTACAGCATTCACACGCCACCCGTGGTTTAAACTCGTCAAATACTTTTTGAACTTGGAAGGCACAGGTGCCGGCGGTAAAGCCATTTTGTTTCGCGCTACAGACTATGGTATTGCAAAGTATTTTCAAAATGTGAGAACACCGTACGCCTCGTCAATTTTCCAGCAGGGATTTGCCAATGGCCTCGTTCACAGCGAAACAGACTACAAAGTATACAAAGAAGCTGGTATGCGAGGCTTGGATCTTGCATTTTTCAAGCCTAGAGACTATTACCACACTGCGGAGGACAACATAAGAAGAACTAGTGAAAAATCGCTTTGGCATATGTTATCAAACTCTTTGGACTTTATCGATTACTTGTCGAAGGATAAAGAGTTTGGAATGAACCTTGAAGAAAAGCCCAACTTGCTCGAGGAGCCAGCGGTGTTTGCATCGTTTTTGAACTATTTCTTTACCATTTCTACATCCCAACTCTTCAAGATCAATGTAGCACTTTTGACGGTGTTTCCAATCTTGAATGGTCTCTTGCTTTTGTACACTATCAGGTCAAGAAAGTGGCAAGTTTCGTTTTCGAGCGCTATATCTATCCCTGTGGCATTGCTAGTTACCATGTTTATCGTTGTGTACTTGGTTGTGGAGAGCTATAAAAGCTTTAACCAGTATTTGCCTTCATCGAGGCCCTTACTATTGGTTGCCACTATAACGTCGATCCTGTTGTTAGTGTTTAGTATCATTTTGGTTGCATTCAGCTTTTTTTCCATCATTGCAGAGGAAAACTTGAGGCTATTGGCGATAGTGGAGTTGTCATTTGCATACTGGGTCGGGTTAGCGTTTACAACACATGGTCTTTCTGGTGCTGAAAGTGCTCGCCATTCGGGTGAGTTTGCAGTCAGCATATTGTTTACCTTGGAAGCTGTGGCTTCTTTCTTGGGCTTGATTGGCTGGAGTCTTTGTCGAAACCGTTCTCATTTGCAAGTGGCGGAAGGTGAGTCGGTGCCTCTTTTGAATGGAATCGACGCTAGATATTCAAGTGATAATGACCATGATCATGAGCACCGACACGGCCATGAAGATAACGAGCATGGTGAAGCGCATGTGCAGCAGCAGAGCCAGTCTCGGCACAAGAAACAATGCAAAGAAACAGTTCATTCATTTGGCTATGACTGGTCTTTGCAGTACTTAATCACGGTACCTCTATCTATTTTCATCATCTATAATAGTGGCTGGCTCGTACTAGAGGGTGTCAACAAGACTCTTCAAGAGTCTGCGAAAGCAGAAACATTTGTTTACAACTTGTTATGGATTGTGTCTGTGTCTCTAGTGCTTCCGCTTATTCCGTTTGCAGGAAAGTTGAATAGGTATATGGTGTTTGTGTTGATTGCGATTGGAGTTTTGGGAACACTTTTAGTGCACGTTGTGCAGCCATTTAACGAAGCAAATCCACTTAAGCTAAGGTTCTTGCAACGAATTGATGGTAAAAACAATGCATCATCTGTGCACGTATATGCAAGAAAAGGTTTGGCAACCGAAGTGCTTGAACAGTTACCATCTGTGCGTCAATCGAATGAAACAATACATTGTAGTCAATTAGCAGATGGAATGGAGGACTGCAGTTTTGTGAGTGCGCTTGCTCCGCAAATCTTGCCTGGATATGAGCTTGGAAACTATATTGAGGTTACGAATAATGGTTCGGCACCCTCGCAGCTTTTTGGCGTTAACTATAATCAAATCAAAATAGTGGCACTAAAGAGCCAATCGTGTTCTCTACACTTTGGGGACAGCAAGGTCAAGGCGGTAGTTGTGGGGTCGAGTTTGGAGTCTGCACCAGCATTTAAACATCTTCCAAGTGGATATTCATTCAACAAGGATCATTTTTACAAGGACACATCGGGCATATGGAACTTGACTCTTAATAAACTCGACTCGCACTCAAGCTTTGACATCTCGCTTTACTGGTTACCGGGGATAGATGATGAAGCGAATACATTGCAATTCGATGTTGAATGTTTTTGGGCAGACTTGTCACCAGTTGCGCTTAACAATACTGTGTTTGAAGCTATTCCTGCATTCAACGAGGTTCAACAATACTCGCCTATTAGCGTCTCTTGGGCCAACAGAGAGAAAGGCTTAGTAGCATATACGAAACAAGTACATGTGTAGAGAAAAGTGAAGTGACTACAACTAATCAACAAATAAATAAATAAATAAATAAATAAATAAATAAATGAAAAGTGAAACTAAAAATGAAACTAGAACAAAAAAAGAAAGGGTGTTAAAACTCAACTATGAATCTAGATAAAAATACTGGTTCTTAGAAGCTTTAGTTCCATCTCTCTTTCTCAAAAAAAAAAGTAAAATAAAGCTCTAACCAAATATTTTCCAAGGTTAATGATCTTTATGGAGTTAAAGATGAGCAAAGAAGATAAACATGCAAATGATCAAAGAGAATTAAAAAAAAATACAAAAAAGTTAGAATTAGAATTAGAATTAAAAGTCGAGGTAGAAATAAAAATAGAAATGAAAAGTAGAAATAGAAATATTAACAAAAAAAAATAAAATGCGGCTTCTGTGGCTCGAACACAGTACCTCCAGATCTTCAGTCTGACGCTCTCCCAGGTGAGCTAAAGCCGCAAAATAATAAAAGATAAACCCATGCCGGGACTCGAACCCGGAATCCTTTGATTAGAAGTCAAAAGCGATAACCAATTTCGCCACACAGGCTTAAATGTGTGAAACAAGTGCGGCTTCTGTGGCTCGAACACAGTACCTCCAGATCTTCAGTCTGACGCTCTCCCAGGTGAGCTAAAGCCGCAATTGGTAAGTAAGAAAACCCACGCCGGGACTCGAACCCGGAATCCTTTGATTAGAAGTCAAAAGCGATAACCAATTTCGCCACGCAGGCTTACTTGTTGGGTCTGACAACCCCCATTTTTAAACAGCTCCGTCTGTCTAGAGTCTTTCCTCCTTTCCGCCACGCCCGCCCCCTCCCCCATCAGCGCCTAACGTCTCGATTCTCGGAACCTCGGCCCCATAATCCCTTCGCAACTGAAAAACAGCGCAACTGCTGCGAAAATTTAATTAAGCCATGTGTGTGTTTAAATAAACTTACTTGGTACGCTTGGGTAACGCAATCAACCTTATGGTCTTTTCCTTACTGTGATGTCGATGAAATGAACTCTTGTCTCCCATCTTATTTCCTCGTTGTACTTTTTCCTTTTTCCCTTTTCTTTTTTTTTTTTCCTTTTTTTTTCCTTTTTAATTTCTCTCGCTCACCATTCTTTTGCGCAGCTAAGGAAATTAGTCCTGAGGATGTTCTGTATCTTTATTTAACGTCAGCACTTACCACGCACTTTTGAACATGGGTAAATTATAAATGTATCATCAAATAATGATGAAGCAAGTGTTTTCACTGTTTGAGCACGAGCACTGTAAATGTATATTCATGTACAAAGTGTAGAGTAGTTTGGCTATATATGGAGACGGCGAGTTTGACGAGTTGAAAAGCACACCAAAAGTCATATGCAAAATTGATGCGAAATTGATGCAAAATTTTTACTTACAAAGTGGCACACTTGGGTGTAAATTACGAACTTATAACTTACATATCTTGCAAGTCAACCATGAACATATACAATGTATCCTTCTGTTATTTAACTCTTTGCTTCTACTCCTCAACTCATCTACTTACTTGTCGTTGTCAAAATTTCATTCATACCTTGCTCTACATAATTTCTGAAAGCATGAAAATTACGAAAACAAAACAAAAAAGTTCATTACAAAATCAAAACACTTTAAATTATTAACTATATATTTTACTTCTTCTAACCTCATTTTTTTTGTGTGTGTGCGACACAGCCCACATACCATTCCATCCATCATGTGCTGGTAGATCTAAAAGGAACAAGCTACAGAATCACGGAACAACTATAAAAAAGTTGACTAGTATTAAGAAAATTATTATTAAATTACAAGCAACTAACAAAATTTCAATTTTATAATTGAAGATAAATAAACGCTATTACAGAAATGACAAATGGAGTCAAGTACAAGTCCTTCATATCAGCTTTTTAGACGTTGACATGAAAACGGAAAATGAAAATGACGATGAAAATGGAAATGGAAATGATATCCTAAACTCTAATGGCCTCTTCGTAAGTTGGTGGTGGACCACTAAACACGATTTGGCTCTTATCGTTAAAAGTGGCATTATCGTCAGAAACATCGACACCTTCTTTCAAGGCCTTGTTCTTCTCAATCTCCGAGAGACCCATTGGATCTCTGGCAATCCAAATGTGTGGCGCCTCAGCGGACACGTTAGGATCGTCGTATGCGTGTCTCACAAACTCAGGATTATACTCAACATAGTTAAAGTAAGTGTTTGGCATGATGTTTCTAATCATGTCAAAAGTTTGTGTCTTTGGCTTGAAGAAGATCTTCAACCAGGAAACACCTTTACCTGGAGCACCAGCAGCGCCGGAAACAGCATTCTTCTTAGAAAACCCTCCTTTTTCTTCATCATTGGAGTTGGGTTCTTGGAACGGACCACCAGTAACCGAGGATGCTCTGCCAGTGTCGACATTGGTCGAAGCCTTTTCGCTATCAAATTTGCCCACCTTGGTTTCACCCATAGTGGAGTAATCGGCATCTCCAACTGTCAAATTGTCTCTTTGAGCAGAGGCTGGAGCTCCGGCTGCTGGATTTCTATCTGCCACAACTTGATCCAAACCACCATCACCAGGAGTCAAACCCAATTGATTGCCTCCTTCCCAGTAGTTTTGACCTTCGCTTCTAATTTCCTTGTAGCCTTGATCGTACATAGGGTAAGCATAAGTTGTGTCACCTGCAGCGTATTTGATCGCAGAAATTGGCACAGCATCAATGTTGGCCAAGAATCTTCTCTTCATCCACCACCTAGCGGCAATGGTAACAATAATAATCACGGCTTCCAAAGCAACACAAGCCCAGTTTTTGGTAAACACAAACAATGCGGTAATCCACAATTGGGCCAAAAACAATCCTGTAAACAAATGGAACAAAGACTTGACGTAATTCTTACCTCTAGCCTCGGTGGTAACTGGTCTCATGACGTAGACCAATGTGTAAATATAAGCAAAGTAGAATGCAGCAAAGGCAATTGCAGTAAAACCCAAGATAAGTGGAGCAATGACAGAGTATGCAAGAGCAATAACGGTCAACAATGAGAAGCCTGGATACAAAGTGGCAAATCCTGGTTGGCCAATAGTGTTCCATCTGTTCCATTTGGCTCTTGGGGTGCTATCCAAGATTCTACCCAAGATGTGGGACAAAATCAAGGCAACTATTTGGAGCAATGTTCCGGAACTTATAGTTAATCCTTGAAGACACAAATACGAATAGTAGAAATTGACCGAAGGTGGGAATCTTTGAGACAACTGCTGCATAGCCAGACCAGGGTCCTTAACAATCTCCTGCGCAACGGAAGCAGCCGAAGAACCCAATGCGATTGCGAGAAACACATTAACAACTTGGAATGCAAAGTACCAAGTTTGACAATACTCATCAACCTGTTGAACCGAGAGTCTGCCCGAAATTCTTCCCATCCACTTAATAACAGGAGGGATCAACAGCATCAACACGGCCAATGCAACAACTGGAAGCAAACCTGTAATCACACCCATGATAACCTTTGGCATATTGTTGATAAACTTTAAAAATGGCACCTTTTCGGTTAAAAAGTTAATGTTGGAAATGGCACCAACAACGGCAACAGGAATACACCAAAAGATAATCAACAATGTCAAAAAGGTGTTGGCAAGAACCTTTTTGATTCTCCTCTTCATTGGTGTCAATTGCAAGTTCTTCCAAATAATGTCATCAGGTGCAACATTGATGAGTCTCTTAACGCCTTTAAAGTCCTTGTTGTATGGAATGGCTTGGTATGCCTTTTGCAATTCCAATTGGGTGGGGAACTCAATGAAAACAGCTGGGAGTTGTTCTTGTGCTTGGAATTCAGCTTGTTGCTTGGCCACTGATTTGTTCAACTCGCCCAACCTCTCGGCACCATAGTTCAAGGTATCGACTTTCTTACCAATGAGAAACTTCAACTTGTGGGTTGGTCTTTTTTTGCCATCTTTCAAGTATTTGTTCAAGTCGTCAACTGGCTCTGGTGCTGGTTTGTTCTTTTTCAAGCACTTGTTTCTCAACTTGACCGACTTGGTCAAAACTTTGTTCAAAGCACCTTCATACTTGTTTGCCAATTTGGTTCTCTCTTCAATCTCCTTACCCAACTTCTTGTACTCGCGTGCATACCAAATGTTGGTGGCGGTTGGAAAGTATTCTCTCAAAGTCGAGTCTGTGAGTTTTGTGGTGGAGATCTCAGTAAGAAGCATAGTTCTTGAGCTCAACAATGAGTCGTACAATGGGGTGGTTTGCAACACATGTCTAAAAGTGGTGTAGTAAACCAACTCACGGTAAATCAAAAAGATCACCAAGCCAAACAATATCCAGGATAAGAAAACGTGGGCAAAAGTTCTCCATTTGTTACGGACATTTGCAATGGTCAAAATGTCAAAGCCTGCAACAGTTGAGCCTGGTTGGTTGTTGTTACCGTTGGTTGCATTGACTGGGAACAAGATTGGCCATGTGACAATTGCTCCCAACAAGCAGATGACGCCAAATTCAAACAAAAACCTCAAGAAAAAGTAACCGTCTGCACCAGCATACTGGATGATAAATGTTTCTGGCTTCTTGAGCAATGAGGTCAACCAGCTAAAAGCACCGGTTGCAGGTGGAGGGGTCTGCAAGTCATTGGGCAAGGACTTGACGATTGATCTTGGCTCATAAACTCGTTTCTGGCGGTTTCTAATGATGAGAAAGATAATGACATAAACGGCTGCAATCACCAATGTAGGCACAAGCGTCGAGACGAATTGGGAGGCTGAACTGTTTGTTGATGCTTGTTCTGCCATTTTGAAGTAGGAAATGTGTGTTCTCTTTCTTTCTTTTTAGTTTTTTTTTTTGAAGTTATTTTAATTCTCTAAACAAATATAGTAAAGAAATAAATAAAAAAACAAGAAATAAAAGAAAAGTTCAAAACAAAACAAAACAAAATAAATTAAAATAAAATAAAATTATTCGATGTGATATGATATGATATGATATAATACGGTTGAAAAGACACTAATCTGTGATGAGTTTGATAAATCTCTGTTGATCTTGTAGTTTAACAAATTTATAATAAATAAAATAAAAGTTCAATTAAGCTTGGTTGAGTATGGCTTTGTAGAAATCTGTCTTTTTTTTTTCTAGGTGGTGTATAAGTTTGATTTTTGATAGCCTTTATAGTTGTATAAAGCCCAAGGTGTAAAGGAACAAAAGTGGTTTGAAAAAGATTTGGTTTTTTTTAATCTATCCTTCTTCTTCTTCTTCTTCGTTTTCTTCTTCCTCGACTTCTTTTTTCTTTTATTGCGAATGGAGTTGAACTTAGTTGGATCTTATATAATGACAAGTTGCAAAGGTGAAGGAGCAAGAGCAATTGAGTTTATTTATATTTGTATATAGATGTGAAGAGATGCTAGTTGTTCCTGAGGAGGAAACAAACAAACAATGTGTGTGCTTGTGCTTGTGTATATTATGGAGTGGCTTTAGAAGGTGACGTTTGGACTATGAACTTTGTTCTTTTGTTTACAGATCCTGCATATAGAAATACACTATAATTATTGCACAAAACTGCAACCTGAAATTTCACAATCTCTGTCACTTTGTCTTTGTGCCACTTTTGTAAATTTTCACAAAATGATGACCCAGCCCCCTCCTCCCTCCTCATCCCCTAGCAACTATTAGGGAAACTACAACTAGAGTATCAGTACCAATAGTACCAATGAGTGTTTGAGTCCTAAAGTTCATCTGTCGTGTCAGCCTCATTAACAAGTTCCACAAATCAACAATTCTTTTCTTTCTTTCTTTCTTTCTTGCTTTCTTTGCATCTTTTCACATGTGCTCAAATGATTATACCCAATACAAAAGTGCTATTGTCTTTTTTTTGTTAGAGGTTTAAGAGGGTTTTGAAAGGAAAAGTCACAAGCATGAGATTAAGTAGAGCGCATCCCTTTACTACATGAAATGCAGTGTATACGTTGTAAGCAAGTGAATATTTTTTATTTTATGTTTGAGTGAAATTTACGTATAGGTATCAGGCTCTTCTTTCCTATAATCCGAGGAAACTAAAAGAGAAGAGAGGAAATGTAATCTAAAGTGATTTATATATATATATATATGAAAGAGAGAGTGTGTGTGTGTGTGTGTCTAAGTGTATGTGTGTAGGTGTATGTGTGGGTAGAAAACACGAGCAGTGAATAGTGAAGATAGAATATACTATAAACATGAGGTAATGGTACTTACATTGAAAGCAACTTTGAAGAACCAAAAAATAAAAATGAAAAATGAAATAGAAAACCATTGGCAATTTCAGTTCCAGTTCCTGACGCACAAACGGTTTTCTTTTTTATCTCTTCCTTGTGTGATTGAGTGTGTAAGTAAATGAATGATGGAAATAGCAGTCTCTTCACGATTGTTATAACGGCTATTGTTCCTCTTCGTCTCCAATAAAAGATTGCTTTCTGCTTTCTACAATAAATTAAAAAAAAAAAACAAGAAAAAATTAAAACAAGAAAGAGACAGAGACAGAGAAAGCCAAAACAAATTTCAGTTTAAGTCACTGCTTCAAAGCAACTTTGTGGAAAAGCAGCGCAACAATAAAAATCCAGGAAATAAAAAAGTGAGTAACCATCAAGGCTTGTTTCCAACCTAGTCAAATAAAAGATTAACAAAAAAGAACAACTGAAAGAAAAGAAAAGAAAAGAAAAGAAAAGAAAAGAAAAGAAAAGAAAAGAAAAGAAAAGAAAAGAAAAGAGAAAGCGAGCTTCAATTGCTCTAATGAAATTATGTATATATATATATATATATATATATATATATATATATTGTATATTGTATATCATTCAATAGTACAACAAGCTTATTGTATCTTTTCGATGCTTTGATTGGTTTAGAAAGAGAAGAACTAAAACAACACAATAAAAAAAAATAGAGAGAGAAAGAGAAAGAGAGAGAAAAAAAAAAAAAAGAAAGTTGTAGTACAGTCACGTTAATGTTGGGCTTCTTAATCTGTTTTGCTTCTTAGATTTCGTGTTTAATTTTCTTTTATTTCATTCTTTCTGTATTTTCTCAAATGAAGAAGAATACGTACTATTCTTCAGATTGTTTCATTTCTTGATTCTTTTGCTTTGCGTCTCTTTCCAGGTCTGGTGACTTGAGTACGGCTGTGACGATTGACTGCTCCTACTGCCAGGATCTTATAGTTTCTTTTTTTTTTTCATTTTTCTTTTTTCTAACAAAAAAAATAAATAAAGTGAAACAAAAAGCAAGACCAAGACCAAGACCAAGACGAGGACGAGGACGAGATATTTTATCTCTCTTTTTATTGGATAAACATGCATCTTGATTCCCTCATATAACAATTATTTCACAAGTCTTTAGAGAGTTTGAGTTTAGATTTAAGTTCAAAGAAGGAGAAACAAGCTAGGTATTCTGCAGATATTCTGCAGATATTGTGTAGATGAGGGAATGTTTATATGAACATGGAAGTGACATGTTGATGAAATGCACAAACCTCCGCAATAGCTCAAAAACAGTTTCTTTGTTCTTTCTTTTTTTTTTGTTGTTTCAATTACATTTGCTTTACTCTGTAAACCTATAGTCGTAGTACACTCAATCACTACGGTCTACTAATTCTGAAAAAAGAAAAAAGAAATTTAAAGAAAAATATGTCAAAATTAGCTATATATATTTATGTATATCACATGACTTGAAATGATTTTTAGGGGATTTTAGAGGTGTTTACTTTCACATCCAAAAGGTCGCGTGGTCTAGTTGGTTATGGCATATGCTTAACACGCATAACGTCCCCAGTTCGATCCTGGGCGTGATCATTTTTTTGGCTTTCAACTATTGTTGTGACACAAGATACGTATGGATTCTCGGTACCTTTACTTTTCCTGTCTTGTCTTTATCATTTCTTTTTTTTTTTTCTTGCTTGTTCTCCTCCCTTTTGCATCTCTTTTGTAGTGAATAAAGGTTCTTTATAACCCAAGTCTTTATAGTTATTATACTTACTGTAACTAACGAATAATACCTTCCTTTTCAATTAACGTAAAAACACAAATATGTATGCCAATCCTAGACCAACTTAGTAAAAAAAAAAAAGAAAGAAAGAAAAAGAAAAAGAAAGATATATTAGTTCTGGTAATGAGAGTAATAGGATCACATGTTGTCTTTTGTCATTAGTCTTTTGTCGTTAGTCTTTTGTCGTTAGTCTTTTGTCGTTAGTCTTTTGTCATTAGTCTTTTGTCGTCTGGTTTTGCTCTTTTTGTCACTACCAACCACAAACAATGATTTGCTATAAAGATATATCTGATCAAAGTAGTAGGTTTTACAGACTGTTTTATAATATCCTCCTTTCTTGCGGTATTTCTCTATGACAGATCTGGGATCCTTGGAACTTGCGACAAGGATCTGTGTGTATGTGGTTAAGTTCTTGTATTCGCATATAACGCACTGCACGTTATATGGAACTACTCTATAGTAGACTTCTACTATGTGTCGGTGTCTGACTCTTAAAACAAGTTAATTTCTAAATAAACTATAAACCGAAATTCGAGTGAGCAAAGTCCTTCTTTTATATTCGAACTTTTCTCATCTTCGTACTATGAACTGTTATGTCCTAAACATAACTAACATACAACATAATTACTATGTTGAAATTAGACAACAACAATTGAGGCTATGCTCAATTGAACGAGGACAATGGAGGCTATGCTCAATTGAACGACAACAATAGAGGCTATGCTCTATTGAAAACAATAAGTTCTATTCTAACGTATTCTCTGAATCCGATATAGAACATCACCCCCTTGTTAAATCAAACCTCCTCTTCAAGACTATCTTCAGGGTAACCAACTGTAATTAACAAGCAACAAATGTGTTAACATCCTAAGCGACTTCCAATCCCCTGACTTTGGGACGACAAGTAGAACCATGTCTTGGTCTACAACCATTCACTTAGTATCAAACTCAACATACCTGAGTAAGAACCAAACTCCTATTTCCATAAATGGAAATCTTCCATATATCCCATGATCTACCACTAACTTAATGCTAGTCTTCTTCACTTAGAACCCTTTCATGAACACAATTGTAATTCTCCATTATATTCCTGGACGTCAATAATCCTCTCCTGAAAGCATAATCCCATTATCAACTATACGAACGGACAGGATTTCTTCCCCCGCTCCAATAAAGTTGTACCAACTTTCCGTTTTAAACCATTGGACTTAATGACTTCATGTCCTTAATCCGCATCACCAATGATGCCCAAGGCAAATTCTCACACTAAAGAATTTCCACCTTTTCACCAACCGTCTGGCTTAGTGCATTCTATTATCGACAAACTAAGCGAACTTGTGTTCCTATGAAATACATATGGCTATCATCCAACACGTACCTTATAGTACTGTCTATAACCCAAGTATCTTCAAAACTCACAAACAAATCCAATTCCACAAGCAGCATTCCACTTGACTAACCATGAGCACACTAGTATAAAAACCCAACTAGCGTAGCACCCAAACACTTTATCTCTGTCATGTTCATACCTCTTGATAGCACTCCTTGAGCTCTGGAGGATTGCGTGTCCCCTCTCTATCAGTATCGAACCTATAACATAAAGCAAACCTAAGTCAAGCATCCGATTGACAAACAAACGTTGAACCTTAACTATGATGTCTTTCGCAGCTTTCTATAAGCAACTGTGACTACTACCTTTTGACAATCAGTCCGTAGTACCTTTCCTGATCATTCGTTAACCACGATTCAAACGTCAACCAATTGCAACACCTTGCTAAGCAACATGTTCAATTATCCATTCCTAGTGAAACCAATATTCATATCAGCTGTCTTTGTAGCCGATCTATTCACAAAGAATAATACTTCATCAGTAGATTTGAATGATCTGCTGACTCTTGCTCAAGTAACCAACATCTTGCATTACCTACCAGCTGTAACTAACTAAAATCCTTTTGTTACAATTGTCTATCCGGACAATTCCTTGTTAGCAATATTTACCGAGCATAACGTCATCTCCAATGACTAATAATTCATGTTAACTATGTGTTCATCCAAACACAATACCAAACACAACATCAACTGCCTAATCCTGCAGTCTAGTCCTGATAGTGAAACAACACTTGTTTCCTATCCTTAGTTCCTTCTTCTTGAACTACTCTTTCGCTACCAACATGACAAGCTATTTCTTTCCTTGGAGCTCCCGTTAGACTTATCTAACTGCTGACTTAGCTCCCATAGCTTACATGCCTCCGGTAGAAATTTTCTCCTAACCTGGCTCACATAGCTTACATGCCGCCGGTAGAAATTCTCTTTTAACCTCACCAACAATACTAATGATCCGTGATCCGTATCCTCGACTTATAAATGTCTCACCATAACCAATCCTTAAACATTTCTCACTTCTGAAAATTCCCAATCGCACTTCGGAGATTCAGGTACCATTTAAACTAACTTCATGACATAAAGATGTCATCTTCGACACTCCCAACTCACACTTGAACTCTTGAAAGTAAACTGTAATTCTTCTGAAAACTTCAAGACAACAACAGCAATGACTTCCTGTGTTCCTCTGTACAACTAGAGTAAACCAACAATATCGTCGATAAAGCAACACAACCCGAACTCTTCTGTATTAACCGAGAAACCGTTTCCTGCAACATGGCCAAAGCTTTAATAAAACCAATCGGCAACACGTTATAAGCATACTTCTTGCCAAATACTGTAACAGCTGTCACATGACTACTTCCCTTATCCAATCTGTTCTGATGGAGACTCTGCGTCATATCCAACGTGGAGTAGTGGCGATATCCTGATACCTTTTCGATCAACTGTTCAATCACTGTTAAACTAAGCAACCAATGATCCGCACACATTCAGCATGAACCAACTTTCTTACGGACTTGGTTCCTCCCTCACTCATTAAACTAGTATTGTCTATACCTTGAGGTTAATCCCGACTGAATTCCCGAGAGTATCTTCTCTTAATCCATTCGTCTTTCGTGGACATTCCGATCTCCTTCAACTTTTGAAGTGACACTGTCCGTTTCTATACTTGATAATGTTTTTGGGAAATCACAAACATATTCTTCCTTCCCCTCTTAAAACATTCTCATCAAGTTTCTCCTTCGTATCCTAAGTGAACATACCAACTTTACCTTATACAGTTCAACTCACTGCATCCCTGTAAAGTCCATGCAATTTACCAACATTTCGGATCCAATTGTATGCATACTCTAGCATCACAAGTCCATGTTCCTGGAATCTCTAATTCCTCATGTTCATTAACGAAGTTCCGCCCCTTCACAGGTTATTGTGAGTTTCGAGGGCTATTGCTTATCAAGGGTCTCCAACCCGGCCTAATGATAGCAATGTTCTGGTAACACATCTAGTGTTACATGTCCGCTTGCAATTTATCCTGCATGACACCTTTTGTCACACCCGCAAGCCATATCTCGGGAGACTATCCATCATCCCATCACTAAAAAAAATAATTCTATTTTAGAATTATACCAAACCAAACCCTCGCCCGAACCAGTATAGAACAACGTTAGGCAACCTTTGCCGTTCTTACCGCAAGCAACGTCATCTCAACTGGAACCTAGAACTTCTTGTTCTCTACTCGGAGATTCGATATCACATCAAATCTCGATTTCCTTGGCGATTTCAAAGAGCATAAGCTCTTTAGACCCTACTACCTTGTTCAGGCCATTTTCTGTTTCTTGAAGTACTCTGACTTCATCTTTCTGTGTAGCACTCCAACCTAAACCTTTAAGTTAGAATGGCCACCAAACTTGTACCAAATGCAACGACCACGTCACATAAACAAGTATCCTGAGGGAGACTATCGATCTTCCCTTCCACAAACTTGGCGAGCACCAAATCTGCAACCGAACCGGAATCAAGCAATGCCATGCATTCCTTACCTTAAACAGCAGTCAGCATCATCACAACCGGAACATAAAACTTTATATTTTCAATGGGAGATAGAGCTATGATCTTATCCAGACCAAATACCTCTCTCACGAAAATTCAAAGAGCTCTCGCTCTTTGGACTCATGCGAGCCACTTTCCAAATCCTAAGATTCACTGACATCTGTCAGTTGTACAGCTTCATCTAACTCATCCGAGTTAAAGTCAGCCTTCGAACCCGGTACACATTGTACGAGTTCATTCCTGCACCGTCACGCACCACCAAATCATCTGTCACTTCGTGATAAACATTACCACCATAACCTTTAATACTATTTAGCAACTATAAGGTCAAACCAAATCATGCGGTTCTTCAACTTTCCCTTCATGCAACGTGTGTGCTGCATTTGGGTTTCTTGGGCTCATTAACATTCAAGAAAAATATCATAATTTTATGCGACGCTACCAGATGTTTTATAATATCCTCCTTTCTTGCGGTATTTCTCTATGACAGATCTGGGATCCTTGGAACTTGCGACAAGGATCTGTGTGTATGTGGTTAAGTTCTTGTATTCGCATATAACGCACTGCACGTTATATGGAACTACTCTATAGTAGACTTCTACTATGTGTCGGTGTCTGACTCTTAAAACAAGTTAATTTCTAAATAAACTATAAACCGAAATTCGAGTGAGCAAAGTCCTTCTTTTATATTCGAACTTTTCTCATCTTCGTACTATGAACTGTTATGTCCTAAACATAACTAACATACAACATAATTACTATGTTGAAATTAGACAACAACAATTGAGGCTATGCTCAATTGAACGAGGACAATGGAGGCTATGCTCAATTGAACGACAACAATAGAGGCTATGCTCTATTGAAAACAATAAGTTCTATTCTAACGTATTCTCTGAATCCGATATAGAACACAGACATCAAAAACAGGTCGCGTGGTCTAGTTGGTTATGGCATATGCTTAACACGCATAACGTCCCCAGTTCGATCCTGGGCGTGATCAGTTTATTTTTTTTCACTTTTACTAATTCACTTTTTTTTGTTTTCCTTTTATTTATTTTTATTTTTTATTTTTTATTTCTTTGTTTTTAGAACCAAATGTTTTTTTTTTTTCCTTTTCTCTTTTCTAATATATGTATGTACAAGTGATATTTCTTTTTTTGGTACATTTCTGAACCAAATTCAAAAAAAAATAGGTTTAAAACTTTTAATTTTCGGTATATTCCGAACCAATCAAATTCCAAGTATTTGTCATGTCTCCTGCTACGTTTTTTTTCCCCCTTTATCTTTTTCTATTTACACAGCACCATCGTAAAAAAAATCGGAATCTTCTACTTTAGCTGTTAAGGTTCTTGTTTTCCTAAGTTTAGCAAGGGTTTGGAAAAGTGAAGAAAATTTTTAAAAAATGAAAGGGAAATAGATGAAAAAAGGACAGGGAAAGCAAGCAAGCAAGCAAGACAAAAATAAAAAAAAAAAGAAAGAAAAGGAGACGTGCTTTAACGAGTGGGTTGATAGAAACCAAGAGATACTAGATAGAGAAGAAAGAACGAAAGAATAGAATAAATTAAGTGGAAAAGGAAGGAGAAAAAAAAAATCAATAAAGTGTAAGTGCGATGAGAGGGTATAGATATGTGAGTGTGTGTGTGTGAGTGTGTAGAATTGGGATTTAGGGTTGGTTTTGGCTGATAAGCAAGGTCATTCCGAATTTGTTTTCTTTCTTTTTTTTTTTTCCCCCCTACTTTTGTTTTATTTCTATCGTTAACTAAATTAAAGGTTGGATATAACTCCGTTGTAAGATTCTGGTTGACAAATGCGCAACCCTTGAGCATAATAGACCATTTGATTTTTATCAAACTCTGCTACAGCTTCGAACTGCTAGATCTACCACTAGATCTACCACTAGAGCTACCACTAGAGCTACCACCAGAGCTACTGTCATTACCATTTATGACGTCTTGACGACTAAAACTGAAGATCTCATGTCTTTTATTTTCTGTCTCTCTATTTGATTAGCACGATCATCGGATTAAATCCTGGACTGTGGAGTTGTTCTTTTCTTCCTTTTTTCTTTTTTCTTTTTTCTTTTCAATTTTTTTTTATTTATTTATTTTGTTTGTGTTTTGAGAATTTAAAAGGTAGGGTATCTATTTTATTTCTATTTTTAATTTTTAATTTTTCCTTTCTTTGTTTCCTAAGGAGAGTGGTATTGAGCAAGAGATGGTGGTGGTGGTGGTAGTGAGAAAGCGGCGTAAAGGAAAATGAGGGGTGAAGTTGACAGTATGATTCAGAGTCAGAGTCAAAGTCAGAGTCAGTTGAAGACAAAGACTAAGCAATTAGTCTTAGCAATTTATTGGAGTACTGGAGAGTTTCCACTAGAAACGTTTTTCTCTATTCTCTATTCTACTTGTTAATTCTATTTTAGTAATGTAATATTTCCTCCAACTTTGATATTGTGATCATTGGTCAAAAACTGCGGAGGTGAGAAGAGAAGAGAAGAGAAGAGGGAAAGTGAAAAAGAACTAAAAAAAAAAAAAGAAGCTGCCGGGGAGAGATGGGTTAGGAGCTTCAAACGATGCAAAAGTTCTTATCATCAAAGGGCGTTTTGACAAAATTTCGATTGTTCTTCTGTAATGCTTCCTGTTACCAACTCAAATGTAACGTAAGTTGGTCTAACATATTCTGCAAGTGTTTTTCCTCTGGAGCGCAAGTTGTCTTGATAAATTCGTTTAATCTAATGAAAGGAAAGCTAATTATTATTATTATTATTATTATTATTATAATAATAATAATACAATCCACACCTACACATTCACCCACACCCACACCCACACAAACACACATAAAGCAACAAGTAACAATTGTCATCAAGTTTCTTCTTTTTCTTTTTTACTCTTTCCCCACGTATTTTTCCTCTTTTTTTTTTTTTTTTCAAATCATTCACATAAAAAATAAACAAATAATGGTTGATAGAGTAGTTGTGCAAGTGAGAATATAGAACAAAGGGATATAAGGAGCACAGAAAGAAGATGGAAGGTTGTTGATGTTATTTCGAAAGGGTGTGTGTGTATGTGTATGGGAGTATGTATGGGAGTATGTATGGGATTATGTTGTCCAATCTAATTTGGGTATTCTCTTATCTTCTGTACCTGATTTAAGTTTGTATTTGAACAGGAGATAAGACTCTACATCTTCTTCTTTCTTTTTTTATTTCCTCTTTCTCTTTATTATAATTAGAGTAGGTGTTTAAAGCAAAAGATAAGCAAGAATGGAATCGGAATAATTAGACAGGGATATGGCTGAGGAGGGAGAGAAAGAGTATTTGTTTTGATTTTTTTTTTTTTTGGGTTCTTAAAAAGTGGTGAACCCGATTTTGATAAAGCAGTTTGTTGAGAGAAGAACTGACAATACTCAAAAATAGTATGCGAGTCTAAATCTCTCACAACTGTGGTGAAAGTTGTGTGTGTGTGTGTGTGTGTGTGTGTTTTGTTTTTCCCTTTCGAAATACAAAGAAATTAAACTGTGGAGTGAGACCAAAAAGAAATAGCAACGATGAAGACGAAGACGAAGACGAAGCTGTAGCTGTAGATGTAGATGCAGAAGAGGAGTAAAGAAAAGGGTGGTGTTCAATTTTGTCCTTCTCCTCTGCTGTTTTCTATATGCCAACATACACTTGAAACTAGCTACTGTGGTGCATATCTGCATGTTTGCAGCTACTGATAGATGCTAAATGCCAAATCCTTTTATTTTTCTTTTCTTTTTTTCATATTATTTTTATTTATCCTTCTGGTAGTCACAGGTATTTCCTATTTACTGTGGAGAGGTAATTTACTATGGAACAATGTCAAAATTAGTGAATTAAAAGAAAAAGAAAGTAATAATAATAATATGTCAATTCTTTGTCAATCCTTTGTCAATCCTCAGCAAATTCTTCCGTACGGCATCAAAACTGAATTTTCTGTTGTCTTGCGCTTTTTTTTTATTTTCTATTTTTTATTTATTTTATTTTTTTCCAGCTTTAAAAATTTCTTTTTCTTTTTTGTCTATTTTCTTTTTTTTGGGGGGAGGAGGAGGAGTGGCTTTGTACTCCTTCTCTCTTTCGAATGTAAATGTAAATGTAAATGTTATTGTGTAGAGTGTAGAGTGTAGAGTGTAGGGTGTGTTCCTCGGCTAATCGTATAGGTAAACAATAGTAGTGTGGATTGTTAATTCATTTCATTCTTATATACGTTTATGTATGTATGTATGTACTGATTTAGCATTGTTTCAATGTAACATCCATACATCAGTATATAACAAGTGCTTCTATTCTTATCTTTTTTATTTCTTTATTTATTGTTTAATTTCCGTATTTGGTTTTTTATTCCGATGGAATTGGAGTGATTTTAATTTTCTCTTTTTCTTTATTTTTTTTTTTGGGGGGGGGGGAAGAGAGCAGAGGAGAGGAAGAAGAAGAAGTAGGATGAAGTTGATGATGGGAGAAGAGGTAGTAGTAGTAGACTAAGAAGAAGAAGAAGAGGAAGAAGAAGAAGAGACAGAATAAAAATTAGCCGCCGACTCTCATCAAATTAAAAAAAAAAACAAAATTTTTAATTTTTCAAATACCACACATTCCAATAGTATGATAACTATCTCTTCTTATTGTTTGAATGTTCCTCCTCATCTGCATGCTCTAATCTCTCTGTCTCTCTGTCTCTCTGTCTCTTGCATATCTCTCACAAAATTGAAAAAATATAAAATAAAAAATAAAAAATAAAAAATAAAAAATAAAAAATAAAAAAAATTTAAAGATTGGGATCAACAAATGACAATTTTTGCAAAAGTTCGTTTAATCGATGTCCACACTTATATCGCTCATACATACATACATACATACATACACATATCTATCTATCTATCTATCTCTAGCTATCCAGCTATATATATATATATATATATATATATATTCATTAGCCTCTGGCCCTAAGCCTATAATATTTCATCTACTTCCTTCTACTTCCTTTTTTTTTTTGCTCTTTCTCTTTCTCTTTCTCTTTGTATCCAATATCTACATTTATATCTATATATATATATATTTACTAGAATATAAAGAAGAAACCGAGTTTCCAAGAGTCATACAATCTTCTCACTAGGCTTTTCCACCACTCAGACACTAATCTTTGTACTACTATTATCCCTCCATTCCAATTTATATATATATATATATATATACATATACATGTATATATGTATACATATTTATGGAACTATAATTAGAACAAACTTGGTGATTGCAGGAAACGAAAAATAAAGTATCCTCCTCCTCCTCCATCACTTTATTCCCCTAATTCCCCATTCCTCACGTCCCAACGTCGCAACGTTGCGCTGATACACATAAGTTGGCAAAAAAAAAATAATAATACAAAAGCTAAACTAATCTAAACCAAACCAAACCTAAGAAATAATACTAGTATCAACAGCAATAGAAACAAAAATGGCCATCATTTCAATAGGCCTATTCAAAGACCACAACCAGGTCTTCGACGAAGTATACACAATCAAATCAACACCACCATTATCATCAACATCAACATCATCAACATCATCATCACAAAAGAATAAATCAAATACAAACACAACAACTGGTACTTATGCCAATACCCCCTTAGAAGCAGCCCCTTTATTCAATTCTACAATTTATAATTCATTCACTTCACTACACATCTTGAAGAAACACAAGTTTAGTGTATACAAGTTTATCCATAGACTAATCCACGGGACTAAACGACTTAACGAACTATTCCCCGCGATCGACAATGTCAATTTCCTAAACAACTCAAAAAAATTTAGCTCAGCATCACCAGCAACTGCAACTGCAACTGCAACTGCAACTTCAACTGCAACTTCAACGAGATTACCATTATCTTTCCCAAAACCATGTGCAGTTGACGACTTGGACTTTATGTTTGAAGGTGACAATGCCAACCAAATCCAGATATTCGACAATGTTCACACAACAGACGACTTTGGTGCACACGAGTTTCACCAATTTGACAAGAATGCATTTTATGAAAACTTGCAAACACCCTTGTTTCAACAACAACAGCAACAACAACAGCAACAACAACAGCAACAACAACAACAGCAACAACAACAGCAACAGCAAGTCAATAGTCAATACCATCCGCAATCCATCCCTACTTCTGCACCAAAACTGAATATCACTATTCCCGAATTTGATGACTTTTATGAAGCACACCAACACCAACACCAACACCACTTTGCTGCTCAAGACTTGAATAAATCACTACCAATTCAGGTAGCGTCAAACAATCACAACTTTAACGAACATATATTTGAGAGAAATGTTGGTGGTAGATCCAAGTACAAGATGAATGTCTTTGATATCATTCAAAAATCAACTGTTGTCTTTTCACCAAAGACGCAAGGCACCACCTCCCAGTCTAGGGACGCCCACTTTGCTCATGATGGTCGTTTTGTTGAAACTCTGCAACAACAACAACTGTATAACCCTCAGCACCAACACCAACACCAACACCAGCACCACCACTTTGCGCAATACCAACAACAACAAGTAGAACAACAAGTAGAACAAGATCCACATTCATACTTACACCCACACTCACCACCGCCATTTTTTGAAGACTTTAACTCTTTCAACGAGCCAGATGCATCACAGAATAAGAGACAGAATAACGGCCACAATGACCACAATAGTGTAATTAGCAACAGTAACTCGAATACCAACTTTCACAACCACGATCCTGAATTTTCTTCAGTTTCATCCTCTGAGAGTTTTTTGAGTCCCTTGGATGATGAATTCTTTGGCAAGTTTAAGCAATCAAACCATATGAATACTCGTTTGCAACCCCAAACAGAGCAGCAACTGTCACTATTAACCATTGACTTTGCTCAACCTCAAACTGAATCACGCAAGAGAAGATACGAAAGCTCATCAATATCTACACCATCATCTCTGCAAATTGATTCAGATATTCCTGTATCCCCAACAACAGCAGCGACAACAACAACAAAAACAACAACAACAACAACAGCAGCGGCAGCAGCAACAATTGTCATCAAAAGCAAGAAATTAAAAACTTCTTTAAATAGACAAGTGAAACCACTCAAGTCCAAGTCGCGCACTTCAAGCTCAAGCTCAAGCTCAAGCTCGGGGATGGGCATAGGCACAGGTACAGGCCCAAGTCGGGGTTCTGCAGTACCCGTCGCATTGGCAAGGAGAAACAATACAGAGTTTGACAACAAGCTTGATGGTAAACTTGACGCATTGAATACCGCAACTGTCACAACGACTACTACCACGACAAACAACACTACTGTGCGCAAACTCTCCTTCACTTCCAAAAACGGCAAGGTTGACCATATATTTGAATGTCCACATTGTGAATCACATTTTACAGTAAAGGGATATCTTACACGCCATCTCAAGAAACATTCCCTTGCCAAGGCATTCTCTTGTCCCTTTTACCAGGACACTACGACTGACTCCACTGCAAGCAAACTGGGCAACGGAAGCAACAACAATAACATCAATAGTAGCAATGGATTTGCACTTTCGGGAACCAAATGTCACCCCACCGGTGGATTCAGCCGTCGCGACACGTTCAAGACACATCTCAAGGCCTTGCATTTCATTTACCCACCAGGCACAAAGTCAAATGATCGTGGGTTATACAGTGGACGCTGTGCCGGATGTTTTCAGTTTTTTGAAAACAATACGCAATGGCTTGAGAATCACATTGAAAGTGGCGAGTGTCAAGGAACAGTTGCAATGAAGGAGAAATTGAGAAGACAGTTGGAGACGGAGTGTGGAAATGAGGAGAATGACGAAGTTGCCACTTTTGTCGAGTCAATGGGATTGAAGGTGCAAGGTACTGGTCAAGTAGGAGCACAAGATGAAACTCAAGTACAAGCAGAGACAGAGACAGAGACAGAGACAGACGCAAAGGGAGAAACCACCAATGGTAATAATGATACTGAGAAAAATGCAGCAAATGGATACAAGAGCAAAAGCGAGTTTGATGCTGAGTTGAGGCACCATGCTTCGCATTATATCAAACAAGAAGTCATTGACTAATCAAACACTAATCTCAAAAGTTTGATTCACCATTCAACACGTGTCAGCAGGATCTGATGGTGTGGAAAAAATTTAAATTTTATTCTACTGATTATACTTTCAATCTTGGAAAGGTTTTTGAAAGAATTGACTAAACTTTTTTTAAAATTTTATTCTGGAAGAGGCGAATTCCTCCGAAGCTTTGTTGTGAACATAAACCAAACTTAATCAACTTTAACTATACTTAACTAAACTTAACTATACTAAACTAAACTTAACTGAACAGAAAGTAAAAAAACAAAAAAAAAAAAATAAAGAAAACGAAATACTGTATAGGTAGTGTAAATTCCTTTTGCTTGTAAGTAAGGCCATAAGTTTTCAAGAGTTTTTTTTTTCTGTTTTATTCTTTTATTTATTAATTTTTTTTTTATAGGTACAAACAATGTTTATTAATTCACTGAGGGTAGTGCTTGTCCAGTAAGAGGATATTTGCATCTATAAAGTAATGAGCCAAGTTGAGGTGAATTGGAGTTTTGTTTTGCTTTTAGCCACATTGTCAGTCAATGGTTATAAAATTGAACTGGCTTTTTATCATGCAACGCATATATATATATATATATATATATATATATATATACAGATTGTAGTTTTCGAAAGTATGATCCACTGCAACTGGTGGATTTTGAGGCACAAAAGTGCTCTCTATTCTATTGGAGAAACTACAACAGGCGATGCTCCGTAAATTACAATATTACTAGATTAGATTATTTTGGAGTAAAGAAAAAGAATGTAAAAAAAAATAAAGTAAAGTAAAGTAAAGTAATGTAAGGTTGGGAACTGCTTTATATGTCATAGCGGGTTATTTGACTGTGTTTATAAACAATTAGCTGACTAAACCGTTCCCGACTAAACAGAATACTCTATTGTAGCTGTATATCGATGATCTTTGCCAACAATGGAGTGGTTTAATCGTCAGTTCATTGCAATAATCGAGGTTCGGAATGGTGTTAAAAGTGGTACTATACCTAGACGATATACTTAGCAACAGTTTACCCAGTATTGCAACAAAAATGGGCGTTGGGCCCAAGTCTCAAAAGTGTAGTTAAACTAAAGCTTATCGGATAATCTGCTACTAGAGATTCTCGGGTGATTACTTTTGACTTTTTTAGTATCACTTTTTTTAGTATAATTTTTTTTTTGTTCCAGTTTTTATATATTATCTTCTGCAGAATAAAATATCGGATAAATCTCACTCACTTGTCGTTCCGGCAAAACAGGCTGGACCGGTAGATAAGAAATAGCAATAACAACAAAGAAACAAAAAGCAAAAAGCAAAAAGCAAAAAGCAAAAAAAAAAAAAGAAAAAAAGAAAAATTAAAGCAAGAAGAACTGAAAACCCTTTTGCTATACACAAAGTGACAGAACTTAGATAGCCTATGGTATAAAAACTTTGGTCCAGAATGCTCTTTGCTTAGTAATGGTGTTTATAATTCTCTTTTAACGAACCCTCTACATGGTTCCTCAAAATGTAGTTCCTCATCTAAACAATTATGGTTGAATGTATTTTAGGTGTTAAAATTTAATTTTGTTTTTATTTTTTTTATTTTTTATTTTTTCTAACTGCTTCCTCGGCGCCAGAGCAGGTACGTTCTAGATTCATATATGGATGCGGCTTCACAGCCATACATAATTGCTCCCCACATAAAGTTGCTTACGTGATCTTCAGAATGTAGTAATGAGGATGGCGATGAGGGCAACGAAGGTGACGGAGGTGCGATAACAGTGACACTAACACAACTAGACCAGTTGCAGCAATCATTATAGAATTGAAACAAAGCTAAAGCTAAACAAAGCTAAACAAAGCTAAACAAAGCTAAACAAAGCTAAACAAAGCTAAACAAAGCTAAAGCTAAAACTAAAACTTGAAGAAAAAAAAAAAGAAGAAGGAAAAAAAAAAAACAATTTTGTATGGAGATTTACTCTTATCAAATTGAATGTGAAAAGTATTTATAGCACTCCATTGACCAGGGTCTTTTGCCGAAAAAAACAAAACAAAACAACAAAATAATATTAATAATATTATTAACAATAATATAAGTATTATTAAATCTTGAGCTAAACAAATTAACAAAAAAGGAAAAGATACGCCATTCAAACACGCACAACACAACAAATATCATTTACAATGGGTTATCCAACAAATTTGAAGATCACCACCAAGTCATTGACTGAAAACATACTACTTGCCTCAACCGCGTTTACGAGGTTTGATAGGATCAATTTCGGAGCCCGAATGGCTATCTTGAAATTTCCCGCCACTACTACACCAGTTGCAAATGCAAATGCAAATGCTGGTGCTACTGCTGGTGCTGATACCAATGTTGGTGTTGGTGTTGGTGTTGCTGGAGACAAGAGCAGCAGAGAAAGAGTGGTGATTTGGAGTCCGTTGCCATACTCACCACAGGTGCTCGAAGTAATTCAAAAGTTTACTGGTGCCAAAACCGAGGCAGATATCAGGATTGATTACGTGATTGTTCCCGATCGCGAACATAACATGGCGGCCAGTGTTTTCAAGGAGAAATTTCCACAGGCCAAGATTATTGGTCCCGAAAAGACAGAGAAAGTTGACTTGGATGTTGTATTCACCGAAAGTTTGGGCAATAAAGTGATTGCGGGTGAAGATTTGAGAAAGTTGATTGATGACGATGTTATTGTTGATAATTTTGAGTTTGTCTACTTGCCGTACCATGCTAATTCGGAGTTGGTTGCAGTAGAAAAGAAGAGCAAAGTATTGTTTGAAGCCGACTTGTTGTTCAATTTGGGCGCAAAAAACGAACAGCAAGAGCAATTTTCACCAGCCACTGGGTATCCCGAGAACTACAATCCACACACTGGCTGGTCCTATCCAACAAGGTACTTGCACCCATATTCCAAAGTCGGTAAGTATATGTTTAACAAGATTGTCAATAAAGCCCAGAGTAAAGCCGGGTTGGAAGCCATTGGAGCTTTGGATTTCAACGCAATTGTTCTCTGCCACGGCAATATAATAACTAAAAATGCAAAGGAAGCTTTCAAACATGTGTTTTTGAGCTGATTGCGGTGTAAAGTGTCGATTGTTAAAGAGTCATGGTGACCAAGTTTTATAAACTGCAACTATTAATAAAACAAATTGATAATAGGAGACACTAAATATGCAACAACATCTCTTTGTATCGTGTAGAACGTCAACTTTTATCAAGTAAACTTTTAATGGCAAATAAGGATTAACCAAATAGAAAGAAGGAAACAAAACAAAACGAATTGAAAGGAAACGGCAAGAAAAGACAAGACAAGAAAAGACAAGACAAGACAAGACAAGACAAGACAAGACAAGACAAGACAAGACAAGACAAGACAAGACAAGACATGACAAGAAATGAGAAAGCACTGGTTGATTTTGAAGAGATTTCTTGTTTTCCATACAACAAGAGTGAATTCTAGTAAACAGATCCATTGCAACCATTGATTCTTCTATTCAAATATATGTTCATTTGAGGATCAATGTAAAAAAAGAAAAAAAGAAAGATAACTTTTCTTTCTTGTAACTATAAATAATCGAAGACGAAATAAAGAAAAATGAGAAAAATGAAGGGGTTGGTGCAAAGGCTGAAGACTCTGTGATATAAGACCAGTATCAACAGGGGTGATTCTCCATTGCTACGCCACAGAATACGTTTTGGTTGTACACCTCTAACTCCGCTGCTTCAATAGCTCAATATCCGCCTTACGTTGAGAAGAGGTAGTGTCACTGTGATTATCCACCATATCATCCTTTATCCCATACTCCTTATTTCTATATCTCTTACCCCTTATCGCAATCTCTATCTTCACTATTATTCTCCTCCCCTCACCCCCCTCCTGAAAACTATTTCTCTACTGATAGTGTCTATTCATGCATATAAGAACCTTGTTCATTTCTTTTTCATTTTTTGGGTCGTGGGAAGAAGAAGAGGGAAACTCTTTAGGCCCCATACATAATGCCACTGATTGCTCTGTCTGTCTTTGCCTAGTCTGCTTCTCCGCATTACTAAGACACTTAGGTGCGTGCTTCACCATACTTTACCATACTCTACCATACTTTACTCCGCTCCATTACTAAGTCATCCTTCACCAACGTCGTTTCTTCTTATGTACAAGCTCCTCCTTCCTCTATTTCCCATTTTGCTCTATTCTGCTATACTTGCTCCACCACTTTCCTCCTTCCTTCAAAACACACCATCATCCATTTTTTTTTCCAACTTTTATCTGTATTCCCCCCCCCCCCCTCCTCACTGTTTTTCAATCCTCAATATGGACTCTTAGATACTCAACAGAAAGAGTATATAAATAAACAGCTTATTTCTCTTTCATCTCTGATTGTTTATAGCAAGCTCTATTCTTTTTAAATCTTCTATCGTCAATATAAATTATTTATTGAATCACATTTAATCATATTCATAAACACATACATACATAATATATATATATATATATATATATTAATATATTAATATACTTAAAGCTATATCTACACACGGATCCACAATGCCAGACTTGTTTGACAATATCTTTTCAAGAGTCCATGCCAAGTTTAATGGCGGTCACACAAAACCACGTTATGATGGTGGCTCTCAAGTTAACTCTGGAAAGTTTTACAGTTACCATAGCACACCTAACAACAATAACTACTGGTTGCCCAGAAACGCTGTTAAGGAGGAACAGATGAGGAAAGGTAGTGTCTCTTCAGAGCAAGGTGACATGACCATGATGGGAGGTGGCGCAGTTAGTGGTTCTCTTGATTCTGCTGATGACAAGCAACCTTTTGTAGGTCAGAAAGTTGGCGCTTTTGACAAGGACTCCATGCCTATTGTTGACGACTCGCAGTTGAACAGATCGAGGTTCAACAGTGTTGCTTCAGAAGAGTAGATTGATAACAATGGAACCTCATTTGCCTAAGCCAATCCAAGAATACAAAATAAATTAAAAAAACAAAAAAAAATGAACAAACAAGCAAACAAACAAATGTGCACGCAAGCAAAATATATAAAAAGAAGGCAAATGACGTGGCAACCACCTTGTGTGTGACATTTGGATTTGTTGAGTTTCCCTTTAGTTGTTGTTTTTCACTCACCACTTGAAAGTGGATGTTATTGTTGATGTTATTTGCTGGTCAAAGAGTCGATTTTTTTTTTCTTTTAGGTTTTGTATAGTGAAGTAAATGATACAATAAAGATAAAATCTTTTACAAGACTTTATGCATTTGAAAATGTATTAGATCATACTTAGACCAAAGAAGAAGTAGAAATAGCAGTAGAAGTAGAAACAGAAGCAGAAGCAAAAATAGGAACTAATGATGCCGTTGATTTTTTGATTTTTTGATTTTTTGATATTTTTTCCTTTTTTCCTTTTTCACTTTTCCCGCCACACTAGTTTACATATAGTAGTTATCATTTACCAGCAACAGAAGAAACAAGACCGGCTTTTTTTCCTGTTAAAGCTGGAAGTATCGGAATGTAACGTGTCCCCAATAAGATCTCGATTTCCACTATTCCGCATGTCTGCCTCTTCTCCATTTCTATCTCTATCTCTATTCCCACCACCATTTTTCATAAACCGATTCTGCTCATTGTGTATAGCTAATATCGATTGCAGAAATTTATCTGGTTGCTGCTGTTGCTGCTGCTGCTGTTGTTGTTGTTGAATTGCTTGATACCCATGTTTCTTATATCTCGAATTGTCGTAGGAGGCAGAAGCTCTTCCCAATAGTGGCTGGTGCAGCAGCGATTGCTGTTGTTGATGCAGATATGTGTTATGGTTGTTGTGTTGTACTTGATGCGCTTTTCTTGCTGGATGCGGATTGCCATACCCATGTAAATTAGCCTTTTTATTTAATGCAGCGTCCCAGCCTCTGCCATTGTTCAAATCCATCCAGTCATAATGGCCATCTTCCTCAATGCCGAGGGTCGCCATCGCCTTATCCATAAGACCGATGAGATACTTGTAATCTGGATCTTCATCGAACTTCAAGTTGCGTACATACGTCAAATACTGGGCAAATTGAATTGGTAAACCATAGCACAATTCGTTAATGGGCGTAGTTTGCTTCTTCATACCAATCTTTTCATATTTTTGCTTATTAGTTGGTGCTTTCAACCCTTGCCACGGTAATGAACCACGAAGAAAATACATAAACACATGTCCCAAGCTTTCCAAATCATCCCTTCTCAGCTGCTCTCTCCCCAAATGGGTATTGATTGACATGTACCGCGCAGTACCACTCAACGCTTTCTTCTCCCTATAAGGTATATGATTCTTGCTCCTTGGATCTCGATACTGTTTTGCCATCCCAAAATCAACAACAAATATATTGTTGGCTTCTGCAGTATCTGGCCTTCCAATGAGGAAATTATCAGGTTTAATATCACGATATATCAAATTATGCTCATGGATCGATTCAACTCGTTGGATCATCTGCTTAGAAACTTGAAGCACAGTCTTGATACTAAATTTACGATGACACCAATCAAACAAATCCTCTAAAGATGGCCCCAATAAGTCGATAATCAAGATTGAATGCACACCTTCTTGCCCAAAGAAATAAGCTTGTGGGATCCCCCGCGTATTGTTCAAAATTCTATATGACCTGTATTCGTCTCTCAACTGTGGTGCCTCACATTTTCTCGGCTCAAACTTGATTGCCACCTGTTGATTGTTTAAGATATTTATACCTTCAAAAATGATCCCAAATGAACCTTCGCCAATCTTTTTGCCCACCTTGTAATGAACACCTACTATGCTGGATGATTGAGACATTTCATTGGTTGTGGGAACAGATTCGGAGTAAAAGAATCAAAATAATAATAATGAAAAAAAAAATAACAAAATTATAAGCAGAAAATTGAAAGAAAAACACACAACAAAAACTTTGGCAAAAAGATGCGTTAAAAAAGTATTGACCAAGTGATGTTTTAATTTGTTGTAATTGCTCTTTGTGGGGAATATTTATTATGAAGCTCTCCACAACTTAATATTATCCCGGAAATGAAGCAACAAGCTGATTCTGGGAAGCAGTGGTACTTATTGATTTGGTGTCCCAATATTCTATAGCACCTGATTGATAGAAATATCGTGGGTGACAAGGTACTTCAGAGTGAGTGAGTGAGTGAGTGAGTGTTTTTTTAATGTGGTTGCTGTAATTTGGTTTGTACTTTCTTGACTTTAGTTTGTTGTTTATTCACACTCTCATTTTTATCAACTTTTTCTATCAACTTTTTTGTCACTTTTTTTTGTCACTTTTTTTTGTCACTTTTTTTTGTCTTTTTTTTGTCTTTTTTTTTAGTCACTTGTTTAATTTTCCTCCTCTCTTTCCTTCGTCTTTTTCTTCTCGGCTTTACTTATTTTTCAAATCACAGTAATCTCCACCGTACGGCTCGACTACTCCTATCAACAATTGAAAAACAAAAATGAGATGGAAATAGTTAACCTACAAATATTGATGTGCCTCAAATATCAACACGAAGCAGTCATATATAAATACATCTTTCGAATATAAGAAATGACTTAATACAATTTTTTCTTTCTTTTTTTTTTTTTTTCTCTCTTTCAATTTTCTGCTATTCAATATACTTTGATCGAAGAGAAGAGTACAACAAGATAATTGAATCGAGTCCCTTTCTCCTTCTCCTTCTCTCTCCTCTCTATACACATGTAAAGAAATACATATAGACAAATGCATACTTGGTGCATTCTCCATGAAACTAATCTATATAGTGCTTAACATTCCGCATGTGCAATGACTTTTTGCATAAGTTCAGTATTTATGCAAATCCTAGCAGCTAATTCATTTAACAAATATGTTGAAATGTCGGCTCGATACTGCCAATGTTATAGCCACCCACACGAGATTTGGCAAAGATGATGTCAATTCGCAAGCACAATACCTATTAGCTTACCTTTTATATTACCTTGTGTTCACCAAGACAATTGTAGCATATACTCCAAATCAACATTTGTGCAAAACTGGTATCTCTTGAGGGTGTATTCATTTATGAAGAAGAACGCGCTCTCTATGGAGAAAGAAAAAGGGAAAAATGAATAGAAAAGAATAGAAATGTAATGCCAAATTAAAGACTTTGAATCTTTCTCTTCACTCTTGTTTAAACTACACTATTCATTTTCTACACACACACACATACACACACACATACACACACACACACACACTAAAGCCCTTTTCCTTTCCTTTCCTTTCCTTTCCTTTTTCTTTTCTTTTCATTTTATTACATCTTTCCTACCTTATTTCTTGTTTTCTTTCTTTCTTTTTTTTTTTTTCATTTCCTTTTGTCTTCATTTTCCTTATTAAATTGGAAACAAAACAAAGAATGGTTTCATATTCGCCAAACCAAATAGTTTACGCTTATCACGGCCCACTTATTTACGAGGCTAAGATTATCAAGACAAAACAAGCTACTGAGTCATTTGTTCTCAATAATGATAATCAACAGGAAACTTTTGAACAACAAGGTGCCAAGTTTGACGCTGCAAAATGGGATGGCTTAAATTGCTTTTTGTTACATTACCAAGGATGGAATGCCAAGTGGGACGAGTGGGTTGGAGAGGAAAGAGTGTTGGAAATAAATGAGGAGAACAAATTCAAAAAGTTGGAGTTGGAGCAATTGACAAAGAAGAAAAAAGTCAAAAAGGAAGAGTCGACTAAATCCAGCGGGAATGGCAAGGGTGGGAGCAAAAGTGGGTCCAAGAGTAGAGGAGAAGGCGGGAGTAGAAGCGGTAACGGTAACGGCAACAGCAGCAGCAGCAGCAGCAGTAGCAACGGTGGAGGTGGTAATGCGTCAAAGAGGCAAAGAACGAGTGGCAGTGGCAGTAGTAATGCTAGCAGCAATAGCAGCAATGGTGGTGGTGGTGGTGGTGGAGAACTGAGAAGGAAAACATCAAATATCAATTTGAAATTTCCACCAGAGTTGAAGTATGTTTTGGTCAATGATTGGCAATATATAACAAAGGATAAGAAATTGGTCAAGTTACCCAGCAACAACTATTCTGTTCACACTATATTGCAAGACTATCGAAATCTGCGAAAAGAAGTATTGGATAAACATCAATTGGGTATCTTGTTGGAGATATTGCATGGGCTAGAGATATATTTCAACAAGTCTTTAAGTTTGCTTTTGCTTTACAAGCATGAAAATTTGCAATACTTGGATTTTCTAAAGAGAAATGTAATAAGCTACAGCCAGTACCAACCTGGAGATGCTGAAGGGTCGAGTAGCAGGAGTCACTGTCAAAGTAAGGTTTATGGGTTTGAGCACCTTTTGAGGTTGTTGGTTCTGTTTCCCAGTTTGATAAGTCAAACTACCATGGATTCACTAAGTATAAGTGTGTTGGTACTGGAATTGGAGCACTTGTTGGTATTTTTAAAGGACAATATGGGAAAATATCAAAACGAGTATGAGTATCAAAGTCCGCAGTACAATAGTCTAGCAACCTCTTGATAAACCTACATAGCTACATAGCTACATACATACAAACATGAACATATTACTTACTCCACACCGCGTACATTCATAAGTAAGATATCTACGCACCAAATCAAAGGCTTGAAGACTATTCGCAAGTAGTTTATCCAAACATCTTCTAAATGCTATATGTATATATATATATATATATATATATATATATATATATATATATTATACTTAATACTAAAAAATTCATTCTTTTCGTAATCATTATCTTCATCATAATCATCATCGTTATTCGTTGTCATTCTTCATAAAACATAGCATCGTAAATGTTATTTTTTGAATTGTAATCATAAACAGGTTTAAAATCTTATTTTATTTTTGTAAAAAAAAGGAGGGAACAAGGACAAGGAAAAATCAGTCGCATGCAAAGTGCTTGACTTTTAATTCTCCATTTGAACTCTTTTTAGGGCAAAAGAGTTAAGCAAAATATTATGCTCTCAATGACCAATTGGAATCGACTTCATGTCAATGTCAACCAATGCAGAGTCATTGTGACTGGTAATATCCAACTCAATCTTCCAATGTCTATCATACTTGTCCTCCTCTTCTTTACTAAAACCATGGTCAGTTTCATCCTTAAACTTCCAAGTCAATTTATCAAATGACTCAATCTCTTCAGCCTTGTCGAAATTCAACTCATAACCGCAACACTTTTCCAAATCTTTAATCAAGTGCTTCTTGATATGGTGTTGTAGATTACGCTTGAATTTGCTTGAGTTTTTGTTTGATGTTGGCTTGATTTTCTCAATCTCATCATGGCATTCTTTCAAGACAAATGGTGGATAATAGTGCAATCTACCATGGAAGTAATCGAAATCGTTGTCCCAAGTCTCGTCCCGAACAAAAGCTTCAAATTGCTCCAACTCATCAAATTCCTTGATTGTAGGTGGCAACAACACTTCTTTGAATCCACCTGGCTCATCGGCAGACTCAATTGAAGTCATTGACATTTTTCTTGTCTTTGGAACTGCTTGCAAATGGTCCAATGGCTTAATATTGTCCAAATCTAAAGGAACCGTGTCTGATTTGGACTTTTTCTTTCCCGACATGATCGATAAATATTAACTAGCTTCTGAGTCGATATACTATACAAAAGTATTAATTGTTTGAATATTCAACACCTTGATTAGTTTGCAGAACGCAGGCGGGATTTGGATATTCAAATAGAAAAAAACTATAAATGCAAGTGTGTGTGTAGATATATATATATATATATATATAAAGATATATGTATGTGTATACTTAAATATATATATTTATATGTATATGGGTTTTGTGTAAACTTGCAATAATAAGTAGTTGCAGAAACTTTAAGAGTAGTGATTCAATAAATACCTCTTAAGATGATATTGTTGTCTAATTTGGGGGTAAGTAAGTAAGTAAGTAATTAAGTAAACTTTGGTTAACGATTAATTACAAAAAAAAAACAAAAAAAACAAAAGGAAAAGGAAGTAGAAAAGAAAAGAAAAGTAGAAAGAAGAAAACAGTCTACACCTCAAAGGCTACAAGGGAATTTACAACGGTTTTTATACTCCTCCCGTAAAGAATCTATATTGAGAAAGCAAGTGTATGTTTATGTTTGAGTTTATGTTTATGTGTATATGAATGTGTTGGGTCAATTTGGTTGTAAAAAGCAAAAAAAAAAAGTGGAGTGACCGAAGTAATGGTATGTTTTGTACATATATGTATGTATGCATGGGTCTACTTTAGGGGGGAGGGGAGAGAGAAGGGGAGAGGAGAGGAGAGGAGAGGAGAGGAGAGGAGAGGAGGGGAGGGGGGAAGGGTCAGGAAAAAAGAGGAGATAATAGAAGTGCAAAGAGGAGTCGTGTGAAGAATTACCACAACCATTCAGTCGAAGTAGACCAAGGGGACACACGGAAGAGGAGAGAGAAAAGGAGGAGGAAGGGGTCAAACAAAGGCAAAGCTGGGAAACTATGCAAAGAGGCTTTCTCTACCTTCTTTACCTTTTTCCTTTTTTTGAAATTTTTTGAATATTGCTTCGCTTCCTTACTCTTTCTAATTTCATTTCTTCTTTGAATCTACCCAATCAGAATGGATGGACAAATGTTACACCTGAACAACAAAGTTTTAAAAAGTGTTTTTGAGTGAAGCCAAACTTTTTGCCCTTACCTTTATCTTATTGTTTGCGAAGAATAGTAAATTGTGGATTAAAACAGATTATAGGACATGTTGATGAATATACTTCATTTCCATTTCCGCTTTTTTCCATGTATCATGTCTGGTGTCTGGTGTCTGGTGTCCGACTTTTTTTCTCAATTTCCTTTTTTTTTTTTCTATATGCATTCTGATGTGTGACCTGCCTGGCAGAAGGCCCATGTTTGTCCCACAACTCCAAGGTCGAAAGTGGCGTGGCGTGAATTTATGGTGAGATAATCTGTAGCACAGTTTGATTTCAATACTCAGCCGCATTACTTTCCATTCCTTTAAAATATTTATATTTACATTTATATTTTTTAATTTAATTTTTGACTAATATTACTATTGACTTCATCTACATTGAACGATTCATCTTCAAAATCTAAATGTCAATCTTAGCAACCCTATCTACTTTCAAATGCTATTACTTTTACCACTCTTTAACTTCTTTTTTGTTTTTTTCCCTCTTTTTTTTGTTCAATTCACATTTTCTCAATCATCACACTTTAAATAATGAACTTGTCGCCTTTTCTGATAAATTGACTTTGCGTAATACTATTTTGTTCAATACTTGCTTCTTCAGCTTCTGGCATACTCTCCTTCTTTGACTTTCTTGTTGGGAACCCTTCAAATGATTTGGCATAGACAGCTACTGAATGCGCAATCAATTTGGTACTAACCTCCCATGCTTCATAGCTTGGATTGGACAAATCGTCACACAATTGGTGATAACATGGGTCAAACCATTCGCCAACTTTACCGCCAAACTTCTCTTTAGACTTTTTATCCTTAACACCTTCGGCACCAGTGGCGATACCACCAGCTGGAATACCATTATCAATGAACCCAACATAATCTGATCTTCCGTCAAATGCCATCAATGAATAGTTCAAGCCATGCTGCTCATACCAATCAACATACAAGTCCTTCAAGTTACCACTACCATCAGGGTGGTCTTTGTTATTAGCATCGTAGATTCCATACTCATAATTTGGAGACGCCATCATATCGTAATCCATAAATAATCTGATCTTGCTGTTTTCTTCTTCTGACAAGTTGTTAGCATAATAGTCGGATCCCAATAATCCTTCCTCTTCAGCAGCCCACCAAGCAAATCTAACCGCATTGTTGATCTTGAACTTGGTCAAATATTTGGCAACCTCCAATAACGAGATCGTTCCAGAACCATCATCATTGATTCCTGGACCTTCCCCAACCGAATCAGAATGAGCACCCAACGCAACAACATTGTTATGATCGCCAAACTTGGTCTCGGCAATAACATTTAAGGTGGAAATATTCTTAACATAAGAATCAATAAACAATGTTGTTTCAAATTTGTGATTAGGATTTTTTTGCAACTTGTCAATGTAGTCTGCAACATCCTTTTCAGAAACAGCCAACGTAGGCACCTCTTCTCCATTGGGAGTGCCCAAGGTTCCCAGTAATGGCCCGTTGGAGTCGTAAATCACTGCGGCCAATGCACCAACTTTACCAGCATTTCTCGACTTGTCACCAAAAGAACATTGTCCCCGCTGGATCAATACAATGTTGTCCTTGGCATTCAGTGGAAAATCATGCAAAGAACACCCATTTTCCAATACCAACACCAAGTCTCCATGGACTGGCGCCTTGTTAGGGGTAGGAGGAGTCAATGCCAAAGCTTGCAAACTCTTAGGTTTAATACCGTCAATCAATAACGAAAATGACTCAACATGACCATCAATGGCTTTGAAGCTTTGCGTGATGATATTATAGTAACCACCAAGTTTTCTCAATTCTTTAATGATATAATGAACAGTGGCAAAATGGCCAGGAGAACCAATCACTCTGGTTGGATGGCCATAAGTCTCATTAGACTTTCCAGCCAAATTAAAAAGAGTTTCTGCTCTTTCTCTTAGACCCTTTTTGTTAACCAAAGATTGCAACTCCTCGGTATCAATTTCTGGAAGCTTTTTGTAAACTGACTCATCCAAAATATTCTCCTGCTGAAAAGATTCAAAATCAACATTGTACACTTCCTCATTACCAGAAGCAACATCTTTTGTAAAACCCGAACCTGCAAATTCGTGTTGTGGAGCCTCCTTAACGTCAATCAAGATTGAGTCATCCATTCCTGTTGTTGTCGATAAAACATTGTTCCAAAACCTTAAAGCAGGAAATGCATTAGCATTGGGGAGAGTTACAAGAGCAGCAGCAACAGCAGTCAAAAATGTGATCTTCATTTTAAAAGTTACAGACTTTTGAGATTTTAAAGAAGTGATGATACAAAGTCTTTGGCTTGAGCGAAGAAAGATTTTTTAGATGTTGGTTTAAATGTAAATGTAAATGTAAATGTAAATGTAAATGTAAATGTAAATGTAAATGTAATTGTTGCTGCAGTTGTAGTTGGAATTGCAATTGGTGTAAAAAGTGTGAGTAATATTTAAACTGTGGCGATAATTCACAGTATTTTGGACGGAAACAAATCCTTTAGTGCCGTACAGTTGCGAGCGCGAATGGTAAGTGAATAAGTAAGAATAATAATGATAATAATAATAATAATAATAATAATAATAATAATAGTAATAGTAGATGGATAGCCAGCGAAAGCAAGAAATAACAACGCGCAATTGTGTAATTTAGATAAGAGAGGAAAAGACGATGAGATTTTAAACTCTGTATCACGGCTATTGTTTCCTATATTATATCACCACAAACCAACCAAGGTATGCAATTCTTTTGAAAACCGAGTTTCGCCATTTACTCAAGGAAGAAATAAAGGAACCAAGTCTTACTGGACGAATAAACGCTTAATTCTAAGTTACATAAAACCTCAAACTTTTCTATACCAGTATCTAAACCCCGATTCTGGTTAAACACTTCCTCATAAACATCCCACCAATAGCTTGTTTTTTTTTTCTTTCTTTCTTTCTTTCTTTCTTGCAAACCTTTCTAATATATATATACACATTGCTTTTATTCTATAAAAAAAAGTAACACTTGCCTCCCCACCCCACGAAATAAGAAAGAAAAATATGATAAAAAAAAAGAGATCAATGATTTAAATGCATAAAACAATCTCTGCTGAACAAATCATGCTTTAGTTTTACTCTTTTTCCTATTCTTTTTAATCTTAACTTTTTGATGCTGATTGAATGAACCACCAAATGGATTACCATTTCTAGCACCAGCACCTTGATTCGCATTGCCACCCATACCCCCAAAGAATTGCTGGAAGAAATTGTGTGCATCACCTCCACCCATGCCACTTCCAAAATTGAATGCAAATCCTTCTTGTCCATGCGAATTAGAGTATTGTTGACGTTGCCATTGCGGTTGACTTTGTGCGGTGTTCATCGGATCATTTGGATCATCTCCACGGTCATATCTTTCTCGAAGCTCTTTATCAGATAACACTTCATATGCCTTGTTGATATTTTGCATCTTCTTTTCTATTTGTTCAGGAGTAAGATCCTTGCCCTTGTACTTGTCTGGGTGGTACTTCAAGGTCTGCATTCTGTACGCTTTGCGTATAGTCTTGTCGTCAGCATCACGGGGAATTTCAAGTATCTTGTAGTAATCATGTGCCGGCTTTTTGGAGGGATGCCAAAATTGTCGTTGCTGTTGCTGTTGCTGCTGATATTGCTGTTGTTGCTGTTGCTGTTGCTGTTGCTGTTGCTGTTGCTGTTGCTGTTGCTGTTGCTGTTGCTGTTGCTGTTGCTGTTGCTGTTGCTGTTGCTGTTGCTGTTGCTGTTGTCTTTGTCGGTTTATTTTCTGTCGATATTCATTGACTTGGGCAGCTCTATCTGTGAAAAGCTTTGTCATTTTCACATTACTGCTAAATGATCTCAACTCCTGATCAGCTTGACTATACTTTTTCTGTTTCAATAGTTTATCAATTTTCGGGATATGTTTGGGCAAAAATGGATGCTCCTTGCTGTCTTTAACCTTGGCACATATCTTATGCGAAGCTTTGTAGTCACCTATTTCAACGCACGATTCACAGCCCAAGCGTAGCAAGTATTCTAGATACAGAATATCATCGTTATTGCCGCCAGCACTAGAACCAGCGCTAGTACCAGCACCAGATTTGCTAAACTCTTGGACAAACTGGTTGCCGCGATATTGCAAATACTCATAGTTGTTTGCAAACTTGACCCCACCTAGTCTTTTCAATTCCATCTTCGACACTTTCAAATCATCCTTGAATAGAAATTGGTTAACGAACTTGAAATCAATTTTGAAATTGTTGAGGTCATCTTCATCAATTTTACTTTGCTCATTATTTTCCAGCTCTCTGTATAAATGACCATGGAGAATTGAATAGGTTTCCAAAGCTTTCAAAGCATCTGCAAATCTAGAGTAAAATTTAGACAAATCTCCACACGACTTGAACTCATTATCTATTCGTAAACAGTTTTTGATTGTCTTTGAAGCCAGGTCAAAGTCCACCTCAGTGTACAACTGAAAACTTGAATACTTTTCGTACAACTCAAGATCTTTTAATGGCTGGAGTCGAAGCAATTTTGCAAAAAGCGAGATAACAATCTTGTTGATTGGCATATCAGCGTCATCGAGAAATGTAAATCTTTGCAGTTTATCTTCCCGATAGAGCTCCAACATAGCATCCAAGTACAATTTATACAATTCATAATTGGAAGAGCTCATACTAATAATCTGATTCAACTGGTCTATGCAACTGTTATACTTTGCATCCTGAAAATCATTTTTGGCTTGAGACCAATGTACTTTATATAAATTAACGAGTTCACCCAACTCCACGAATTGTTCCTTGTGAACTTTCAAAAATTTCTCCAACTTGTCGAAATCACCACGGCTCACCAACAAGTCCACAAGTTTATTCCTTGCCGGTTGCATGGATGGGTCAAGCTCTAATACTTTTTCCAAGTCTTCAATTGCCAAGCTATCCTTGTTAAGATTCATTTCCATTATTGCCTTTTTGAATAAGATTTGTGGCATGAGTTTCTCAATTTCTTCCTTCACAGCTACTTCCTTCTCCGTAGCATCCCAAAGATTGCGCACTAGTTTGTCAAACTCTTGGAGAACAGATGCAGAGGGACCTTCCGTAGCAAACAAGGACTGCACAGAATCATGCCGTTTTTGAAGTTCATCCCACAATGGACCACATACGACAGTGGATGCCAAAAGCGAACAATTGAAAATCCACGATAGCAGAATCCTCATGTATTTTTCGGATTAAAAAGGAATTAATCGTTTGCCGTTACTAGTATTGCAAAGTTTATCGTTGCAGCTGTATATGTTACTGTATATGGTATTGTAATTGCAGTTGTTGGTCTGGCCCTAATAAGTTTCCAATAAGTCTTGATCTAGTTCTATAAGTTTCAAACCATATTCCTATTTTTGTTTTTCTCTTCAAGTGACCTCGTTGCGCGCCGCAAAAACAATAATACCAGAAACTAAAAGTAAAGAAAAGTAAAGAAGAGTAAAGAAAAGTAAAGAAGAGTAAAGAAAAGTAAAGAAAAGTAAAGAAAAGTAAAGAAACGAAAAGAAACGAAAAGAGAAGCAAAAACAAGAGAAAATACTCAATCTAATGTGTTGTTCATAGCATCTTAGAGAGCACAAAAAAATTATCTTTACTACTAATGAACATATTATGAATTAATTTTGAATTAATCTTGAATCTTACTATTATGATGATAATAATAATTATCATTCGTTTCTTCTCTATTCTTTTTTTTTATTATTATTTTTTATTTTTACACCCCTGTCATAGTGCGACCCACACACTGAACGCTCTGTGCCCTCGTTTCCATTTAGTGAATATCTGGAAAATATTGCACGACATTGCAAACTAGAGTATCTCGGGTTGGAGTATGTGTATGTATACGCGCACGTGAGCTGCTGTGAACGAGTTAACCTCAGATACACGTAATATACACGTAAGATGGACGCGCGCGGGTGCGTGTGTACTTTACAAAAAACTTTACAAAAAAACACTACAGTGGGCAGCAGCAGTGATAGGAGCCAGATTCTCCCTATGTTCTGGAAGTGGCGCATTTTTGTAGAACTGACATAGGATCCAGCCTGGGGTTCAACCTAGGGCTCAACCTGGGATCCGGCCTATATGATGTAAATGTATGGGGCGGGGAAAGAGGGAGGGAGTAGCTGAGCCCACAATTTTCCCGTAAATTCGCACCAGACTCGCAGGAATAATCAACACACACAAACAATTTTCGACGGATTGCTGTCAAACCTGCAATGAGTCGAGGATTGTTTGTGGAGATAGGATGCATTGCAGGATGTATAAGGCTGTGGGTAATGTTGAGCCAACATGCATCCAAACACACAATTCATCCACTCTGGTTGTCCACTTTCTGCTACAGCCACATACTATTGGCAGCACCCATTTGGCAGCACCCATTTGGCAGCACCCATTTGGCAGCACCCATTTGGCAGCACCCATTTGGTTTTTTGTTATGACGCGTTTGGTAGCACATACAATTGCACACACACTGCTGGGCTACCAGAAGGGACTTTCCGCCCTTCTGTTCCCCCCTCACTTCCTCGCGGGTTTTGCAACCACAATGTATATGGCATAACACAATTTACTTGTTAATCTCCAACTACAAGGCGTGGCGAGAGGGCTACTTGGTGTAGTATAAATATCCACAAACAAAACCCTTGTGACCTCAAACCTTTTTTTACACTTTTCTTTTTCTTCTTTTCCTTCTTCTTCTTCTTCTTCTTTCGCCAGAAGTAAACCCACAACCAAAGTCTCACTTAGTACAGTTTAAACGAGTCAGACTTTACCAGTTAGTTTACTTAATTAAATCTTAAACAATGTCATTTTTCAAAAACGCTTTTAACACCTCCCCCAAGTCAAAGGGGGAAAAACCAGCCGAACGCAAGGTTCGGTTTCAACTTCCCGGAGAACCTGTACCCCAATCAACCAAGCAGGTTTTCCAAAACCTCAAATCAACTTTGGCGAAGGGATTCAAACCTTCGCAAGCACCTGGGAAATCACCCTCAGGTGCACCACTGCTGGAAACACCAGTTAAAAAGCTTACCAAGAAAGAGGCCGAAAGGTTTCTTCTTGTAGAGGGAATACACAAAAGTATTGCCGACTGCCTCAGGAGAACCTGGAAGTACGACGAAACTTTCAGTGTTTTTCTTAGGCACCAAGAATACACAACCAATATCGAGTCCTACCATGCAAAGCTGTTTCAAAGAGTAAGAAAGCTGTGGGGATGCCTGGAATCCACCTATTTACAGTCATTTGCGTCCATGGAAGACTCCATAACAAAAATAGGCAGCACCGCCTACAAATCTACAGATGGAAAATTTCTCATCTACAAGATTTCAGACGAACACTCCCAAGACATCAGGAGAGAGCTTCCCAGAATGGGAAGCCACTACAAAGAGGCATCATTGATACTTCCCCACTTCCAACTCTTGAAAATGAATTTTGGAGGGGAGGAAACTATCTATGCAGTAAGTCCGGCATACGAGCACCAAGCAACTGAGGTATATTACTTGGGCACACAAGAAACAAGCCCGAAAAACACATATACCTCAAACACATACACATTTACAGACACAAACACAGACACAAACACAAACACAAACACAAACACAAACACAAACACAAACACAAACACCACACGCACATACAATTACGTGACACGCAGGAACAAACAAGCATGTGACATGGGCGAACCCAGACCCACCTTCGCAACACTTTGCACCAACTCCGTTGTCCATAAGTCCTCATTTCTGAGGCCATTATACCACCCCATTGACCAGGGCTGTCCAACAGGCAATGTCCGCTTCCCCTTACTTACCAAAGAACGCGAGGACATCCTTCACAAATTGCAAAGGGACACGACCCATCTTATAGCCAGAAACAAAACAGGCTATAAGCTTCTAGTTGGGGTGGAGAGAAAAGTGGGTAGTCGACCAGGAATCCAAGTTCGGATTGTCGACTACCACAGGACATACACCAGGGAGAGGGGGTTTAGAAGGTTTTTTAGGTTTGGCAGAGCAAATGTCAAAACACCAGAAGAATACGCTGCTTGGTTGATTAAGACTTTAGATCAGCACATTGAGGTTATCGAGGGGGAACTACATCTAGAAAAGTTCAAAATCAAAACACTACCCCCAACTACCAGCTTCACTCGCTACATAAAGAACATAAAAGCGAGGATCAAAAGTCTAATGCTGGTCTCAACCAAGTAATAAAAGGGAAAAAAACAAAAAACAAAAAAAAAAAAAAAAAAAAACAAAAACAGACGGACAAAAAAAAAGCACGTTACTGTCACTGGTGCTATTTCTGATGTTACCTCTGTTGCTGCTTCACGGATGACTATATCACAAACCCAACCATGATCCCAAAGCAGGGGAGCCCACCGACCTCTGCTACCGTTTCCCATAGCCTACCACAACATTGCACTAGTGTAGCTGCCGACTCACACATTTATTCTGAACTTGGCAGATCCTGCGACAAAATGGCGCCTTTGTCGTATGATCTTGTACGGGGGACGAAAAATGTGGAGGATGCATATGCACTAGGGGTATCAACAAGGCACAGCGGGATCATATTATCACAGGTTGGGTTGTGTAAGTCACCGTGCAAGTTGTTTCAGATGGTGCAGAAGAAAAGCTTGTGGAATCTGCTTCCGGGGTTTGTTAATGTTGCATCAAAATCATTGTTTGCTCGTGTTGGAATAGCACCACTACTACTACCACCACTAATATTTATCATATTTATCATATTTATTATATCCAACATATTTATTATAGTGTGTGCTATCCGACGTCGACCAAACTCAAACTATGCCATTCAAACTTGTCAGAAATGTTTTTGGTGTTATTCCTGGTGTTTTTTCCTGGTTGTGTCACTGGTTGCGTTGCTGATGGTGTTGCTGGTTGTGTTGCTGATGTTATGTCTGGTTGTGTTGCTGATGTTATGTCTGGTTGTGTTGCTGGTGTTATGTCTGGTGGTGTTACTGATGTTATGTCTGGTGGTGTTGCTGATGGTGTTGCTGATGTTATGTCTGGTGGTGTTGCTGATGGTGTTGCTGATGTTATGTTTGGTGGTGTTGCTGTTCCTGCTATTAATCTTTGCACTTTTTTTTTCTAATATTAACACACTTTTCTGTTTATGTAAACACTCTGCTATTTGTAATTGAACCATTCTTCTATTTCGCATTCAGCCTACAAAATTGAACGTTCTGTATATTTCGCGCAATCGCTGTCATTGCAAACTAGAGTATCTCGGGTTGGAGTATGTGTATGTATACGCGCACGTGAGCTGCTGTGAACGAGTTAACCTCAGATACACGTAATATACACGTAAGATGGACGCGCGCGGGTGCGTGTGTACTTTACAAAAAACTTTACAAAAAAACACTACAGTGGGCAGCAGCAGTGATAGGAGCCAGATTCTCCCTATGTTCTGGAAGTGGCGCATTTTTGTAGAACTGACATAGGATCCAGCCTGGGGTTCAACCTAGGGCTCAACCTGGGATCCGGCCTATATGATGTAAATGTATGGGGCGGGGAAAGAGGGAGGGAGTAGCTGAGCCCACAATTTTCCCGTAAATTCGCACCAGACTCGCAGGAATAATCAACACACACAAACAATTTTCGACGGATTGCTGTCAAACCTGCAATGAGTCGAGGATTGTTTGTGGAGATAGGATGCATTGCAGGATGTATAAGGCTGTGGGTAATGTTGAGCCAACATGCATCCAAACACACAATTCATCCACTCTGGTTGTCCACTTTCTGCTACAGCCACATACTATTGGCAGCACCCATTTGGCAGCACCCATTTGGTTTTTTGTTATGACGCGTTTGGTAGCACATACAATTGCACACACACTGCTGGGCTACCAGAAGGGACTTTCCGCCCTTCTGTTCCCCCCTCACTTCCTCGCGGGTTTTGCAACCACAATGTATATGGCATAACACAATTTACTTGTTAATCTCCAACTACAAGGCGTGGCGAGAGGGCTACTTGGTGTAGTATAAATATCCACAAACAAAACCCTTGTGACCTCAAACCTTTTTTTACACTTTTCTTTTTCTTCTTTTCCTTCTTCTTCTTCTTCTTCTTTCGCCAGAAGTAAACCCACAACCAAAGTCTCACTTAGTACAGTTTAAACGAGTCAGACTTTACCAGTTAGTTTACTTAATTAAATCTTAAACAATGTCATTTTTCAAAAACGCTTTTAACACCTCCCCCAAGTCAAAGGGGGAAAAACCAGCCGAACGCAAGGTTCGGTTTCAACTTCCCGGAGAACCTGTACCCCAATCAACCAAGCAGGTTTTCCAAAACCTCAAATCAACTTTGGCGAAGGGATTCAAACCTTCGCAAGCACCTGGGAAATCACCCTCAGGTGCACCACTGCTGGAAACACCAGTTAAAAAGCTTACCAAGAAAGAGGCCGAAAGGTTTCTTCTTGTAGAGGGAATACACAAAAGTATTGCCGACTGCCTCAGGAGAACCTGGAAGTACGACGAAACTTTCAGTGTTTTTCTTAGGCACCAAGAATACACAACCAATATCGAGTCCTACCATGCAAAGCTGTTTCAAAGAGTAAGAAAGCTGTGGGGATGCCTGGAATCCACCTATTTACAGTCATTTGCGTCCATGGAAGACTCCATAACAAAAATAGGCAGCACCGCCTACAAATCTACAGATGGAAAATTTCTCATCTACAAGATTTCAGACGAACACTCCCAAGACATCAGGAGAGAGCTTCCCAGAATGGGAAGCCACTACAAAGAGGCATCATTGATACTTCCCCACTTCCAACTCTTGAAAATGAATTTTGGAGGGGAGGAAACTATCTATGCAGTAAGTCCGGCATACGAGCACCAAGCAACTGAGGTATATTACTTGGGCACACAAGAAACAAGCCCGAAAAACACATATACCTCAAACACATACACATTTACAGACACAAACACAGACACAAACACAAACACAAACACAAACACAAACACAAACACAAACACAAACACCACACGCACATACAATTACGTGACACGCAGGAACAAACAAGCATGTGACATGGGCGAACCCAGACCCACCTTCGCAACACTTTGCACCAACTCCGTTGTCCATAAGTCCTCATTTCTGAGGCCATTATACCACCCCATTGACCAGGGCTGTCCAACAGGCAATGTCCGCTTCCCCTTACTTACCAAAGAACGCGAGGACATCCTTCACAAATTGCAAAGGGACACGACCCATCTTATAGCCAGAAACAAAACAGGCTATAAGCTTCTAGTTGGGGTGGAGAGAAAAGTGGGTAGTCGACCAGGAATCCAAGTTCGGATTGTCGACTACCACAGGACATACACCAGGGAGAGGGGGTTTAGAAGGTTTTTTAGGTTTGGCAGAGCAAATGTCAAAACACCAGAAGAATACGCTGCTTGGTTGATTAAGACTTTAGATCAGCACATTGAGGTTATCGAGGGGGAACTACATCTAGAAAAGTTCAAAATCAAAACACTACCCCCAACTACCAGCTTCACTCGCTACATAAAGAACATAAAAGCGAGGATCAAAAGTCTAATGCTGGTCTCAACCAAGTAATAAAAGGGAAAAAAACAAAAAACAAAAAAAAAAAAAAAAAAAAACAAAAACAGACGGACAAAAAAAAAGCACGTTACTGTCACTGGTGCTATTTCTGATGTTACCTCTGTTGCTGCTTCACGGATGACTATATCACAAACCCAACCATGATCCCAAAGCAGGGGAGCCCACCGACCTCTGCTACCGTTTCCCATAGCCTACCACAACATTGCACTAGTGTAGCTGCCGACTCACACATTTATTCTGAACTTGGCAGATCCTGCGACAAAATGGCGCCTTTGTCGTATGATCTTGTACGGGGGACGAAAAATGTGGAGGATGCATATGCACTAGGGGTATCAACAAGGCACAGCGGGATCATATTATCACAGGTTGGGTTGTGTAAGTCACCGTGCAAGTTGTTTCAGATGGTGCAGAAGAAAAGCTTGTGGAATCTGCTTCCGGGGTTTGTTAATGTTGCATCAAAATCATTGTTTGCTCGTGTTGGAATAGCACCACTACTACTACCACCACTAATATTTATCATATTTATCATATTTATTATATCCAACATATTTATTATAGTGTGTGCTATCCGACGTCGACCAAACTCAAACTATGCCATTCAAACTTGTCAGAAATGTTTTTGGTGTTATTCCTGGTGTTTTTTCCTGGTTGTGTCACTGGTTGCGTTGCTGATGGTGTTGCTGGTTGTGTTGCTGATGTTATGTCTGGTTGTGTTGCTGATGTTATGTCTGGTTGTGTTGCTGGTGTTATGTCTGGTGGTGTTACTGATGTTATGTCTGGTGGTGTTGCTGATGGTGTTGCTGATGTTATGTCTGGTGGTGTTGCTGATGGTGTTGCTGATGTTATGTTTGGTGGTGTTGCTGTTCCTGCTATTAATCTTTGCACTTTTTTTTTCTAATATTAACACACTTTTCTGTTTATGTAAACACTCTGCTATTTGTAATTGAACCATTCTTCTATTTCGCATTCAGCCTACAAAATTGAACGTTCTGTATATTTCGCGCAATCGCTGTCATTGCAAACTAGAGTATCTCGGGTTGGAGTATGTGTATGTATACGCGCACGTGAGCTGCTGTGAACGAGTTAACCTCAGATACACGTAATATACACGTAAGATGGACGCGCGCGGGTGCGTGTGTACTTTACAAAAAACTTTACAAAAAAACACTACAGTGGGCAGCAGCAGTGATAGGAGCCAGATTCTCCCTATGTTCTGGAAGTGGCGCATTTTTGTAGAACTGACATAGGATCCAGCCTGGGGTTCAACCTAGGGCTCAACCTGGGATCCGGCCTATATGATGTAAATGTATGGGGCGGGGAAAGAGGGAGGGAGTAGCTGAGCCCACAATTTTCCCGTAAATTCGCACCAGACTCGCAGGAATAATCAACACACACAAACAATTTTCGACGGATTGCTGTCAAACCTGCAATGAGTCGAGGATTGTTTGTGGAGATAGGATGCATTGCAGGATGTATAAGGCTGTGGGTAATGTTGAGCCAACATGCATCCAAACACACAATTCATCCACTCTGGTTGTCCACTTTCTGCTACAGCCACATACTATTGGCAGCACCCATTTGGCAGCACCCATTTGGTTTTTTGTTATGACGCGTTTGGTAGCACATACAATTGCACACACACTGCTGGGCTACCAGAAGGGACTTTCCGCCCTTCTGTTCCCCCCTCACTTCCTCGCGGGTTTTGCAACCACAATGTATATGGCATAACACAATTTACTTGTTAATCTCCAACTACAAGGCGTGGCGAGAGGGCTACTTGGTGTAGTATAAATATCCACAAACAAAACCCTTGTGACCTCAAACCTTTTTTTACACTTTTCTTTTTCTTCTTTTCCTTCTTCTTCTTCTTCTTCTTTCGCCAGAAGTAAACCCACAACCAAAGTCTCACTTAGTACAGTTTAAACGAGTCAGACTTTACCAGTTAGTTTACTTAATTAAATCTTAAACAATGTCATTTTTCAAAAACGCTTTTAACACCTCCCCCAAGTCAAAGGGGGAAAAACCAGCCGAACGCAAGGTTCGGTTTCAACTTCCCGGAGAACCTGTACCCCAATCAACCAAGCAGGTTTTCCAAAACCTCAAATCAACTTTGGCGAAGGGATTCAAACCTTCGCAAGCACCTGGGAAATCACCCTCAGGTGCACCACTGCTGGAAACACCAGTTAAAAAGCTTACCAAGAAAGAGGCCGAAAGGTTTCTTCTTGTAGAGGGAATACACAAAAGTATTGCCGACTGCCTCAGGAGAACCTGGAAGTACGACGAAACTTTCAGTGTTTTTCTTAGGCACCAAGAATACACAACCAATATCGAGTCCTACCATGCAAAGCTGTTTCAAAGAGTAAGAAAGCTGTGGGGATGCCTGGAATCCACCTATTTACAGTCATTTGCGTCCATGGAAGACTCCATAACAAAAATAGGCAGCACCGCCTACAAATCTACAGATGGAAAATTTCTCATCTACAAGATTTCAGACGAACACTCCCAAGACATCAGGAGAGAGCTTCCCAGAATGGGAAGCCACTACAAAGAGGCATCATTGATACTTCCCCACTTCCAACTCTTGAAAATGAATTTTGGAGGGGAGGAAACTATCTATGCAGTAAGTCCGGCATACGAGCACCAAGCAACTGAGGTATATTACTTGGGCACACAAGAAACAAGCCCGAAAAACACATATACCTCAAACACATACACATTTACAGACACAAACACAGACACAAACACAAACACAAACACAAACACAAACACAAACACAAACACCACACGCACATACAATTACGTGACACGCAGGAACAAACAAGCATGTGACATGGGCGAACCCAGACCCACCTTCGCAACACTTTGCACCAACTCCGTTGTCCATAAGTCCTCATTTCTGAGGCCATTATACCACCCCATTGACCAGGGCTGTCCAACAGGCAATGTCCGCTTCCCCTTACTTACCAAAGAACGCGAGGACATCCTTCACAAATTGCAAAGGGACACGACCCATCTTATAGCCAGAAACAAAACAGGCTATAAGCTTCTAGTTGGGGTGGAGAGAAAAGTGGGTAGTCGACCAGGAATCCAAGTTCGGATTGTCGACTACCACAGGACATACACCAGGGAGAGGGGGTTTAGAAGGTTTTTTAGGTTTGGCAGAGCAAATGTCAAAACACCAGAAGAATACGCTGCTTGGTTGATTAAGACTTTAGATCAGCACATTGAGGTTATCGAGGGGGAACTACATCTAGAAAAGTTCAAAATCAAAACACTACCCCCAACTACCAGCTTCACTCGCTACATAAAGAACATAAAAGCGAGGATCAAAAGTCTAATGCTGGTCTCAACCAAGTAATAAAAGGGAAAAAAACAAAAAACAAAAAAAAAAAAAAAAAAAAACAAAAACAGACGGACAAAAAAAAAGCACGTTACTGTCACTGGTGCTATTTCTGATGTTACCTCTGTTGCTGCTTCACGGATGACTATATCACAAACCCAACCATGATCCCAAAGCAGGGGAGCCCACCGACCTCTGCTACCGTTTCCCATAGCCTACCACAACATTGCACTAGTGTAGCTGCCGACTCACACATTTATTCTGAACTTGGCAGATCCTGCGACAAAATGGCGCCTTTGTCGTATGATCTTGTACGGGGGACGAAAAATGTGGAGGATGCATATGCACTAGGGGTATCAACAAGGCACAGCGGGATCATATTATCACAGGTTGGGTTGTGTAAGTCACCGTGCAAGTTGTTTCAGATGGTGCAGAAGAAAAGCTTGTGGAATCTGCTTCCGGGGTTTGTTAATGTTGCATCAAAATCATTGTTTGCTCGTGTTGGAATAGCACCACTACTACTACCACCACTAATATTTATCATATTTATCATATTTATTATATCCAACATATTTATTATAGTGTGTGCTATCCGACGTCGACCAAACTCAAACTATGCCATTCAAACTTGTCAGAAATGTTTTTGGTGTTATTCCTGGTGTTTTTTCCTGGTTGTGTCACTGGTTGCGTTGCTGATGGTGTTGCTGGTTGTGTTGCTGATGTTATGTCTGGTTGTGTTGCTGATGTTATGTCTGGTTGTGTTGCTGGTGTTATGTCTGGTGGTGTTACTGATGTTATGTCTGGTGGTGTTGCTGATGGTGTTGCTGATGTTATGTCTGGTGGTGTTGCTGATGGTGTTGCTGATGTTATGTTTGGTGGTGTTGCTGTTCCTGCTATTAATCTTTGCACTTTTTTTTTCTAATATTAACACACTTTTCTGTTTATGTAAACACTCTGCTATTTGTAATTGAACCATTCTTCTATTTCGCATTCAGCCTACAAAATTGAACGTTCTGTATATTTCGCGCAATCGCTGTCATTGCAAACTAGAGTATCTCGGGTTGGAGTATGTGTATGTATACGCGCACGTGAGCTGCTGTGAACGAGTTAACCTCAGATACACGTAATATACACGTAAGATGGACGCGCGCGGGTGCGTGTGTACTTTACAAAAAACTTTACAAAAAAACACTACAGTGGGCAGCAGCAGTGATAGGAGCCAGATTCTCCCTATGTTCTGGAAGTGGCGCATTTTTGTAGAACTGACATAGGATCCAGCCTGGGGTTCAACCTAGGGCTCAACCTGGGATCCGGCCTATATGATGTAAATGTATGGGGCGGGGAAAGAGGGAGGGAGTAGCTGAGCCCACAATTTTCCCGTAAATTCGCACCAGACTCGCAGGAATAATCAACACACACAAACAATTTTCGACGGATTGCTGTCAAACCTGCAATGAGTCGAGGATTGTTTGTGGAGATAGGATGCATTGCAGGATGTATAAGGCTGTGGGTAATGTTGAGCCAACATGCATCCAAACACACAATTCATCCACTCTGGTTGTCCACTTTCTGCTACAGCCACATACTATTGGCAGCACCCATTTGGCAGCACCCATTTGGCAGCACCCATTTGGCAGCACCCATTTGGCAGCACCCATTTGGTTTTTTGTTATGACGCGTTTGGTAGCACATACAATTGCACACACACTGCTGGGCTACCAGAAGGGACTTTCCGCCCTTCTGTTCCCCCCTCACTTCCTCGCGGGTTTTGCAACCACAATGTATATGGCATAACACAATTTACTTGTTAATCTCCAACTACAAGGCGTGGCGAGAGGGCTACTTGGTGTAGTATAAATATCCACAAACAAAACCCTTGTGACCTCAAACCTTTTTTTACACTTTTCTTTTTCTTCTTTTCCTTCTTCTTCTTCTTCTTCTTTCGCCAGAAGTAAACCCACAACCAAAGTCTCACTTAGTACAGTTTAAACGAGTCAGACTTTACCAGTTAGTTTACTTAATTAAATCTTAAACAATGTCATTTTTCAAAAACGCTTTTAACACCTCCCCCAAGTCAAAGGGGGAAAAACCAGCCGAACGCAAGGTTCGGTTTCAACTTCCCGGAGAACCTGTACCCCAATCAACCAAGCAGGTTTTCCAAAACCTCAAATCAACTTTGGCGAAGGGATTCAAACCTTCGCAAGCACCTGGGAAATCACCCTCAGGTGCACCACTGCTGGAAACACCAGTTAAAAAGCTTACCAAGAAAGAGGCCGAAAGGTTTCTTCTTGTAGAGGGAATACACAAAAGTATTGCCGACTGCCTCAGGAGAACCTGGAAGTACGACGAAACTTTCAGTGTTTTTCTTAGGCACCAAGAATACACAACCAATATCGAGTCCTACCATGCAAAGCTGTTTCAAAGAGTAAGAAAGCTGTGGGGATGCCTGGAATCCACCTATTTACAGTCATTTGCGTCCATGGAAGACTCCATAACAAAAATAGGCAGCACCGCCTACAAATCTACAGATGGAAAATTTCTCATCTACAAGATTTCAGACGAACACTCCCAAGACATCAGGAGAGAGCTTCCCAGAATGGGAAGCCACTACAAAGAGGCATCATTGATACTTCCCCACTTCCAACTCTTGAAAATGAATTTTGGAGGGGAGGAAACTATCTATGCAGTAAGTCCGGCATACGAGCACCAAGCAACTGAGGTATATTACTTGGGCACACAAGAAACAAGCCCGAAAAACACATATACCTCAAACACATACACATTTACAGACACAAACACAGACACAAACACAAACACAAACACAAACACAAACACAAACACCACACGCACATACAATTACGTGACACGCAGGAACAAACAAGCATGTGACATGGGCGAACCCAGACCCACCTTCGCAACACTTTGCACCAACTCCGTTGTCCATAAGTCCTCATTTCTGAGGCCATTATACCACCCCATTGACCAGGGCTGTCCAACAGGCAATGTCCGCTTCCCCTTACTTACCAAAGAACGCGAGGACATCCTTCACAAATTGCAAAGGGACACGACCCATCTTATAGCCAGAAACAAAACAGGCTATAAGCTTCTAGTTGGGGTGGAGAGAAAAGTGGGTAGTCGACCAGGAATCCAAGTTCGGATTGTCGACTACCACAGGACATACACCAGGGAGAGGGGGTTTAGAAGGTTTTTTAGGTTTGGCAGAGCAAATGTCAAAACACCAGAAGAATACGCTGCTTGGTTGATTAAGACTTTAGATCAGCACATTGAGGTTATCGAGGGGGAACTACATCTAGAAAAGTTCAAAATCAAAACACTACCCCCAACTACCAGCTTCACTCGCTACATAAAGAACATAAAAGCGAGGATCAAAAGTCTAATGCTGGTCTCAACCAAGTAATAAAAGGGAAAAAAACAAAAAACAAAAAAAAAAAAAAAAAAAAACAAAAACAGACGGACAAAAAAAAAGCACGTTACTGTCACTGGTGCTATTTCTGATGTTACCTCTGTTGCTGCTTCACGGATGACTATATCACAAACCCAACCATGATCCCAAAGCAGGGGAGCCCACCGACCTCTGCTACCGTTTCCCATAGCCTACCACAACATTGCACTAGTGTAGCTGCCGACTCACACATTTATTCTGAACTTGGCAGATCCTGCGACAAAATGGCGCCTTTGTCGTATGATCTTGTACGGGGGACGAAAAATGTGGAGGATGCATATGCACTAGGGGTATCAACAAGGCACAGCGGGATCATTGGGTTGTGTAAGTCACCGTGCAAGTTGTTTCAGATGGTGCAGAAGAAAAGCTTGTGGAATCTGCTTCCGGGGTTTGTTAATGTTGCATCAAAATCATTGTTTGCTCGTGTTGGAATAGCACCACTACTACTACCACCACTAATATTTATCATATTTATCATATTTATTATATCCAACATATTTATTATAGTGTGTGCTATCCGACGTCGACCAAACTCAAACTATGCCATTCAAACTTGTCAGAAATGTTTTTGGTGTTATTCCTGGTGTTTTTTCCTGGTTGTGTCACTGGTTGCGTTGCTGATGGTGTTGCTGGTTGTGTTGCTGATGTTATGTCTGGTTGTGTTGCTGATGTTATGTCTGGTTGTGTTGCTGGTGTTATGTCTGGTGGTGTTACTGATGTTATGTCTGGTGGTGTTGCTGATGGTGTTGCTGATGTTATGTCTGGTGGTGTTGCTGATGGTGTTGCTGATGTTATGTTTGGTGGTGTTGCTGTTCCTGCTATTAATCTTTGCACTTTTTTTTTCTAATATTAACACACTTTTCTGTTTATGTAAACACTCTGCTATTTGTAATTGAACCATTCTTCTATTTCGCATTCAGCCTACAAAATTGAACGTTCTGTATATTTCGCGCAATCGCTGTCATTGCAAACTAGAGTATCTCGGGTTGGAGTATGTGTATGTATACGCGCACGTGAGCTGCTGTGAACGAGTTAACCTCAGATACACGTAATATACACGTAAGATGGACGCGCGCGGGTGCGTGTGTACTTTACAAAAAACTTTACAAAAAAACACTACAGTGGGCAGCAGCAGTGATAGGAGCCAGATTCTCCCTATGTTCTGGAAGTGGCGCATTTTTGTAGAACTGACATAGGATCCAGCCTGGGGTTCAACCTAGGGCTCAACCTGGGATCCGGCCTATATGATGTAAATGTATGGGGCGGGGAAAGAGGGAGGGAGTAGCTGAGCCCACAATTTTCCCGTAAATTCGCACCAGACTCGCAGGAATAATCAACACACACAAACAATTTTCGACGGATTGCTGTCAAACCTGCAATGAGTCGAGGATTGTTTGTGGAGATAGGATGCATTGCAGGATGTATAAGGCTGTGGGTAATGTTGAGCCAACATGCATCCAAACACACAATTCATCCACTCTGGTTGTCCACTTTCTGCTACAGCCACATACTATTGGCAGCACCCATTTGGCAGCACCCATTTGGTTTTTTGTTATGACGCGTTTGGTAGCACATACAATTGCACACACACTGCTGGGCTACCAGAAGGGACTTTCCGCCCTTCTGTTCCCCCCTCACTTCCTCGCGGGTTTTGCAACCACAATGTATATGGCATAACACAATTTACTTGTTAATCTCCAACTACAAGGCGTGGCGAGAGGGCTACTTGGTGTAGTATAAATATCCACAAACAAAACCCTTGTGACCTCAAACCTTTTTTTACACTTTTCTTTTTCTTCTTTTCCTTCTTCTTCTTCTTCTTCTTTCGCCAGAAGTAAACCCACAACCAAAGTCTCACTTAGTACAGTTTAAACGAGTCAGACTTTACCAGTTAGTTTACTTAATTAAATCTTAAACAATGTCATTTTTCAAAAACGCTTTTAACACCTCCCCCAAGTCAAAGGGGGAAAAACCAGCCGAACGCAAGGTTCGGTTTCAACTTCCCGGAGAACCTGTACCCCAATCAACCAAGCAGGTTTTCCAAAACCTCAAATCAACTTTGGCGAAGGGATTCAAACCTTCGCAAGCACCTGGGAAATCACCCTCAGGTGCACCACTGCTGGAAACACCAGTTAAAAAGCTTACCAAGAAAGAGGCCGAAAGGTTTCTTCTTGTAGAGGGAATACACAAAAGTATTGCCGACTGCCTCAGGAGAACCTGGAAGTACGACGAAACTTTCAGTGTTTTTCTTAGGCACCAAGAATACACAACCAATATCGAGTCCTACCATGCAAAGCTGTTTCAAAGAGTAAGAAAGCTGTGGGGATGCCTGGAATCCACCTATTTACAGTCATTTGCGTCCATGGAAGACTCCATAACAAAAATAGGCAGCACCGCCTACAAATCTACAGATGGAAAATTTCTCATCTACAAGATTTCAGACGAACACTCCCAAGACATCAGGAGAGAGCTTCCCAGAATGGGAAGCCACTACAAAGAGGCATCATTGATACTTCCCCACTTCCAACTCTTGAAAATGAATTTTGGAGGGGAGGAAACTATCTATGCAGTAAGTCCGGCATACGAGCACCAAGCAACTGAGGTATATTACTTGGGCACACAAGAAACAAGCCCGAAAAACACATATACCTCAAACACATACACATTTACAGACACAAACACAGACACAAACACAAACACAAACACAAACACAAACACAAACACAAACACAAACACCACACGCACATACAATTACGTGACACGCAGGAACAAACAAGCATGTGACATGGGCGAACCCAGACCCACCTTCGCAACACTTTGCACCAACTCCGTTGTCCATAAGTCCTCATTTCTGAGGCCATTATACCACCCCATTGACCAGGGCTGTCCAACAGGCAATGTCCGCTTCCCCTTACTTACCAAAGAACGCGAGGACATCCTTCACAAATTGCAAAGGGACACGACCCATCTTATAGCCAGAAACAAAACAGGCTATAAGCTTCTAGTTGGGGTGGAGAGAAAAGTGGGTAGTCGACCAGGAATCCAAGTTCGGATTGTCGACTACCACAGGACATACACCAGGGAGAGGGGGTTTAGAAGGTTTTTTAGGTTTGGCAGAGCAAATGTCAAAACACCAGAAGAATACGCTGCTTGGTTGATTAAGACTTTAGATCAGCACATTGAGGTTATCGAGGGGGAACTACATCTAGAAAAGTTCAAAATCAAAACACTACCCCCAACTACCAGCTTCACTCGCTACATAAAGAACATAAAAGCGAGGATCAAAAGTCTAATGCTGGTCTCAACCAAGTAATAAAAGGGAAAAAAACAAAAAACAAAAAAAAAAAAAAAAAAAAACAAAAACAGACGGACAAAAAAAAAGCACGTTACTGTCACTGGTGCTATTTCTGATGTTACCTCTGTTGCTGCTTCACGGATGACTATATCACAAACCCAACCATGATCCCAAAGCAGGGGAGCCCACCGACCTCTGCTACCGTTTCCCATAGCCTACCACAACATTGCACTAGTGTAGCTGCCGACTCACACATTTATTCTGAACTTGGCAGATCCTGCGACAAAATGGCGCCTTTGTCGTATGATCTTGTACGGGGGACGAAAAATGTGGAGGATGCATATGCACTAGGGGTATCAACAAGGCACAGCGGGATCATATTATCACAGGTTGGGTTGTGTAAGTCACCGTGCAAGTTGTTTCAGATGGTGCAGAAGAAAAGCTTGTGGAATCTGCTTCCGGGGTTTGTTAATGTTGCATCAAAATCATTGTTTGCTCGTGTTGGAATAGCACCACTACTACTACCACCACTAATATTTATCATATTTATCATATTTATTATATCCAACATATTTATTATAGTGTGTGCTATCCGACGTCGACCAAACTCAAACTATGCCATTCAAACTTGTCAGAAATGTTTTTGGTGTTATTCCTGGTGTTTTTTCCTGGTTGTGTCACTGGTTGCGTTGCTGATGGTGTTGCTGGTTGTGTTGCTGATGTTATGTCTGGTTGTGTTGCTGATGTTATGTCTGGTTGTGTTGCTGGTGTTATGTCTGGTGGTGTTACTGATGTTATGTCTGGTGGTGTTGCTGATGGTGTTGCTGATGTTATGTCTGGTGGTGTTGCTGATGGTGTTGCTGATGTTATGTTTGGTGGTGTTGCTGTTCCTGCTATTAATCTTTGCACTTTTTTTTTCTAATATTAACACACTTTTCTGTTTATGTAAACACTCTGCTATTTGTAATTGAACCATTCTTCTATTTCGCATTCAGCCTACAAAATTGAACGTTCTGTATATTTCGCGCAATCGCTGTCATTGCAAACTAGAGTATCTCGGGTTGGAGTATGTGTATGTATACGCGCACGTGAGCTGCTGTGAACGAGTTAACCTCAGATACACGTAATATACACGTAAGATGGACGCGCGCGGGTGCGTGTGTACTTTACAAAAAACTTTACAAAAAAACACTACAGTGGGCAGCAGCAGTGATAGGAGCCAGATTCTCCCTATGTTCTGGAAGTGGCGCATTTTTGTAGAACTGACATAGGATCCAGCCTGGGGTTCAACCTAGGGCTCAACCTGGGATCCGGCCTATATGATGTAAATGTATGGGGCGGGGAAAGAGGGAGGGAGTAGCTGAGCCCACAATTTTCCCGTAAATTCGCACCAGACTCGCAGGAATAATCAACACACACAAACAATTTTCGACGGATTGCTGTCAAACCTGCAATGAGTCGAGGATTGTTTGTGGAGATAGGATGCATTGCAGGATGTATAAGGCTGTGGGTAATGTTGAGCCAACATGCATCCAAACACACAATTCATCCACTCTGGTTGTCCACTTTCTGCTACAGCCACATACTATTGGCAGCACCCATTTGGCAGCACCCATTTGGTTTTTTGTTATGACGCGTTTGGTAGCACATACAATTGCACACACACTGCTGGGCTACCAGAAGGGACTTTCCGCCCTTCTGTTCCCCCCTCACTTCCTCGCGGGTTTTGCAACCACAATGTATATGGCATAACACAATTTACTTGTTAATCTCCAACTACAAGGCGTGGCGAGAGGGCTACTTGGTGTAGTATAAATATCCACAAACAAAACCCTTGTGACCTCAAACCTTTTTTTACACTTTTCTTTTTCTTCTTTTCCTTCTTCTTCTTCTTCTTCTTTCGCCAGAAGTAAACCCACAACCAAAGTCTCACTTAGTACAGTTTAAACGAGTCAGACTTTACCAGTTAGTTTACTTAATTAAATCTTAAACAATGTCATTTTTCAAAAACGCTTTTAACACCTCCCCCAAGTCAAAGGGGGAAAAACCAGCCGAACGCAAGGTTCGGTTTCAACTTCCCGGAGAACCTGTACCCCAATCAACCAAGCAGGTTTTCCAAAACCTCAAATCAACTTTGGCGAAGGGATTCAAACCTTCGCAAGCACCTGGGAAATCACCCTCAGGTGCACCACTGCTGGAAACACCAGTTAAAAAGCTTACCAAGAAAGAGGCCGAAAGGTTTCTTCTTGTAGAGGGAATACACAAAAGTATTGCCGACTGCCTCAGGAGAACCTGGAAGTACGACGAAACTTTCAGTGTTTTTCTTAGGCACCAAGAATACACAACCAATATCGAGTCCTACCATGCAAAGCTGTTTCAAAGAGTAAGAAAGCTGTGGGGATGCCTGGAATCCACCTATTTACAGTCATTTGCGTCCATGGAAGACTCCATAACAAAAATAGGCAGCACCGCCTACAAATCTACAGATGGAAAATTTCTCATCTACAAGATTTCAGACGAACACTCCCAAGACATCAGGAGAGAGCTTCCCAGAATGGGAAGCCACTACAAAGAGGCATCATTGATACTTCCCCACTTCCAACTCTTGAAAATGAATTTTGGAGGGGAGGAAACTATCTATGCAGTAAGTCCGGCATACGAGCACCAAGCAACTGAGGTATATTACTTGGGCACACAAGAAACAAGCCCGAAAAACACATATACCTCAAACACATACACATTTACAGACACAAACACAGACACAAACACAAACACAAACACAAACACAAACACAAACACCACACGCACATACAATTACGTGACACGCAGGAACAAACAAGCATGTGACATGGGCGAACCCAGACCCACCTTCGCAACACTTTGCACCAACTCCGTTGTCCATAAGTCCTCATTTCTGAGGCCATTATACCACCCCATTGACCAGGGCTGTCCAACAGGCAATGTCCGCTTCCCCTTACTTACCAAAGAACGCGAGGACATCCTTCACAAATTGCAAAGGGACACGACCCATCTTATAGCCAGAAACAAAACAGGCTATAAGCTTCTAGTTGGGGTGGAGAGAAAAGTGGGTAGTCGACCAGGAATCCAAGTTCGGATTGTCGACTACCACAGGACATACACCAGGGAGAGGGGGTTTAGAAGGTTTTTTAGGTTTGGCAGAGCAAATGTCAAAACACCAGAAGAATACGCTGCTTGGTTGATTAAGACTTTAGATCAGCACATTGAGGTTATCGAGGGGGAACTACATCTAGAAAAGTTCAAAATCAAAACACTACCCCCAACTACCAGCTTCACTCGCTACATAAAGAACATAAAAGCGAGGATCAAAAGTCTAATGCTGGTCTCAACCAAGTAATAAAAGGGAAAAAAACAAAAAACAAAAAAAAAAAAAAAAAAAAACAAAAACAGACGGACAAAAAAAAAGCACGTTACTGTCACTGGTGCTATTTCTGATGTTACCTCTGTTGCTGCTTCACGGATGACTATATCACAAACCCAACCATGATCCCAAAGCAGGGGAGCCCACCGACCTCTGCTACCGTTTCCCATAGCCTACCACAACATTGCACTAGTGTAGCTGCCGACTCACACATTTATTCTGAACTTGGCAGATCCTGCGACAAAATGGCGCCTTTGTCGTATGATCTTGTACGGGGGACGAAAAATGTGGAGGATGCATATGCACTAGGGGTATCAACAAGGCACAGCGGGATCATATTATCACAGGTTGGGTTGTGTAAGTCACCGTGCAAGTTGTTTCAGATGGTGCAGAAGAAAAGCTTGTGGAATCTGCTTCCGGGGTTTGTTAATGTTGCATCAAAATCATTGTTTGCTCGTGTTGGAATAGCACCACTACTACTACCACCACTAATATTTATCATATTTATCATATTTATTATATCCAACATATTTATTATAGTGTGTGCTATCCGACGTCGACCAAACTCAAACTATGCCATTCAAACTTGTCAGAAATGTTTTTGGTGTTATTCCTGGTGTTTTTTCCTGGTTGTGTCACTGGTTGCGTTGCTGATGGTGTTGCTGGTTGTGTTGCTGATGTTATGTCTGGTTGTGTTGCTGATGTTATGTCTGGTTGTGTTGCTGGTGTTATGTCTGGTGGTGTTACTGATGTTATGTCTGGTGGTGTTGCTGATGGTGTTGCTGATGTTATGTCTGGTGGTGTTGCTGATGGTGTTGCTGATGTTATGTTTGGTGGTGTTGCTGTTCCTGCTATTAATCTTTGCACTTTTTTTTTCTAATATTAACACACTTTTCTGTTTATGTAAACACTCTGCTATTTGTAATTGAACCATTCTTCTATTTCGCATTCAGCCTACAAAATTGAACGTTCTGTATATTTCGCGCAATCGCTGTCATTGCAAACTAGAGTATCTCGGGTTGGAGTATGTGTATGTATACGCGCACGTGAGCTGCTGTGAACGAGTTAACCTCAGATACACGTAATATACACGTAAGATGGACGCGCGCGGGTGCGTGTGTACTTTACAAAAAACTTTACAAAAAAACACTACAGTGGGCAGCAGCAGTGATAGGAGCCAGATTCTCCCTATGTTCTGGAAGTGGCGCATTTTTGTAGAACTGACATAGGATCCAGCCTGGGGTTCAACCTAGGGCTCAACCTGGGATCCGGCCTATATGATGTAAATGTATGGGGCGGGGAAAGAGGGAGGGAGTAGCTGAGCCCACAATTTTCCCGTAAATTCGCACCAGACTCGCAGGAATAATCAACACACACAAACAATTTTCGACGGATTGCTGTCAAACCTGCAATGAGTCGAGGATTGTTTGTGGAGATAGGATGCATTGCAGGATGTATAAGGCTGTGGGTAATGTTGAGCCAACATGCATCCAAACACACAATTCATCCACTCTGGTTGTCCACTTTCTGCTACAGCCACATACTATTGGCAGCACCCATTTGGCAGCACCCATTTGGCAGCACCCATTTGGTTTTTTGTTATGACGCGTTTGGTAGCACATACAATTGCACACACACTGCTGGGCTACCAGAAGGGACTTTCCGCCCTTCTGTTCCCCCCTCACTTCCTCGCGGGTTTTGCAACCACAATGTATATGGCATAACACAATTTACTTGTTAATCTCCAACTACAAGGCGTGGCGAGAGGGCTACTTGGTGTAGTATAAATATCCACAAACAAAACCCTTGTGACCTCAAACCTTTTTTTACACTTTTCTTTTTCTTCTTTTCCTTCTTCTTCTTCTTCTTCTTTCGCCAGAAGTAAACCCACAACCAAAGTCTCACTTAGTACAGTTTAAACGAGTCAGACTTTACCAGTTAGTTTACTTAATTAAATCTTAAACAATGTCATTTTTCAAAAACGCTTTTAACACCTCCCCCAAGTCAAAGGGGGAAAAACCAGCCGAACGCAAGGTTCGGTTTCAACTTCCCGGAGAACCTGTACCCCAATCAACCAAGCAGGTTTTCCAAAACCTCAAATCAACTTTGGCGAAGGGATTCAAACCTTCGCAAGCACCTGGGAAATCACCCTCAGGTGCACCACTGCTGGAAACACCAGTTAAAAAGCTTACCAAGAAAGAGGCCGAAAGGTTTCTTCTTGTAGAGGGAATACACAAAAGTATTGCCGACTGCCTCAGGAGAACCTGGAAGTACGACGAAACTTTCAGTGTTTTTCTTAGGCACCAAGAATACACAACCAATATCGAGTCCTACCATGCAAAGCTGTTTCAAAGAGTAAGAAAGCTGTGGGGATGCCTGGAATCCACCTATTTACAGTCATTTGCGTCCATGGAAGACTCCATAACAAAAATAGGCAGCACCGCCTACAAATCTACAGATGGAAAATTTCTCATCTACAAGATTTCAGACGAACACTCCCAAGACATCAGGAGAGAGCTTCCCAGAATGGGAAGCCACTACAAAGAGGCATCATTGATACTTCCCCACTTCCAACTCTTGAAAATGAATTTTGGAGGGGAGGAAACTATCTATGCAGTAAGTCCGGCATACGAGCACCAAGCAACTGAGGTATATTACTTGGGCACACAAGAAACAAGCCCGAAAAACACATATACCTCAAACACATACACATTTACAGACACAAACACAGACACAAACACAAACACAAACACAAACACAAACACAAACACCACACGCACATACAATTACGTGACACGCAGGAACAAACAAGCATGTGACATGGGCGAACCCAGACCCACCTTCGCAACACTTTGCACCAACTCCGTTGTCCATAAGTCCTCATTTCTGAGGCCATTATACCACCCCATTGACCAGGGCTGTCCAACAGGCAATGTCCGCTTCCCCTTACTTACCAAAGAACGCGAGGACATCCTTCACAAATTGCAAAGGGACACGACCCATCTTATAGCCAGAAACAAAACAGGCTATAAGCTTCTAGTTGGGGTGGAGAGAAAAGTGGGTAGTCGACCAGGAATCCAAGTTCGGATTGTCGACTACCACAGGACATACACCAGGGAGAGGGGGTTTAGAAGGTTTTTTAGGTTTGGCAGAGCAAATGTCAAAACACCAGAAGAATACGCTGCTTGGTTGATTAAGACTTTAGATCAGCACATTGAGGTTATCGAGGGGGAACTACATCTAGAAAAGTTCAAAATCAAAACACTACCCCCAACTACCAGCTTCACTCGCTACATAAAGAACATAAAAGCGAGGATCAAAAGTCTAATGCTGGTCTCAACCAAGTAATAAAAGGGAAAAAAACAAAAAACAAAAAAAAAAAAAAAAAAACAAAAACAGACGGACAAAAAAAAAGCACGTTACTGTCACTGGTGCTATTTCTGATGTTACCTCTGTTGCTGCTTCACGGATGACTATATCACAAACCCAACCATGATCCCAAAGCAGGGGAGCCCACCGACCTCTGCTACCGTTTCCCATAGCCTACCACAACATTGCACTAGTGTAGCTGCCGACTCACACATTTATTCTGAACTTGGCAGATCCTGCGACAAAATGGCGCCTTTGTCGTATGATCTTGTACGGGGGACGAAAAATGTGGAGGATGCATATGCACTAGGGGTATCAACAAGGCACAGCGGGATCATATTATCACAGGTTGGGTTGTGTAAGTCACCGTGCAAGTTGTTTCAGATGGTGCAGAAGAAAAGCTTGTGGAATCTGCTTCCGGGGTTTGTTAATGTTGCATCAAAATCATTGTTTGCTCGTGTTGGAATAGCACCACTACTACTACCACCACTAATATTTATCATATTTATCATATTTATTATATCCAACATATTTATTATAGTGTGTGCTATCCGACGTCGACCAAACTCAAACTATGCCATTCAAACTTGTCAGAAATGTTTTTGGTGTTATTCCTGGTGTTTTTTCCTGGTTGTGTCACTGGTTGCGTTGCTGATGGTGTTGCTGGTTGTGTTGCTGATGTTATGTCTGGTTGTGTTGCTGATGTTATGTCTGGTTGTGTTGCTGGTGTTATGTCTGGTGGTGTTACTGATGTTATGTCTGGTGGTGTTGCTGATGGTGTTGCTGATGTTATGTCTGGTGGTGTTGCTGATGGTGTTGCTGATGTTATGTTTGGTGGTGTTGCTGTTCCTGCTATTAATCTTTGCACTTTTTTTTTCTAATATTAACACACTTTTCTGTTTATGTAAACACTCTGCTATTTGTAATTGAACCATTCTTCTATTTCGCATTCAGCCTACAAAATTGAACGTTCTGTATATTTCGCGCAATCGCTGTCATTGCAAACTAGAGTATCTCGGGTTGGAGTATGTGTATGTATACGCGCACGTGAGCTGCTGTGAACGAGTTAACCTCAGATACACGTAATATACACGTAAGATGGACGCGCGCGGGTGCGTGTGTACTTTACAAAAAACTTTACAAAAAAACACTACAGTGGGCAGCAGCAGTGATAGGAGCCAGATTCTCCCTATGTTCTGGAAGTGGCGCATTTTTGTAGAACTGACATAGGATCCAGCCTGGGGTTCAACCTAGGGCTCAACCTGGGATCCGGCCTATATGATGTAAATGTATGGGGCGGGGAAAGAGGGAGGGAGTAGCTGAGCCCACAATTTTCCCGTAAATTCGCACCAGACTCGCAGGAATAATCAACACACACAAACAATTTTCGACGGATTGCTGTCAAACCTGCAATGAGTCGAGGATTGTTTGTGGAGATAGGATGCATTGCAGGATGTATAAGGCTGTGGGTAATGTTGAGCCAACATGCATCCAAACACACAATTCATCCACTCTGGTTGTCCACTTTCTGCTACAGCCACATACTATTGGCAGCACCCATTTGGCAGCACCCATTTGGCAGCACCCATTTGGTTTTTTGTTATGACGCGTTTGGTAGCACATACAATTGCACACACACTGCTGGGCTACCAGAAGGGACTTTCCGCCCTTCTGTTCCCCCCTCACTTCCTCGCGGGTTTTGCAACCACAATGTATATGGCATAACACAATTTACTTGTTAATCTCCAACTACAAGGCGTGGCGAGAGGGCTACTTGGTGTAGTATAAATATCCACAAACAAAACCCTTGTGACCTCAAACCTTTTTTTACACTTTTCTTTTTCTTCTTTTCCTTCTTCTTCTTCTTCTTCTTTCGCCAGAAGTAAACCCACAACCAAAGTCTCACTTAGTACAGTTTAAACGAGTCAGACTTTACCAGTTAGTTTACTTAATTAAATCTTAAACAATGTCATTTTTCAAAAACGCTTTTAACACCTCCCCCAAGTCAAAGGGGGAAAAACCAGCCGAACGCAAGGTTCGGTTTCAACTTCCCGGAGAACCTGTACCCCAATCAACCAAGCAGGTTTTCCAAAACCTCAAATCAACTTTGGCGAAGGGATTCAAACCTTCGCAAGCACCTGGGAAATCACCCTCAGGTGCACCACTGCTGGAAACACCAGTTAAAAAGCTTACCAAGAAAGAGGCCGAAAGGTTTCTTCTTGTAGAGGGAATACACAAAAGTATTGCCGACTGCCTCAGGAGAACCTGGAAGTACGACGAAACTTTCAGTGTTTTTCTTAGGCACCAAGAATACACAACCAATATCGAGTCCTACCATGCAAAGCTGTTTCAAAGAGTAAGAAAGCTGTGGGGATGCCTGGAATCCACCTATTTACAGTCATTTGCGTCCATGGAAGACTCCATAACAAAAATAGGCAGCACCGCCTACAAATCTACAGATGGAAAATTTCTCATCTACAAGATTTCAGACGAACACTCCCAAGACATCAGGAGAGAGCTTCCCAGAATGGGAAGCCACTACAAAGAGGCATCATTGATACTTCCCCACTTCCAACTCTTGAAAATGAATTTTGGAGGGGAGGAAACTATCTATGCAGTAAGTCCGGCATACGAGCACCAAGCAACTGAGGTATATTACTTGGGCACACAAGAAACAAGCCCGAAAAACACATATACCTCAAACACATACACATTTACAGACACAAACACAGACACAAACACAAACACAAACACAAACACAAACACAAACACCACACGCACATACAATTACGTGACACGCAGGAACAAACAAGCATGTGACATGGGCGAACCCAGACCCACCTTCGCAACACTTTGCACCAACTCCGTTGTCCATAAGTCCTCATTTCTGAGGCCATTATACCACCCCATTGACCAGGGCTGTCCAACAGGCAATGTCCGCTTCCCCTTACTTACCAAAGAACGCGAGGACATCCTTCACAAATTGCAAAGGGACACGACCCATCTTATAGCCAGAAACAAAACAGGCTATAAGCTTCTAGTTGGGGTGGAGAGAAAAGTGGGTAGTCGACCAGGAATCCAAGTTCGGATTGTCGACTACCACAGGACATACACCAGGGAGAGGGGGTTTAGAAGGTTTTTTAGGTTTGGCAGAGCAAATGTCAAAACACCAGAAGAATACGCTGCTTGGTTGATTAAGACTTTAGATCAGCACATTGAGGTTATCGAGGGGGAACTACATCTAGAAAAGTTCAAAATCAAAACACTACCCCCAACTACCAGCTTCACTCGCTACATAAAGAACATAAAAGCGAGGATCAAAAGTCTAATGCTGGTCTCAACCAAGTAATAAAAGGGAAAAAAACAAAAAACAAAAAAAAAAAAAAAAAAACAAAAACAGACGGACAAAAAAAAAGCACGTTACTGTCACTGGTGCTATTTCTGATGTTACCTCTGTTGCTGCTTCACGGATGACTATATCACAAACCCAACCATGATCCCAAAGCAGGGGAGCCCACCGACCTCTGCTACCGTTTCCCATAGCCTACCACAACATTGCACTAGTGTAGCTGCCGACTCACACATTTATTCTGAACTTGGCAGATCCTGCGACAAAATGGCGCCTTTGTCGTATGATCTTGTACGGGGGACGAAAAATGTGGAGGATGCATATGCACTAGGGGTATCAACAAGGCACAGCGGGATCATATTATCACAGGTTGGGTTGTGTAAGTCACCGTGCAAGTTGTTTCAGATGGTGCAGAAGAAAAGCTTGTGGAATCTGCTTCCGGGGTTTGTTAATGTTGCATCAAAATCATTGTTTGCTCGTGTTGGAATAGCACCACTACTACTACCACCACTAATATTTATCATATTTATCATATTTATTATATCCAACATATTTATTATAGTGTGTGCTATCCGACGTCGACCAAACTCAAACTATGCCATTCAAACTTGTCAGAAATGTTTTTGGTGTTATTCCTGGTGTTTTTTCCTGGTTGTGTCACTGGTTGCGTTGCTGATGGTGTTGCTGGTTGTGTTGCTGATGTTATGTCTGGTTGTGTTGCTGATGTTATGTCTGGTTGTGTTGCTGGTGTTATGTCTGGTGGTGTTACTGATGTTATGTCTGGTGGTGTTGCTGATGGTGTTGCTGATGTTATGTCTGGTGGTGTTGCTGATGGTGTTGCTGATGTTATGTTTGGTGGTGTTGCTGTTCCTGCTATTAATCTTTGCACTTTTTTTTTCTAATATTAACACACTTTTCTGTTTATGTAAACACTCTGCTATTTGTAATTGAACCATTCTTCTATTTCGCATTCAGCCTACAAAATTGAACGTTCTGTATATTTCGCGCAATCGCTGTCATTGCAAACTAGAGTATCTCGGGTTGGAGTATGTGTATGTATACGCGCACGTGAGCTGCTGTGAACGAGTTAACCTCAGATACACGTAATATACACGTAAGATGGACGCGCGCGGGTGCGTGTGTACTTTACAAAAAACTTTACAAAAAAACACTACAGTGGGCAGCAGCAGTGATAGGAGCCAGATTCTCCCTATGTTCTGGAAGTGGCGCATTTTTGTAGAACTGACATAGGATCCAGCCTGGGGTTCAACCTAGGGCTCAACCTGGGATCCGGCCTATATGATGTAAATGTATGGGGCGGGGAAAGAGGGAGGGAGTAGCTGAGCCCACAATTTTCCCGTAAATTCGCACCAGACTCGCAGGAATAATCAACACACACAAACAATTTTCGACGGATTGCTGTCAAACCTGCAATGAGTCGAGGATTGTTTGTGGAGATAGGATGCATTGCAGGATGTATAAGGCTGTGGGTAATGTTGAGCCAACATGCATCCAAACACACAATTCATCCACTCTGGTTGTCCACTTTCTGCTACAGCCACATACTATTGGCAGCACCCATTTGGCAGCACCCATTTGGCAGCACCCATTTGGTTTTTTGTTATGACGCGTTTGGTAGCACATACAATTGCACACACACTGCTGGGCTACCAGAAGGGACTTTCCGCCCTTCTGTTCCCCCCTCACTTCCTCGCGGGTTTTGCAACCACAATGTATATGGCATAACACAATTTACTTGTTAATCTCCAACTACAAGGCGTGGCGAGAGGGCTACTTGGTGTAGTATAAATATCCACAAACAAAACCCTTGTGACCTCAAACCTTTTTTTACACTTTTCTTTTTCTTCTTTTCCTTCTTCTTCTTCTTCTTCTTTCGCCAGAAGTAAACCCACAACCAAAGTCTCACTTAGTACAGTTTAAACGAGTCAGACTTTACCAGTTAGTTTACTTAATTAAATCTTAAACAATGTCATTTTTCAAAAACGCTTTTAACACCTCCCCCAAGTCAAAGGGGGAAAAACCAGCCGAACGCAAGGTTCGGTTTCAACTTCCCGGAGAACCTGTACCCCAATCAACCAAGCAGGTTTTCCAAAACCTCAAATCAACTTTGGCGAAGGGATTCAAACCTTCGCAAGCACCTGGGAAATCACCCTCAGGTGCACCACTGCTGGAAACACCAGTTAAAAAGCTTACCAAGAAAGAGGCCGAAAGGTTTCTTCTTGTAGAGGGAATACACAAAAGTATTGCCGACTGCCTCAGGAGAACCTGGAAGTACGACGAAACTTTCAGTGTTTTTCTTAGGCACCAAGAATACACAACCAATATCGAGTCCTACCATGCAAAGCTGTTTCAAAGAGTAAGAAAGCTGTGGGGATGCCTGGAATCCACCTATTTACAGTCATTTGCGTCCATGGAAGACTCCATAACAAAAATAGGCAGCACCGCCTACAAATCTACAGATGGAAAATTTCTCATCTACAAGATTTCAGACGAACACTCCCAAGACATCAGGAGAGAGCTTCCCAGAATGGGAAGCCACTACAAAGAGGCATCATTGATACTTCCCCACTTCCAACTCTTGAAAATGAATTTTGGAGGGGAGGAAACTATCTATGCAGTAAGTCCGGCATACGAGCACCAAGCAACTGAGGTATATTACTTGGGCACACAAGAAACAAGCCCGAAAAACACATATACCTCAAACACATACACATTTACAGACACAAACACAGACACAAACACAAACACAAACACAAACACAAACACAAACACCACACGCACATACAATTACGTGACACGCAGGAACAAACAAGCATGTGACATGGGCGAACCCAGACCCACCTTCGCAACACTTTGCACCAACTCCGTTGTCCATAAGTCCTCATTTCTGAGGCCATTATACCACCCCATTGACCAGGGCTGTCCAACAGGCAATGTCCGCTTCCCCTTACTTACCAAAGAACGCGAGGACATCCTTCACAAATTGCAAAGGGACACGACCCATCTTATAGCCAGAAACAAAACAGGCTATAAGCTTCTAGTTGGGGTGGAGAGAAAAGTGGGTAGTCGACCAGGAATCCAAGTTCGGATTGTCGACTACCACAGGACATACACCAGGGAGAGGGGGTTTAGAAGGTTTTTTAGGTTTGGCAGAGCAAATGTCAAAACACCAGAAGAATACGCTGCTTGGTTGATTAAGACTTTAGATCAGCACATTGAGGTTATCGAGGGGGAACTACATCTAGAAAAGTTCAAAATCAAAACACTACCCCCAACTACCAGCTTCACTCGCTACATAAAGAACATAAAAGCGAGGATCAAAAGTCTAATGCTGGTCTCAACCAAGTAATAAAAGGGAAAAAAACAAAAAACAAAAAAAAAAAAAAAAAAACAAAAACAGACGGACAAAAAAAAAGCACGTTACTGTCACTGGTGCTATTTCTGATGTTACCTCTGTTGCTGCTTCACGGATGACTATATCACAAACCCAACCATGATCCCAAAGCAGGGGAGCCCACCGACCTCTGCTACCGTTTCCCATAGCCTACCACAACATTGCACTAGTGTAGCTGCCGACTCACACATTTATTCTGAACTTGGCAGATCCTGCGACAAAATGGCGCCTTTGTCGTATGATCTTGTACGGGGGACGAAAAATGTGGAGGATGCATATGCACTAGGGGTATCAACAAGGCACAGCGGGATCATATTATCACAGGTTGGGTTGTGTAAGTCACCGTGCAAGTTGTTTCAGATGGTGCAGAAGAAAAGCTTGTGGAATCTGCTTCCGGGGTTTGTTAATGTTGCATCAAAATCATTGTTTGCTCGTGTTGGAATAGCACCACTACTACTACCACCACTAATATTTATCATATTTATCATATTTATTATATCCAACATATTTATTATAGTGTGTGCTATCCGACGTCGACCAAACTCAAACTATGCCATTCAAACTTGTCAGAAATGTTTTTGGTGTTATTCCTGGTGTTTTTTCCTGGTTGTGTCACTGGTTGCGTTGCTGATGGTGTTGCTGGTTGTGTTGCTGATGTTATGTCTGGTTGTGTTGCTGATGTTATGTCTGGTTGTGTTGCTGGTGTTATGTCTGGTGGTGTTACTGATGTTATGTCTGGTGGTGTTGCTGATGGTGTTGCTGATGTTATGTCTGGTGGTGTTGCTGATGGTGTTGCTGATGTTATGTTTGGTGGTGTTGCTGTTCCTGCTATTAATCTTTGCACTTTTTTTTTCTAATATTAACACACTTTTCTGTTTATGTAAACACTCTGCTATTTGTAATTGAACCATTCTTCTATTTCGCATTCAGCCTACAAAATTGAACGTTCTGTATATTTCGCGCAATCGCTGTCATTGCAAACTAGAGTATCTCGGGTTGGAGTATGTGTATGTATACGCGCACGTGAGCTGCTGTGAACGAGTTAACCTCAGATACACGTAATATACACGTAAGATGGACGCGCGCGGGTGCGTGTGTACTTTACAAAAAACTTTACAAAAAAACACTACAGTGGGCAGCAGCAGTGATAGGAGCCAGATTCTCCCTATGTTCTGGAAGTGGCGCATTTTTGTAGAACTGACATAGGATCCAGCCTGGGGTTCAACCTAGGGCTCAACCTGGGATCCGGCCTATATGATGTAAATGTATGGGGCGGGGAAAGAGGGAGGGAGTAGCTGAGCCCACAATTTTCCCGTAAATTCGCACCAGACTCGCAGGAATAATCAACACACACAAACAATTTTCGACGGATTGCTGTCAAACCTGCAATGAGTCGAGGATTGTTTGTGGAGATAGGATGCATTGCAGGATGTATAAGGCTGTGGGTAATGTTGAGCCAACATGCATCCAAACACACAATTCATCCACTCTGGTTGTCCACTTTCTGCTACAGCCACATACTATTGGCAGCACCCATTTGGCAGCACCCATTTGGCAGCACCCATTTGGTTTTTTGTTATGACGCGTTTGGTAGCACATACAATTGCACACACACTGCTGGGCTACCAGAAGGGACTTTCCGCCCTTCTGTTCCCCCCTCACTTCCTCGCGGGTTTTGCAACCACAATGTATATGGCATAACACAATTTACTTGTTAATCTCCAACTACAAGGCGTGGCGAGAGGGCTACTTGGTGTAGTATAAATATCCACAAACAAAACCCTTGTGACCTCAAACCTTTTTTTACACTTTTCTTTTTCTTCTTCTTCTTTCTTTTACCAGAATTAAACACACCACCAAGCCTTACTCGACAACATTAACCAGATTTTACAATCAATAATTTAGTAAGACTACAATTTAAAAATTAACAATGCCCTTTTTTAATAAATGTTTTCAAAACGTCTTTGCAAAGGATTCCAAACCTTTTTACTTTTCCAAAAAACTTGGATCTCAACTGCCTGTCCAAGAATCTATAATTCCAGAAGAGGCCGAAAGGTTTCTCATTGCTGAAGGTGTTAGACGCTCCACAATTGCCGGTAAGAAAAGACCGTGCAAAAGAGGTGATGTTTGCAAAGTGTCCTTGCTGTTCCAGGGGTTCAGGACAAAATTCAAATCGTTCAACCCAAAGATGTTCCAATGGATGAAATGGTTGCAGCAAGTAAACGACACCGATTTTATACAATCGTTTGTTTCGAAGCAACATTCTGTGGTTAGAATTGGTGAGTCTGCATTTACATCTGCTGATAAAAAGTATCTCATCTACAGAGTTTCAAAGGAACACTTTGAAGAAATTGAAAGTGAAGTTGCAAATTCAACTACTCTCTGGGAAGAAGATTTAGTTTTGCCTCCATATCTTCATCTTTTTAGTATGAAGGTCTATGATGAGGACAGGTACTATACTATAAGCCCTGTTCTTGACAACAAGGCTGATAGGGAGTACCCTTCGGAACAAGACACAAACAGCGCTAACTACACAAACAGCGCTAATTACACAAACAACACTAGTTACACAAACAACACCAATTACACAAACAACACAAACAACACAAACAACGCTAACAACGCTAACAACACCAACAACACCAACAACACAAACAACGCTAACAACACCAACAACACCAACAACGCTAACAACACCAACAACGCTAACAACACCAACAACACCAACAACACCAACAACACCAACAACACCAACACCAACAACACCAACAACAACACCAACAACACCAACACCAACAACACCAACAACACCAACAACACCAACAACACCAACAACAACAACAACAACAACAACAACAACAACAACAACAACAACACCAACAACACCCACAACACCAACAACACCAATGATGCTAACTACATAAGTGATTTCATTTCTACACGAAACACTTGCTATATCAATGAAGCTTTGTCTACTGCGCATTGTTCCCGCACGTCGTGGCAACACATATACTGTATTGACCAAGATAGTATAATGGGCACTATCGGAATTCCAATGCTTGCCGAGGAGAGGGAGAATCTACTCTTAAAGCTTTCACAACAAACAAAACATCTTGTAGCTCAAAAGAAAACAAACTACAAGCTTGTTATAGGAATTGTCTTTAATGAGAAAATTCGACCAAAAATCCAAGTTTGGTTTGACGCCCACCACCGAATTTATAAGGGAGAGGGCAGGATTAAGACTCTCTTCAGGTTTGGCAAAGAAAAGGTCAGAACACCTGAAGAGTATGCTTCATGGTTGCTAGAAAGTTTAGATCAACACATTGAGGTTATCGAGGGGGAACTACATCCAGAAAACTTTGAAATCACGACACCACCCCTAAGTACCAGCCTCACTTGCTTCCTAAATAGCATTAAAGCGAGTTTCAAAAAGGTTTTTAAACTCTTTTTGAATATATCCAAGGCTCTGCGAATTGCAGAACTTGGACAAAGCTTAATTAATGCTAAAAATAAAAAACGAAAAAAACCAGAAAAACAAAAAAAACCAAAAAAACGAAAAAAAAGAAAAAAAAGAAAAAAAAAACACGAAAAAAAAAGGGATTAAGACCGAAGTTAAAAGACACCTTGATCCTGATGCTATTCCAGATGCTATTCATCTTATTGATCCTGATGCTGTTCCTAAAGCTATTTCTGATGTTACCTCTGTTGCTGCTTCACGGATGACTATATCACAAACCCAACCATGATCCCAAAGCAGGGGGAGCCCACCGACCTCTGCTACCGTTTCCCATAGCCTACCACAACATTGCACTAGTGTAGCTGCTGACTCACACATTTATTCTGAACTTGGCAGATCCTGCGACAAAATGGCGCCTTTTTCGTATGATCTTGTACGGGGGACGAAAAATGTGGAGGACGCATATGCACTAGGGGTATCAACAAGGCACAGCGGGATCATAGAATCACAGGTTGAGTTGTATAAGTCACCGTGCAAGTTGTTTCAGATGGTGCAGAAGAAGAGCTTGCGGAATCAGCTCTCGGGGTTTAATTTTGCTACATAATAATCATTGTTTGCTCGTGGTGGAATAGCTTTACTACCACTACTACTACTGCTACCACCACCACTACTATTAATATTCATCATAGAAATCATAGAAATCATAGAAATCATAGAAATCATAGAAATCATAGAAATCATAGAAATCATAGAAATCATAGAAATCATAGAAATCATAGAAATCATAGAAATCATAGAAATCATAGAAATCATAGAAATCATAGAAATCATAGAAATCATAGAAATCATAGAAATCATAGAAATCATAGAAATCATAGAAATCATAGAAATCATAGAAATCATAGAAATCATAGAAATCATAGAAATCATAGAAGTCATAGAAATCATAGAAGTCATAGAAATTATAGAAATTATAGAAATTATAGAAATTATAGAAATTATAGAAATTATAGAAATTATAGAAATTATAGAAATTATAGAAATCATAGAAATTATAGAAATTATAGAAATTATAGAAATTATAGAAATTATAGAAATCATAGAAATCATAGAAATTATAGAAATTATAGAAATTATAGAAATTATAGAAATCATATTTGGCATAGTGTGTGCTATCCAGTGTCGACCAAACTCAAAGCATGCGCTTCAAAGTTGTCAAAAATTTTACTGGTGTTATTTCTGGTGGTGTTGCTGATGCTGATGCTGTTCCTGCTATTGCTGTTCCTAATATTGCTGCTGCTGCTCCATGGCCAACTATATCACAAACCCGGCCATGATCCCCAAGAAGGAGAGCTCACCAAAAAGTGTGCCCGTGTTCAAACACCACAAAGGGCCCTGCTACTACTTATCTTATCCGTCACTGGCACGCACACACTTTTGGTATCTCCCATTGCACCTGCATCTACACTCGTTTAACATATACAGCTTTCACTCGTTTTCAGGAATACATCATGGTGAGGGACTCAGTGAGTTTTGCTACTAATATATGCACTTTTCTTTCTAATATTAACACACCTTTCTGTTTTTGTATACACTCTGCTATTTGTAATTGAACCATTCTTCTATTTCGCACTCAGTGTCACAGTGCGACACACACTGGACGCTCTGTGCCCTCGCTTCCATTTAGTGAATATTTGAAAAATATTGCACGACATGGGGATTTTGAAACTTCAAACAAGATGAGTTAATATAAATAGGAAAGAGAAGTGGTAAAGTAAACTTATCACTATTATATAGAAACATCGATAAAATATAGAATTTAGACGGTCAACTACATTGAACACAAATCACTAGGTGAACGTGCAGAGTGTATACTCTCACGATTCTCCTTACTAGTGACTTTGTATGAGACAATTTACTCTCTTAACTTATGAGCATTGAGACCTTTTTAGGTGCAAAAATTGACAATTACACTTAATTGGAATATAGCCTATCAAGTCACGAACTCAAACCGCTGGTATCGGTGAGCTACTAGCTCAAATTGATGCTCAGCAGTCGTACACTTGTCACTTGTGACTGTGCTATGCGACAACCCTGCTCTCGTCTTTCTCTACACTCTTGTATGACACAAGCTACCTACTTGAACAACTTTTGAAGTGAAACTGTACCCTCATCATTCTTGGACATCACCTTCGCCACTGCCAATTCGAAATCTTCCTGCGTAACGTGTATCCTTCTCTCTCTGAGCGCGTACATACCAGCCTCAGTACAAACACCCTTGACGTCGGCACCTGAACATCCATTCATCTTTTCCGCAATTTTTTTCAAATTGATCCCTCTAGTCAAGTTCATCGACCTTGAGTGAATTCTCAAGATGTCTGTTCTAGCTTGCAAAGTAGGGGCAGGAAACTCGATTTTTCTATCGATTCTTCCTGGACGCAAAAGAGCCGGATCCAAAATATCTAGCCTGTTCGTAGCCATAATGATCTTAATATCTTTTGAGCTCTCAAACCCATCTAATTGATTCAACAACTCCAACATAGTTCTCTGAACTTCAGAGTCTCCTCCAGACGAGCCTTCCACCCTTGAAGACCCAATAGAATCAATCTCGTCCATAAAAATAATCGATGGAGCATGCTCTCTTGCCATAACGAACAACTCCCTCACCATCCTAGAACCCTCACCAATATACTTTTGTACCAACTCTGACCCTGAAACACGAATGAATTTACAATCAGTGTGGTGGGCCACTGCTCGTGCCAACAAGGTCTTTCCAGTTCCCGGTGGACCGTACAAAATGACACCCTTGGGCTGTGCTATTCCCAAACTTGAGAATAATTCTGGATACTTGACTGGTAATTCAATGACTTCTTTGATCTCCTTGATCTGCTTGTCCAATCCTCCCACCATATCATAAGTGGAATCAGGAACCTTTTCCACCATCATCAAGGATACCAATGGGTCGACTTTATTGGGCAAAATCTTGTACAAATCATGGCTATCAGCTTTGAGGCACACTCTTATCGACGGAGTCAATTTCTTGATGTCAACGTCTTTCGTGACATTGACGATGTATTTTCCTTCAGGATGGATCTTGACCAAGACTTTCTTTGTACCCATTACTTTAATTACCTCGCCAACATACGAGCCGGGTTCTTGAAGCAACCTCAACTCATCCTTTAACTGCCTTACGCTATTGTTAAGCTTATTACGTTGCGCTTCAAGTCTGCGTAGATTCTGAGTGGTTTGTTGTATTTCAATTTCGGTGTCTTGAATCTGTTGTTCGAAATATGGACGAATTCCGCTCTCGTGGGTATATGGTTTATCAACCGCAGTAGACATTATCAACTTGGTTTAGAACAAAAAAACGAAATCAAAAAAAAAAAAGAGTTTAATAATTCAAAAATGTTGTTGTAATAAAAATGTGAGGTACTTGATAGTTTTATTCTATGAATAAATGGTCTTTTGGTTTCCAGATCCCACCTTTTTTTTTTTTTGCTTTGGGTACCTGCTGCTGACACTAATTGCCATCCACTTCAGGTTCTCTGTTGAATGCTGAAAAGAGAAATCAATCTGCACACCGCTACCATGTGAAATTTGTTCTCTAGCAAGGACTGAAAGGGACACTACCAACACGGAACCAAACCAAACCAAACCAAACCAAACCAAACCAAACCAAACCAAACCAAACCAAACCAAACCAAACCAAACCAAACCAAACCAAACCAAACCAAACTCAATCAAACCCAATCAAACCCAATCAAACCCAATCAAACCCAATCAAACCCAATCAAACCCAATCAAACCCAATCAAACCCAATCACACTCCAAAAAGCTCCCACAAACTCCACCCCATCTTCATTACCACATTACCGTTCAATCGAATCGTTTTATTTATTATTTCAAACATTTAATTAACGCTGTTCTTACTAATATCTAATATTATTGTCTAATCAGACGAACGGGGTTTCTTATAAGATATTTTTTATTTTGTACAGTCATGACTATTTGAAAAGTTAAAGAAAAAAAAAAAAAAGAAATTAGAAGAAATTAAGAAGAGGCAAACAGAAAAGAGTTACACTGTGACTTAAATTTGTATGGAGACAACAATTAAATCATGAAATTTAGACAATTGACGTTTTATTTAGTGTTTGCCTGTTCAATAGCTCAAGCTTTCCAGCTTTATTGTAAGTGTCAATGTAACGAGAAAACAATTATCAATACGATTGACCAATGCAAAAGTTGCACTAAGGAATATTGTCTACTGAAAGATTCCAAATTATGCGAAGTAGAGCTGAAAGAAAAAATAAACGCTAATGATGTAGAGGCTGATCAGGACATAATCATCAGTTGCTATCAAATTGAATCACTAAAAGACGAGCTAATAATATACTCGTTTATAATCACGGTGTTGGGTTTGTTAGCATGGATACTTTATTCTACAAGTGCATGGCGTACAAGTGGACTTACATAGTAAATGGAAAAACAAAGACAGCAATAAGAAACAGCAAAGGGAGCGGTAGCATTAGGAGTTATACAATATTAAAGCAAGACATTTTTTTATTTTTTTATTTTTTTTTTTTTCTAAGAGGAGATGTTGGAATGTGTATACAGTGATCAAGTTTAATTCCATTCAGTCGAGCTCAACTTAACAAACTCAACTATTTGGGCCAGTTGATTTCAAATACAAAGATAAGTTAGCATTTTCTTTCTCTTGAAAAGATGTTGTTGCCTTATCTATATTTGGATGATGATTTTGGTTAAAGTAAAAACAGTATGTCTTTTCAAAAAAATGAAGGACAGGTTTTGGAGTTAGTTACTTTAGATAGGGGGAGTAGTATATGCGTATATCGTGATTTTCTATAAAATCGACTGGTAATAAAATACAACTGGATAAAAATAGACTGCTTTTTTTTGCTATGGTTGGCTGGGTTAATTACCTGCTAATAAAAAGTTTCAACCTAAAATTGTTGTTACACGAGTAGTTGTATAGTACCATTAGTGATAATGATGGTAGCAGGGTAATTTGTAAAGTTAGTATCTACCAAGTAACATTAGTAATAGAGTGTAAGAGTGTAAGAGTGTAAGAGTGCAGGAGTGTAAAAAAGAAAAAAGAAAAAAGAAAAAAAAAAGGTAAAAGATTTTCAAAGAGCAAATTGCAAAGCGCGACTACTAAGCAGCGACAGCAGCTGCGGTACTAAAGCAAAAAACAAAAGAGCAGAGTGAATATAATATTGGTTGTGTGAAGTAGCGAAACAGAGAAACAGAGAAACAGAGAAACAGAGAAAGGTGAAAAAAATTTTATACACAAATTTAAACCAGAATCTACTACAACTGAGTTCTTCCTTTTCTTGAAACCAAGGTCTACACCCCCCCTCTACTCAACACTTAAACAAATATATAGTTCTTATTGTCATAAGTGATAATTGGACACACACTCATACACACACACACGCATATATATATATATATATATATATATACTTATACTTATATTTATATTTATATCTATATATCAAGCACAAATTAGAGAATAACGGGTGAAATGTCAGGGAATGGCGTTTCTGAGAAATCAGATCAACAGACAAGTAGTGTCAAAATTGATGATGCCCCAGCAAAGGATCTTCAGCATCAATCTCAGACACCAGCATCAGCACAAACGCAACCCAGTAAGGGGTCAGAAGTGAGTGAGGCTTCTGCTTCTGCTCCTGCTGCTTCTGCTCCTTCTCCTGCTGTTACACCATCATCAAAAGCAGCAACTCCAGTAGCTAAGCCAGCAACTGGTGGGCAACAAGCAAAGAATGCTCATAATTCGGTCCCACAATCACATTTGAACCAAGCAGAACAAAACCATTCAGATTATAATCAATACTCTGGTGCCTACTACCAATATAACCCAAACTACAATGCTAATTATAACGGTACCTATTCAAACTACAAGAACCATTACAATGGCGGTGCCGGTGGTGGTAGTGGTAGTGGTAATCATAAACAGTACTCAGGCAACAATAGGCAAGGTGGTGGTAGTGGCAACTCATCGAGGTACAACAACAACAACAGCAACAATAATAATAACAACAACAGCAATAACACCAACGCTGCAGGTAATAGTAACAATGCTCAAGGAGGACCAGCACACAGGAAACAGTACAATAACAGCAATCACCATCAAAAGAATATGAATCACGGCAACCACAACTTGGCGCCCGGACAGCAATTACCACAAGGCCAATATGTAAATTACAATTATGGAGCAGCAGCAGCACCACAATACTACCAGTTTGGTGGCTTTTACCCACCCGTTTATGTTCAACCTTTGCAATACACAGCAGCAGCTCAATCGTATGCCACCCCTGGATCAGGCGGAGCCACGCCACAACACCAACACCAGCGTACATCAAGCCACTCTTCTAGCCCTAAAGTTACATTGACGACCAAGGATGGCAAACCTGTGGATTTGGAAGAGAAGAAGAGACAAACGGCATCATCGACTCCAGTTGCTTCTCCTCTCCAGAAAAATGCGTCACCTGTGCCTTCCTCCACCAAAGTTGCTGTCGAATCTAGTAAGAGCCCAGTAGTTAAAGAAGCATCTCTTTCAACACCAGCATCAAATGCAACTACAACTACAACTACAACTACAACTGCAACTACCAGTACAGCTACCAAGTCAGATGCCGACAACGCATCCAATACCAAGACTCTGGCCAACCTTTCAGCTGCTGAGGAGTTTAAGAGACGTATTAGAGAAAGGGCTGCTGCAAATGCTGCAAAGAAGAAGCAGCAAGAAGAACAGAGCTCAGGACAAAAGACGGAGTCTGGTTCAAAGCAAGAGAAACCAGACGAAGATGCAAAGAAAGATACAGTTGAAGAACCATCGCACCCAGCACAAGAGCCTGCTGCGAAGGATCAGACAGCAGTAGCAAAAGAAACCAAGGAAGAAACAAAACCCGAAACCACTATAGAAACTACTCCGGAAGTAAAGACGCTGACTGAACAAAAATTAGAGTCGCCAAAACCAGTTGAGAAACCAGAGGCTGCTGAACCTACTGTTAAGCCAACAGAGCAAAAATCAGAAGAGTTGAACAAGACGGATGAGCATACAGCCGAGCCAGCAGAGAAAGAGCTTCAAGCAACAACCAAGCCTGCAGAGTCTGCAGAGTCCGCAGAGAAACCAAAGGAACAAACAAAAGAGCAAAAAGAAGAAAACGTCGACGTTAACGTTAACGACAACGACAACGACAACGACGACGACGAAGAAGACGAAGACGAAGAAGACGAAACCGAAGCTGGAGAACCAGTTCAAGAATTGTCTATTACTCAGTTCCTTGAGAGGTTGAACCAGGCCACTCCGATCGATAACATTTTGGCAGTTGAGTATCCTCAAAACATTAATGGTGTGGATAAGACTAAGCAACTTCCAAGCAAGAAATACAGATATGATCCACAGTTTTTGATTCAATTCCGCGACGTTGTGCAGTATTCGATTGATGCAGATTTCAAAACTCGCTATGAATATTTGGATGTTGGAGCACAACAAGGAATGAGACGTCAAGGATCTGCACGCGAAGGATCGTTGCGCGGTCTTGGTGCTGGCGGAATGAGACAAGGCAGTGGATTGCCATCAAGATACAGTGGTCCACAAGGCAAAGGAGGCTTACCAAGTGCATACGACAGTAGCAGACAAAATTCAAGAAGTGGTTCAAAGAGAAGGGGTGTTTCCACAAGAGATAAATCAATCAGAAAAGGTCCTTCAACAAGACGTGGAGGAAGAGGTGAAATGCGCGAAAAGACTGAAGAAGAGTTGGCCAAAGAACAGAAGCCAGTAGAAGAGGTTAAGCCATTAGAGAAATCTGCCAATAGATGGATTCCAAAATCTAGACAACAAAAGACCGAGGTACGTTATGCTGAAGATGGTAGTGTCATCTTGGAGAAGGAGGATGTCGAGAGAAAGATTAAGTCTCTTTTGAACAAATTGACTTTGGAGATGTTCACTGAAATCACAGATGAGATCTTGGATATCACAAAGCAATCCAGGTGGGAAAAAGACGCTTCTACTATTAAGCAAACCATTTCCTTGACATTTGCTAAAGCTTGTGATGAGCCATACTGGTCAGAGATGTACGCCAAATTCTGTGCCAAGATGACGCAAAATATTTTACCTGAAATTACAGACGAGACAAGCACATTGAAGGACGGATCACACCCAGCAGGTGGAGCCTTGGCTAGAAGGGTTTTGCTTTCCACGTGTCAAGTAGAATACGAAAAGGGTTGGATTGACAAATTACCCACCAACGAAGATGGATCTCCTATTGAACCTGAGATGATGAGTGATGAATATTATGCCATGGCAGCTGCTAAACGTAGAGGTTTGGGTTTGGTCAAGTTCATTGGTCATTTGTACAACTTGAACATGTTGAACGATCAAATTATCTATGTGTGTCTCAGAGATCAATGTAGCAACACCACCGACCCATCGGAGGACCGTATTGAGAATTTGGCGCAGTTGATTAAAACGGTTGGTCCAAAGATGGACAGCAATGAGAGAACTAGAGGTATGTTGACGGGTGTGTTTGAGAGTATTAAACAGATTTTGGAGAAGGCTCAATTGAGCTCGAGAATCAAGTTTATGTTGATGGACATTCAAGATTTGAAAGCGGCTCGCTGGCAAAGTGGTAAAGCAGAAGCCCAACCAACTACTATAGGAGCTATCCATAGAGATGCTGAGATGTCGAGGTTGAAACAAGAACAAGAAAAGAGGAAACGTGGACCTGGACCATCAGGCGGCTCGCTGCATTATGGTGGCAACAAAGCTGCACCATCCAGATCGGCGTCTAACTCGGACTTTTTTTCAAATTCTGGGTTTAAGAAATCGCCGTCGTTTGCTAGATCAAACTCAAGCTTGAGAGGAGGAAACTCAATTGATAGAGTTGACAGGAGTGATAGAAGTGAAAGAAACGCTCATTCTCCAGTGAGTTCTGGAAGTGATCTCCAAAGGGACTCTTCAAGGCGGTCCGAAAATCAACAAGTGAATAGATTTGCTGCATTAGACAATGATGATGAGGAAGAAGAGGAAGAAGAGGAAGAACAAGAAGAAGTCCATGATAATAATAATAATAATAATAATAATAATAGCGAAGACAAGCAAGAGGTGGGAGCCGAGGGCAAAGGAAAGAAAGAAGATATCTAAAATGAGAATGAATAAAATCATCACGGTATCAATGAAGAAGCAGAAGCCCAGTTTACAAAAGGTAGGAATTTCAAAACTGACACTTTTTTTTAAAAAAAAATAAGTTGTTTGTGAGAGATGGAAGAATTGTAACCTCGTGGAGTTTACCTATTTCTGAATAACAAGATTAAAGGAGCGAAAACAAATAAAAAGAAATAAAAACAAACAAACAAGAGAGATAAAAAAACAAGGCTGATGCAAGGCATCTCTTAGTATTTTGTCTTTTATTTTTATTTTTATTTTTATTTTCATTTTCATTTTTTCATTTTGTTCTTTTTTTTGCTGGTTTTCTTTTCATGTTTAAAATTGTGTAGACATTTCTAGTTACTTTATTATTGTGCATTAAATACTTATGTATAAAAAGAGTTTTTTACTGCGTTTGAATGGATGGATTCACGAGTAGCCAATTTCTACTTGCTCTATCTCCCGTGAGTCAAATGTAATCGTAGGTGAAGTAATTTGGATTTCCATATCGGGAAACAAGGAAACTTGAGGCTGGGCTTCAACTTTCGCCAACTCTGCCGCGTCATAATATATTTCAAGCTCGCCAACGTTCTTTGGTATAGCCCGATTCCTTTTGGAATGTTGAAAGTATTCACGAGCATGTAGGTAATGATTTCCCAAATTGGTCAGAATTGTTCCCTCCGAAACTATTAGATGGATGAGGTCATGAAGCGTGCGCGATAAAGTTTCCTGTGTTTCCTGTATGCTGATTTTGCACAATGATGTGAAAGTGCTTAGGATTCTGGGTGTTAAATCAAGATGCTCAAATGCAAACAAGATTAATCGCTTAAGTAATTGCTGCGGAGTATCGCCTTCTTTTAAAATCAAAAGAGATAGATAGATTGATCTTGTGATGCTTTGTTCAATTTGCAGCTGCACCAGCAGCAAATGCCGTGGTAGAAGCAAATACAAAGGATCTTGAAAGGTACTTGTATCACTGCTTTCCATGTCAATAAGCTCATCATCAGAGACCTCCATTTGTTGAATATACTCAGATATATCCCCTTTATATTTGCCAGATTCAATCGCCGACAGACCAACTGAAAGTCTTGCATGAGCGTGCTTCGAGCACCCTTCACGTAATGAGGCAAACAAAAAATCGTACAACTCATTCAAGTGTGTTTGGCCTCGAGTATGTGTCTTCAATACTAAATTCATTTCGGCACTTGTAATTTTGTGATCATGACCTGTTTTAAATGTATGGCTAACCCTTTCTATTGTGTTTATTGCAGCGCGTATATCGCCATTGACTGCGCGTACAATACCAAGTAATGCGTTATCCGAAAATTGAAGCTCGCCGGATTTTGATGTTTCAGCTTTTCCCAATTCTTCGCGGTCGTTGTTAGTGTTATTGTTGTTCCTACTTCTTCTGCTTCTTCTCTGATTTTCAAAATCAATAGCTGAATGTAGTACAGACAATAGTTCGTCGTCATGTAATCTTTGCAATGGAAATACTTGACATCTTGATAAAATAGCTTTTCGAATACGTCTCAGCGGAGTTTCAAGCGTTGTTGCGCCAATCAATACAATTTTTCCGTCCTCCACAAATGGCAATAACCAATCCTGTTGAACTTTGCTTAGCCTATGAATTTCATCAATGAACACAACAAGTTGCTCTTGGCAGTCGTTCACCAAATTTTTGATGTTTTCCGTAGTCAAAGTTGTTGCCGATAATTCAATTATGTTTGACGTGGCATAGCCACAGCTTTTCGCTACTAGTCTCGCTAAAGTGGTTTTCCCACTTCCCGGTGGGCCAATGAGAAGCATAGATGGCAAATACCCCATACGGATGTAATTCGCAAAGATTCCTTCCTCTTCATTGAGTAAATGCCTCTGACCTACATAATTTGCCAATGTATTTGGTCTTACTGCTTCAGAGAGTGAAAGTTCCAAACCATTATCTGCCACTTGTGTTGAAACCGTTTCCTCCTCAATAGTCATCACATGTGCCAATGAACTTAAAGAAATTAAGGAATAGATGATATATCAAAAGCAAAAAGGTGTAGGGACAAATTTAATCTCCTTGCTGTGAATCTCATTGAGTAGCGAAAAATGGACCTAGTTGTATTGTAATTGTTTCTTCTTCTCTTTTTTTTTTTTTTTTCAAATATTGGTTCGTTTTTTTTTTGCCTTTTTTTTGTCTTTCTTTTGATCCGCGGGATCTTTGAGTTCGTAGCTCTGTTCTTCTTCCGCACTTTTCACATAGGTTTCCTGAATCGCCCACAATGCTTTCCCCCACCATACTTTATATCCTCACCTAATCTTTTCACAATTTTAACAATTTTATTTCATCAATCTATTAGCGCATCAATTCGTTTATCCATCTATACACCTATACACCTATACACCTATACACCTATACACCTATACACCTATACACCTATACACCTATACACCTATACACCTATACACCTATACACCTATACACCTATACACCTATACACCTATACACCTATACACCTATACACCTATACACCTATACACCTATACACCTATACACCTATACACCTATACACCTATACACCTATACACCTATACACCTATACACCTATACACCTATACACCTATACACCTATACACCTATACACCTATACACCTATACACCTATACACCTATACACCTATACACCTATACACCTATACACCTATACACCTATCAACTTGCCAAAATTTCAACTAGTTGGTCAAGATCACAGACGTAGTATTTATCATTGAATATGTCCGCAGTTGCAAAGTTAACGATACCAGAGTCTTCATACAACTTAGCTTCGTATAATCTACTGTCTCCCAAATCTAAATCCCAACTCCTAATCTATTTAATCAAACTTACCCATGGTGCCTCCGTGTCACTCATAATTGCTTATGCTGTGGGGTTCCTAATCCTCAAACCATTATTGGAGCAGACTGCTAGTCGAAGATTAGACTTGCTCGAATGTGTGCGTGGAAATCTTCGTGAATTTTATTTGAAGGCAATCACCAAGATCAACTATGTCCCCATAGTTGCAATCAGGCGCCAGAACAAGCTTTTAGCGGATGCTGCTGTTCAAACCGAATCAACGGGAAGCAAAGAAGAGGGTGAACGCGACCCATTGATGCAAAACGAACTACACTCACGCTTAAAGAAAATAGCCACTTTTCTTCAAGATAGTGTCAGAAGCTATTCTATGGAAGGAATGAGCAATTACAGAAGTATAAACTATTCGATTAAGGATTTCCAAAACAAGGCCGATTTGGTATACTTCAATGAGGATGACTTTTTCCTTCAAGATAACGTATCCAGTATTTCAAACAGACCAGCTGGAACAAAGACAAGGAAAAAAAACATCGTAGTGGAAACCAAGAATGAGATTAGAAGCATAAAAGGGTTGTTTATGAGCGGCCAGATATAAGAAGCACGCATTTGTGACATTTAAATGACAATATTGTTAATTAAAAATAACAGCACTAGTAGTAGTAGTAATAGTAGTAGTGATTGTTGTTGTTGTTGTTGTTTTGTCGATGGTGTTAGTGTCGATAACGGCGTTTAATAAGAGAAATCTATTTTTGAATAACATTCACAGACTATTCAAATGACCAAGAGTGAGAACAGAATATCATTAATACTGAAAATAAGAATAATAATAATAATAATAACAATAATAAAGAAGTAGGCAAATGGACAAATATAAAAAAATTTTCCTCAATAGTGACCAATTTACGACTTCAAACTCTCAAACCTTGACTTATTAGAAACCATTGTATTAGAGGCATTTGTAAATTGATCGTCTCCGTGTTTCCATTACCTCTAACGCTGTGTATGAAATTATTTATCGTTTTTTATTTTTCTTTGAGTATTGATCTTGCACGCGCTTCTTACGAAACAGCTTAAATACTACAGCATTCACACTTCTCTCAATACTAAAGTCATTGTAAAAAATAAAAATCTTAGCAAAACAAACCAATTCAAACCAAACCAAACCAAACCAAATTAAGATAAACCGGAAGAACAAGATGGCAAAGAGACGGGTTATTGATAGTGAAGATGAGGATTCTTCCTTAAGTGTACAGGAAGAGGAGGACCTTGCACCAAAGGAAATCTATTTGGAGAGTGAAGATGGAGGAGAAGAGGATAACGAAGAAGAGGACGAAGAAGAAGAAGAAGAAGAAGAAGAGGAGGAGGATGAAGCAGAAGAAGAAGAAGCGGAGGAGGGTGATGACGATTTTGACTTGGATGAAGTCGATCAAAATGACAGTGAATTTGGAGCCGAATCTGGGACCGAGAATTTTGGCATAGGCGATGCAGTGGACTATGATGAAGACAGTGACGAAAATGACGGAGGTAATCGTGGTGTTCGTGGTGGTAGTCTTTCTGAAGGTACGAAGACAAAACAAAACATTAAAGATAAACAACCTTCTAGATCTATTAAGATCACGATCAAACCTCCCAAGCAAAACCCAAAGGAGGAGATTGCTCAATCATCAGCTCAAAGCGTGCCCACGCACGACGAAGGGAAACGCCAAACCCGTAAGCGACAAGTCAATTATTATCAAGATGAGACCGATGATTTTGAGGAGAAATATATCGAAGAGAAACCAGCATCAAAACCAAAGAGGGCTAAAGTAGTAGCCACGAGAGCATCAAAACCAGTGCAACTGCAACGTCGAGATATAGACCCAGAATTGCTTTTAACTGACGAGGAAGAGGAAGAATATAATCCTGGAGGTATAGATGATATAACCAAGCTCACGGAGCGGCAACGGGCGAGGTTAACAGCAGAAGAGTCCGGTACCCCATTGTTTGAGCTTGATGAAAGCGGGAAGAAACCAAAGAGCAAGACAGAAAAGGAAGAAGAGACAGAAGAAGAGGTTGCGTTGAGAAAGGCCGAGAATGCGAGAAAGCGGCTAGATTACAAGAATAAAGTTTTGGAAGAGGAGAAACGAGACACGCTTAACAAATTGCTCAAACGGAGAGCCACCAAGTCTCGAGAAATTATTAAAGATGATAACGGGGAAGGCACCCAAGAGGAGGAATTGAGTATGTTCCGTAAGAATCGAAGACCCATGTTGGAACATCCAGCCTTGATCAGATATGTTAACAACACAACAACGCTACAAGGCAATTCCATTATAGCTTACAAGTAAATTGAGTACAGTGTTTTGGTCAGTTTGTTTTTTTTTTTCTTTTTTTTTTTCGTATTTTTCATTTTCTCGTTTGCTTAGTTGATTCTTTCTTTGTAAAACTCGTATTTCTATTTTATTTGATGCTCTATCATTTGGTTCGCAAATGAGGTTCAAAGTGAAATACTCTCATCTGATTAACTTAGTTCTTTGGTGGTTATATTGATTCATCAAAAGTCTTTTTTCCTGAATTATTATTTGGGTTTACCCCAATTTAAATTTCTTCTTCTGTTCCTTCTCTCCTCCTCCACCTCTGTCTCCTATTACTACCACTTTCTCTTTGTATCTCTTTCGCTCTTTCTCTCTTTCTCTATTTCTCTCCTGGCTTGTTAGGAAGGTCCCTTCAGTGACAAGTGCCAAAAAAAAAAAGCATATGACACAAAATTAAAATTCTCGACTTTACACAAATCTCTGGTCCGACTCTTCAATATTGTATACAAACTGATAAATACACACACCAGCATCGACTACAACCAAGTTCTGTTAAGCCCAGTGAACTTCTCATTGAACAAGAACCAAATTTTGAGAATAGAAAAAAAAAGCAGAAACAAAAAAATTAAAGAAAACAAAAACAAAAACAAAAACAAAAACAAAAAGAAGAAGAAAAATACAACAAATTGGCTGAAGAGACAATTGTTCAGAGCTTGCTTTGGTTTCCAAAAGAAAAACACGTTTAAATTGTATCTCACAAAGCACTTGGTCAATTCGCTAGTAAATTTTCCAATTTAAATTTCAAGAACCTGTTTACAAAAACGATTATTTTCAATTCCGCTTAACTTATCCGGGATGAACGGGACATCTGCAGTGTTTCAGCCACAATCTGGACAAATGATGCAGCAACAACCTCATCCTCATCCTCAACCTCAACCTCATCCTCATCCTCATCCTCAACCTCAACCTCATCCTCATCCTCAATCTCATCCAAACCCACCACTACCACCACCACCGCCTTCCTCACAACCAAATCAACAACACCAACAACAATTTTCGCAACAACAACCAAATCAACAACATCAACAACAATTTTCGCAACAACATCAGCAGCAGCAGCAGCTTCAACAACTCCACCAACAACACCAACAGCACCAACAACTGCAACAACCGCAACAACCGCTAACATTTCTGGATGGCTCGCAACAAGATAATATTCATAACGGTAGGCCTAGTCTACAACGGAATGCACTTTATAGTGGGTCACCGTCAAATAGTGTTCATACAATACCTAAGAAAGGATTATATCCCAACATGAATGGTAATTCCTCCATTATGGAAAACGCGACTGGTGCACCTGTAAATTCTGGTACTGATACAGGTGAAATGTTGCAGACACCTGCACAGCATGCGCTGCAGTTTGCACATTCCGGCACCCGTGGCGTAGGGGATGTTAATCAACAAACAAGGAGTATCAACACTCCGCCAATGGGTCTTCCAGTAAACCAATTCACTCAGGGAGGTTTTTCAAATCCTCAAATGGCGCCCACTGTGGGTATGCCAATCTCGATTCCTCAGCAGGTATCGAATCCTGTTGTTAGACAAGCACTACCGCCCGGAGCGGTACCACCACCACCAAATCCTCCCCCTTCTGCTGCTGCTGCTACTGCTGCTACTGCGACAACAAACTTGCTTCCTGGGCCTGCCCAATCACAGCAGGAATTAAATGTGAGAATTTTTAAACGAAATTTGGGTAATGCTGCTGTTTTGCGAGTTTTAGAGTTGATAGATTTTGTTTCCAACGAAATGCTGAGCAACCTTAAAAGAGTTGATTTCTGGAACCTCTTAGCACCTGCATATTTTGCACCTTCAGCTGCGATCAAGTTGAACTTTGGAAAGATCGTTTTGAACAATGACATGTCGATGGAACTGTGTACTGGCTTGAATTTTGATTTTCTAAAGCAGAATCTGAATACCAGCACAAATGAAGACGGGGCAAGTTTTAAACTCACGCTAATTGCAGCGCCATTTTTCTTCTCAAAGTGTGCTTCTGATAGTGGAACAAAACATGCGAGGGTGAATTTGAGTACTTTACGACACCAAGTTTTGGACAATGGCTCAATCTTTATTGTCGCCAGATTTAATCTACAGTTTACTTATGACGACGATACAATATCGATGATTGATGGGAATGTTAAAATCCTTGTTGGTAGAGATTTGCGAATAGAATGGATGGATGTGGATTGTGCCACATACGAAAGCTTTATCAACTTTAAACGACCCTTGGAGAGCAAGGCAGTGCTGATAAAAGAGCTATATAACAAGTCCCGAGCGCGACAAAATGCAAGCACTGCTGGTTTAACAAGAGATGCAGGACGAACACTACAGCTTGGTAGTATTCTATCAACAATGAGTCAGCTTATTGAGTTCAGTCAGCAAAGTAAAGTACCTCAACCCGAGACAGCATTAAAACTGTTGGTGCAAAATATGCAATCTTCATTGATGACGCAGTCAAAAGGAGGTGTTTTCTCTGCGGCGAGGGGAAATATCAATAGTAATTTGGGTATGGAACAAGGTGCGCAAACAAACGCAGAAGCCTTATCGAAAGACCGGACAAACCTTGCCAATGGACCAAAGCAAGAAGCAAAAAATGGCCGTGACGGATTGATCAGCTCAAGAGGTATACACGACTCGTCAGCAAATGTTTCATCTCCCTCTCCAAAAACCGTGAACGCAGAGGATCCAAAGAAGAAGAGGAAAGCACCTGCACAAACACAAGCACAAGCATCAGGACACACGTCACAGTCAAATACGGCAAATTTGGATTCAAATAAACGAAAAAAATGACGTCGATTGCCTGCATAAACCTTTTTAAAATTTGTTTCCTAATCCACCATACTTTTCGTTAAATGCAAACCCATTTTTATAACCGACTTTAGATCTCTGTCGCTGCTGCTGTTTAGGTTGTTGTTGTTGTCGCTGTTGTGGGCGTGAAGAGACATTTTTTTTCCCACGATTAGATATGAACTCTAGTTTCTTTAATTGTATTTCCTGTTGTCGTTTCTGTTTCTGTTTTTCTCTACGAGCTATTATGCGGTCTTCATCAATATCATTAGGCACCCAATTGCTTTTCAAAATTCTCCGCACTGCTTCGGGTGATACACGAAATAGCTCGGCCAATTCAACCGTTTTGTAATGTGGAAAGTTTTCTTTGAGCTCTCTAAGTTTTAGCATATCTTCTCGACTAAGTTTCTTCTTAGGATTCCATTGAGAGTGCTTGGCTTTCATTGTTAGTTCACGTTTCACCCAATACGGCGTTGAGACGTTATTCTCTACAGGAACCGTCGCTGTGGTCGTTATTATGGTTGTTGTAGATGTTGTTGATGTTGCTGATGTTGCTGATGTTGCTGATGTTGCTGATGTTGCTGATGTTGCTGATGTTGCTGATGTTGCTGATGTTGCTGATGTTGCTGATGTTGCTGATTCGGAAGCCACGTTTCTTGTAATTTTAGGTTCATCCACTTCCTCCGGTAGAGTGCCATGAGACTCTATTAATGCCTCTAAAAGAGTTTGGGGCCGCTTAGATAATTTGTTCTTTCCTTTCCCATTTAAGCTTTCTGTTTCTGATTTTAACGCGGACGGAAGCTGCAGTTCTTCAAAGTTTGTACCATCATCATTACTTCTATAGTTATCGTTGTATCTGATGTTGCTGTTGCTGCTGCCGCTATTACTGTTGCTGTTGCTGCTGCCGCTATTACTGCTGCTGCTTGATAAACACATTATACTATTGACAAACTTTCCATGCAGAGCTTGGTTTTTAGCAACAAAGCAGTGCTTAGCTAAGCTACTTCTGAAACACTGTGAGAGCATCGTGTTGTAAATAAGTAAGTATTTGTGATATGAATGATGGATTAAGTCTTAGTCTGGTTTAGTCCAGTCCAGATCTGTAGATTGCCTAGTTCAGGTGATGAGGTGAATATGCGGCTTCCTAAGTCGTGCAAAAAGTGTGCAAAGATCTGGGTTCACGACGCGAATGAATATTAGGGACGAGACAAAAAAACATTGAGAGATTGAAACTGACTGAGTCTGATTGAAACTCATTAAAACTGATCAAGCCGATTTTCTTTTCAACTGATTAAACCCGATTGGATTAATTGTATTGGCTAGAACCTTTTTCTTGACAATATATATATATATATATATATACATTCCTATTTATATTTATATATACAAACAGGGTACTTACATCTTCCCAGCCTTCACGAACACAAATAAAGTCCTTTCCGGTTTACGGTTTCACTCTTTACCAAATACACCTTTAACCGCACCCCTATAACTATTCCTATTTTTGATCCAAATGATTCTGGACCTGCAATTGAATACAATAGCTTTGACATTTGGCTTTGCTGCCATAATCATGATTCTAATATACCATGCCATTTCAACGAACTTGAACAACTTGCATTCAAAAAAGACAAATTGATGTGGACGGCATTGAAATTGGAATAGAACGAAAAAGAAAAACAAAAACAAAACAAAACAAAATAAAGGAAGAAAAGAGGAAACCCAGCTATGCTAATGAATGTACAAAGAACATATTTTCTTGTTCAATGATTGATGTAATTTAGGGCTATGCTGGAAGTTGGATTCAAGATACAGTTTTGTTGTTGTTGTTTTTTTTTCATTAAGCGAGTGCTCTTGATTACAGGTCCTAGGTACTGGATAAGGAAGATTGTGTGGACGTCAACAAATATGTGGAGATCCAAATTACAGTTGTATATGTGTTTTATAATTAGATAAACAAATGAACGAGCTGCGTACTTTAAAGCAAGGTATCTCTAGTCCCAATCTGTCCTGGTGCATACGAGAGTGGTATACACTCTATATATGATACCGTTGGCAAAAAAAAATAGTATTTGGCACTGCTATAGTGTGTCAAAAGAACAGCAGAATACTAAGAGAAATGAAATTGAAAAAACTGGCATATAAGGTCTACCAAAAAAACATAAAAAAAATAAAAAAATAAAAATAAAAATAAAAAACATAAAAATAATAAAAATAAATGTCAATGTTCAAAATGAACAGAGGAACAACAAAAAAGAAAAAAATCAAAAAAAGAAACGGGGAAAAGGAACACACATTTTAGAATCAAAATCTCTCACATTTTCTCTCGCTCTCAAAGATTACCTGCTAACAAAACAACACTATAACTAACACCACCACCACTACTATCACTACCATCATCAACCTTATTATAGTTCAATATTTCAACAGCCACTGCTCTTTATTGATCTATATAATTACTTTCACCACTAACGTATTTATAGCTTAACACACATTCGCTTGAAATATATCTACCACTTTGCCAACAACGGCCATTAACACTATTAATACTGCAACACCATATAAAATTTTGACTGGGGACCAAGAGGTTGTAATTTTGAAATGACCAACGAAACACAAAGTGAACCCATTGAAAATGGAAATGGAATTAAAAATGGAAACACAGCTGACTCAAATGGAAAAGATGTGTCCATGGTTGACGTCAGTGCTGCTAATACTGCAAATGGTGCAACACAGACCATTTCGGATTCATCATCGTCCTCTAAAAACCCAACCGATGATATAGATTTGGACAGAATGAATATAGACCAAAAAGATGAGCCACACCAAGAGCTGAGCAAACATGTTGAGGACGCTGCTGACGAGGACCGAATGCATATTGACCATTCATCGACTACTTTGGCACAACAACAACAGCAACAGCAACAGCAACAACAACAGCAACAGCAACAGCAACAACAACAGCAAGCTCAAGATAAACCGCCACCGCTGTCAGCATCAACACGGGTTCAAAATGAGGATCAGGGCTCACAGACAAGTGCTCAAAACAATCCCACACAACAACAACAACAACAACAACAACAACAACAACAACAACAACAACAACAACAACAACAACAACAACAACAACAACAACAACAACAACAACAACAACAACAACAACAACAACAACAACAACAACAACAACAACAACAACAACAACAACAACAACAACAACCAGAGACCGTATTTACTTTACCTGTTGATATCAAATGGGTTCAAGGAGGCGAGAAGGTTTATGTGACTGGTTCATTTACAGGTTGGAGAAAGATGATTGGGCTTGTGAGGCAACCAGACGGCACGTTTGTTATCACTTTAGGTTTGCCAGTGGGGACACACAGACTTCGTTTCATTGTGGATAACGAATTGAGATACTCTGATTTTTTACCAACGGCCACAGACCAGACTGGTAATATTGTCAACTATGTGGAAGTTGCACCTCCGCCACAAAAGGATCAAGTTCAAACACCTGCAGTTCCACAGCAGCAGCAAGATGAGCAGCAACAACAAGAACAACAAGAACAACAAATTGGTTCTACTGGAGCTGAGAAAGCGAAACCTAACATGGAAGAAAAAAAGGATATTGGCGGAAAGGAGGCAAGTGACGATAGTAATGGTTTAACAAGTCGAAAGTCAACAAGGTGGCAGCTTACGAATGATGAAGATGATATGGGGAACGGATATTCAAGATACTATGATCAGGGGCCCGAAGGTCAAAACCTTCTGTTTATCACCGATATTCCCCCAATCTTCACAGATCCAAAGGTGATGGAGCAATACTATGTTGCTATCGACAAGCAGTCTAAATCGAACAACGGCCAACAACAAGCATGGTTACATCCCCCTCAATTGCCTCCACATTTAGAAAGTGTGATTTTGAACAATTTCAATAGCAATGAGAATAATTCAGGTGCTTTACCCACACCGAACCACGTTGTGTTAAATCATTTAGCTACAACATCGATCAAACACAACACGTTGGCAGTTGCATCTATAATGCGTTATAAAACCAAATACATAACCCAAGTCTTGTATGCACCGCTATAACTAAGTTTTGCTTACTTTTGTTTTATTTTGTTTTATTTTGTTTTATTTTGTTTTGTTCTATTTTGCTGTGTTATGTTGTGTTGTTCCAAAAATTATAGAAGACAAATTTTACATGAGGAAAAAAAAAATAGCTGGGTGGATATGCTCGCCTGGAATACTTCATTATTTTAGAATTAGATATTTACAACAATTTCAATTGATGTTTTCCCCATCGACAAAGAGATTTTTACTTTTATTGTGTAGAGGCCAGATGAGGAACATACAAGATAAGAAGTGAAATTGAACATTAGAAAGTTGAATAGAGACTACTCTTAAAGTTCATATAAGGAATGTCTATCTAAGAACTAATAATTGTCGTTGTTTCCATATGAGTCACCACCACTTCTGTTGCTTCTACCGTATGAATCATCATTGTTTCCACCAAAAGAGTCGTCATTGCCGAAACCACCAGAACGATTTTGATTAGAAGTGGAGCCAAAGTCGTTGTCATTGTCATTGTCATTGTCATTGCCAAAAGAGTTCCCTTTGCGTCCTGACTTTGTGTTCAGAGAATAATCATTTCCCGAGGAGCCAAAGTTGTCTGAACCGTAGTTGTCATTTCCGCCTCTGCCGGAGGAGCCGAAATCGTCTGACCCTGACCCATAACTGTCACTTCCACCTCTGTTGGAGGAGCCAAAATTGTCAGAGTTTCCGCCACGTTTATTTGATGAACCGAAACTACTATCGCCATTATCATCATTGTCATTTCTCGATGAGCCATAGCTATTGTCGTTGTCGCCACGGCCACCACGTCCTCCACGTTCTCCACGTCCGCTACTGCCGTAATTATCATCGTCATTCAGATTTCCGTAATTTGAAGAGCCAAAATTATCATTGGAAGAACCATAGCTGTCTTGATTATCATTTCCGTAGTTGGAAGAACCATAGTTGTCACTTGCGGAGTCGCTAGAGTCTCCAAAACCACCTCTGCTATCATCGTTGTTTCTACCGCCGTAGTTATTGTTGTTGTTGTTGTCGTCGTCGTTGTTGTTGTCCTTACCAAAACCGAAAACCATTTTTAATTATAGCAAAAGAAATTATTGAAGTTGTTTGAATCTTACTTTGTTGTAATTGAAAAATATTTTCTTTTTCTCTGCAAAAATTTTTGAAAGGAATTGAGGGGTTTATATATATATAGATATACATACCGATTGTTTCAATGGTTATGACCGTACTCTTGTCCAATTATTGAACGTGGGCATAACGATATCTCACTTGTATACATGTATACATGTACATGCACCTACTTATACACATACACCCACTTTTGTTCTCTGGATGTAAAGAAATAAGTAACTAGAAAAAAAAAAAAGAGGGGGTGGAGTGGGTTAGGGGGGGTTGAAACATAATAGGAAGAACGTGCGCGTTTTTCCCAAGTTTCAACACCACAATCTCACGTTTGGTCTCCCACACTTTAATGTTTCATGAAGGCATTTAAATAAGTATGAGTTAGTGTGAGTGTGTGTGTGTGTGTGTGTGTGTGCAAAAGAAGGCTTAAAGAGAGCAATAATAGTAAACACAATAGGGGGAGAAGAAGTGGAAGAATAAGGAGTTTTATCATTTGTGAAACCAATCCTGGTTTAGTTTTAGTTCCAGTTTTACCTTTCTGCTTTTTAGTTTCAATTTCATTTTCAATTTCAATTTCAATTTCAATTTCAATTTCAAATTTGTAAAAAAAAAATGTGGAGACCTATTTCTACCGCCAACGCAGGAAAAGAACGGTCTTTGCTTTGCTTGTTGATCTACAGCCACAATGCTCGTCTACTTCACACTTCGTGTCACTAATTTTCCTTCTCTCATTCAATTAGCTGCTCTTATTATGTGGAAACCATTTAAAACAACTTAATGACGTTGACGAGGCCGAATTTTTGTAAAAAAAAAAAAAAATAAACACAATAAAAAAGACAATAAAATCATCAAAATCAACAAAGACAATTTGAACAGGTGTGAATAGGGAAAGGTTAAATGTTTTTTTTTTTGTTTTTTGAATTCCAGTTAAGCCCTGGCAGAATTTCAGGACTATACCAAAACGAATGATCTACAAACCATAACTTCTTAAGATTTGAATTTTGGGAGGTCAAAGAGGATAACAATAGAGAAAAAGGAAACGCGTTTACCCTTAGATATTGTTAATTTCACTGAACTGAACTCCTTTTCTCCTCTACTTCAATATTCTCTTGTTCTAAGGAAGTGACGAATGATTCATGAAAGAAGCGTTTCTTCCGCTTGTGTTTGGTATTCAAGTGACCAATTTTTTTTTACCTTTACCTCAAACCTTGAATCCAAATCTAAAAGGGTACAAAATCGTATCCATGAATTTGTTGCAAATTACACTTTCAATTAAAATAGATTTATAACCTTATAGATTGAGAAACATACAGGGTAGATTACCATGCTCAAGGAGTGAGTTGAGTACATATTGGGTATTTTTGTCTTCTATTATCCTTTAATTTCGAATGAAAAAAATAAAAAAAATTGATTTTGTTAATCGGAAAAAAAAGAGAAAGAAACGAAAAGGAAAGAAACGAAAAGGAATGAAAAGGAATGGAAAGAACTAAAGAGATAAAAAGGAGAGAATTAGTCTTTGACCAAAAGCCAATTCGATCAAACCCTGAATGGAAAGCAAGGACAGAATCAAGGACTTGCGTAAAAAAAAATACAATACCACTTTTTCTATTAAATCGAAATCCATTGGTAATACTAAACGCAACAATCCAAAGATAAAAAGAAAGGTTTCAATTGAGTGAATAATAGTTGCATATATATATATATGATTATCACCACTGCCTAGGCATGGAGGTATCGATCTCTGTGTGGATACATTATATTGTATTGGTAAACTGCACTTATTACAGTTCCCATTCTTGTTCCCTTTCTTCATCTTTCTGTATTTTTATTTTATTATTTTTTTGGTCATCATAAACACGACCTCTTCGTGATGTCCTTTGGGAAACCTTGCAGAAGATTCAAGAACATTGATTTGGATTTATTTACAACTGCCATTGAGAAATCACCGCTAGCGCGACAATTCTCTTAGTATTATTATTATTAATAATAATGAAGAAAAAAAAAAAAAGGACACCAAGAGAAGAAAGATAGAAAGAAAAAAAGAAAGAAAGAAAGAAAGAGAAAGTGTGATCCTTTTTATACACTCGTCTGTCCTAATAATAACCCTACAACAACAACGACAACAACAACAACAACAATGTCAGTTCAGATATTCAAGGATCAGGTTGAAGAAGATAGAGGTGAAAATGCACGTATGGCAGCATTTGTTGGTGCAATCGCTGTCGGTGATTTGGTGAAGTCAACGCTTGGCCCAAAGGGTATGGACAAATTGTTGCAAAGCGCAAGCAATCCTGATCACTCGATTGTCACCAATGATGGTGCCACTATCTTGAAATCCATCCCATTTGAAAACCCAGCTGCAAAAGTGTTGGTGAACATTTCAAAAGTCCAAGACGACGAAGTCGGAGATGGTACCACCTCGGTGACTGTTTTGAGTGCTGAGCTCTTGAGAGAAAGTGAAAAGTTAATTGACCAAAACATACATCCTCAAACCATTATAGAAGGTTTTCGAATTGCACGAAAACACGCTATTGAAGCATTGGACAAGAACGCGGTAAACAATGGTAACAATCAAGAGAAGTTTAGGCAAGATCTTTTAAATATTGCAAAGACCACCCTCTCGTCGAAGATCTTATCTCAAGACAAAGAGTATTTTGCAAATTTGGCTGTAGACGCCATTCTCCGGTTAAAAGGATCGACAAATTTGAACAATATCCAAATAATTAAGAAAGTTGGTGGCAAACTTTCAGACTCGTATCTCGATGAAGGTTTTATTTTGGAAAAGAAATTTGGTATTGGTCAGCCCAAGAAAATCGAAAATGCCAAAATCTTGATCGCCAATACATCAATGGATACGGATAAAGTCAAGATTTTTGGAGCCAAGTTTAAAGTAGACTCGACTTCGAAATTGGCCGAGTTGGAGAAAGCCGAGAAGTTGAAGATGAAAAATAAGGTGGATAAAATCAAGAAATTCGACATCAATGTATTTATCAATCGTCAGCTCATATACGACTATCCCGAGCAGCTCTTTACTGATGCCAAGATTAACTCAATAGAGCATGCCGATTTCGATGGAGTTGAGAGGTTGGCTTTGGTGACAGGCGGTGAAGTGGTGAGTACTTTTGATAACCCAGACTCTGTCAAGCTTGGATACTGTGATTCAATCGAAGAGATCTTTATTGGTGAGGATACGTTTTTGAAGTTCTCTGGGGTAGCTGCAGGTGAAGCATGTACCGTGGTGTTGCGTGGGGCTACCGATCATGTATTGGAGGAGGCCGATCGTTCTCTACACGATGCATTATCCGTATTGTCCCAAACAACAAGAGACACTAAAACCGTGCTTGGTGGTGGATGCGCAGAAATGATTATGGCCAAGGCAGTAGACCAGGCGGCAGCAAATGAAACTGGCAAAAAGGCACTTGCCATTGAAGCATTTAGCAAGGCTTTAAGACAACTACCCACCATCTTGGCAGATAATGCAGGATACGATTCAAGTGAGTTGGTGACGAAATTAAGATCCGCCATTTACAATGGTTTGTCATCCTCGGGGTTGGACTTGAATAATGGTACAGTAGCAGATATGAGAGATTTGGGAATTGTTGAGAGTTATAAATTGAAGAAGGCAGTGGTGAACTCGGCAACAGAGGCAGCTGAGGTATTGTTGAGAGTCGACAACATCATCCGTGCCAAGCCACGAACTGCTGATAGAAACCACTAGTTTTGTTTAAACATATTTAGATACATGTACGTATATACTATATATATATATATATATATGTATATTATAACCATCTCTGTAGCTTGTTCATATTCCGTTTCTTTATCTTTTTTCCTTTTGAGATTCTGCCTCGCTAAGAATTGCTACTACTGGTGTGGTGATCTAGACGGAAAGGGAGGTAGACATCTTTTCACAGGTTCCCTCGCTTATGGGTACCGGTGAGGGTGTCAACGATACTGCTGGTGGTACAAAACAAAACTTTTTGAGAAGAAATGACATCTTCTCTTCTTCCCTTCTTCTCCTCTTTTCCGTCCCTCGCATCCCCTCTTTTCTTCTCTCTCTCTCTCTCTCTCTCTCTCTCTCTTTCTCTTTCTCTAACGTCCCCGGATCCACACATTTTTTCAGAGAAACAGGCCATTGTCGGCCATTCATAACTATCTTGTGCCATATATTTCTTAATGCAAACAAAATAGAAACAGAAAAAAAGAAAAAAAGAAAAAAAAAAAAAGGAAAAAGGGAAAAAAAAGGTTAAAAAAGCAGACTCCAATACAGTTCTCATTATACAGATACTATCGAAAGGAATGCCTATAGACCATTATCATAACTTATAAATAGCATTGTACATTATAGCGACAAACACTTACCCATTTATATTATCATTTGCTTTATCAATTCGTTATTTGTTATTTAGTGTTTTGTTTTTTGTTTTTTTTTTTCAGTTTTAATTTTCCAAACTCCAAAAAAAAAAAAAATATTATTGTTTAGTACTTTACAATTTTATTTTTTATTTTTTTAAAAAAAAAAAATCTGTTCTTTTTTTTTGGGGGTTTTAATTTCAACTACTTCAGCCAATAGTCATCGACAAAAAGCCAATTACCTTTTTTTTTTGTATTGAAAAGAATACCACACAGAATGACTCGAAACATAACGTCAATCTCTGCATATATCCATAATGACTCAAATCAAAATGAAGGGTATTCTAAGGACATTGTGATACCAGCAAAGCCCAATGACTATGAGGCTCTATTCAAGAAATTAGACGTTGAGCAGACGGGCCAGATCACATTTAGTGACTTTACCAGAGCAATGAAGAAGCTCAACCACCCGATGAGCGAGAACAAGGAGATGCTTCGGACAGTATTTGACTCATTTGATGGGGACAAGGATAAAGTTATCGATTTCAACGATTTCAAGCGATATTTAAATCAAACGGATGATCAAATCTTGAAAGGGTTCAACAAAATAGACGCAGACAACGATGGGAAGTTGAACAAGTCGGACTTTGTAAAATATTTGAAGGAAAACTTGAACCTAAAAACCAGTCAAGTGAATACAGATCTACTATTTAAGCAAATTGACTACAAAAATGATGGGTATATCACGTACGATGAGTTTCGAGAATTCTTGATCTTGATGCCCCGATTGCATGGCTCAAGGATAAAAACTGCATATACGTTTATAGTGGATGAATACGATGTCAGTTCGGATGGTGATGTGACGCTTGTTAGTCAATTCCTTAACGGGTTTGGCTTTTTCTTAGCTGGTGGATTGGCAGGAGTAGTATCTAGAACATGTACAGCGCCATTTGACAGAATCAAAGTGTTTTTGATTGCACGAACAGACTTGACCTCGACGATACTTCATTCAAAACGAGAAATTGCTCGACAAATTGCTTCGGGTGCAGAAACATCAGTGATTGAAGAATTGCGGAGAAAATTGGCTCACGCGGAATTAGAAAAGAAAATAGAACAACAGCTGAGTCTGGCTGGTACTACAAAGCTTCGTGAGAAAACAATTAGATCTCCCATTGTTCAAGCAGCAAGAACTATTTGGAAAGAAGGTGGAATTAGAGCTTTCTATGTGGGTAATGGACTTAACGTCTTGAAAGTCTTTCCCGAATCGGCAATGAAGTTTGGATCATTTGAAGCAGCAAAGCGGTTTTTTGCAAGAATCGAAGGTGTCGATGACGTGGCGCAGATATCCAAATTGTCTACGTATTTGGCTGGTGGATTTGGTGGTGTTGTGTCTCAGGTTGTCGTTTATCCAATCGACACTTTGAAATTCAGACTCCAATGCTCTAATTTGGATAGCTCACTTAAGGGTAATGCTTTGTTGATCCAAACCGCCAAAGATTTGTTTCAAGAAGGTGGAATCCGAATATTTTACAGAGGTATGATCACGGGTGCCAGCGGTATTTTTCCATATGCTGCCTTGGATTTAGGAACTTTTTCGAGCATTAAATCATACCTTGTGAAGCGAGAAGCTTTGAAAAAGGGGGTACTGGAAGATGATGTCAGGCTCCCAAACTCTATAACATTGACATTGGGAGCGTTCTCGGGTTCGTTTGGTGCTACTGTAGTGTACCCCATCAATTTGTTGAGAACAAGATTACAGGCACAGGGAACTTATGCACATCCATATACATACGATGGTTTCTTTGACGTGCTACACAAGACAATCGCAAGAGAAGGATACCCGGGTCTTTTCAAAGGCTTGGTACCAAATTTGGCCAAAGTGGCGCCAGCTGTTTCCATCTCATACTTTGTCTATGAAAACTTAAAGAGTTTATTTGGTCTACAAAATACAGTCTAGTTCAATGCATCAACCGGTTTGTTATGTTATGTTACGTTATGTTTTGTTCTATTCATTGCTTCTTTTCAAAGAAGAAAAGAGGATATCGTAGCTGTAATGATGTCTACATCTAAAAATAAACACAAACCAAATGAAATAAAATGAAATAAAATAAAATAACATAACATGTAATAAAATGAAATAAAATAACATAACATGTAATAACATCTAATAACATGTAATAAAATAAAATGTAATAAAATAAAATGTAACAAAATAAAATAAAATAAAAATCAAAATAGATCAAAATCAACTTTGTAGAAGATTGTAGAATTTCGTCAACGAGTCCACAAAAAATTGTGGTATCAATGCCTGGTCTTGCCCTTGTGCTTTATGTAAGTGCGACGATGAAGAGCCAGGACTTATCAATTGTTCCAACTCATTGATTGTTGTTACTCCAGAGAGAACGAGCATTGTACCATGCCCATTGCCTAGATCTGCATCATTTCCAAATTTGATATCTGAAGACAAGGTATCTCCAATCATTATTGATTTGGATCGGTCAAAGTTGGTGTCGTAAAAAATAACATCAGCAAAAGTCTTGCTCGGTTTACCAACATCGATATATGGTCTATTTGAGCAGTACGACATGTACTCGACAATACTGCCTCCAGCAGGTAAGGTCAATCCATCGGGACCGGGATAGTTACGATCGCCGTTTGTTCCAATGTATGGTATTTTCTTGTTATCGTACACTAGATACTGAAGCGTTGTTGTAATCCTCATGAAATTAAAGTCATTGGTTGAGCCGGCAATCACGGCTTTTACCTCGGGGTCCACTTTCAACAAAGGATTCTTTGGGTTCCATGGTTGATCAAGTAGCGGGTTCGAGCCGCCCAAGGCAATATATCCTTCATCGGCCAATTCATCTTCAATTCCAGAATCTCCAAGAACCCAGATTTTAGACCCTGGATGTATCCCCATCTTTCTGAGCTCCAATACTGCAGAATAGCCAGTAGTGTATATCTGCTCTTTTTCGATCCCGTGTATCCCCAAAAATCTAAATTTCTCGACGTACGATTGACGTGACTTGGATGAATTGTTTGTAACGAATGCAATATTCTTTTTGTGGAGTTGCAAATATCGAAGGAAATCGGCTACACCTTCGATCAATGTCTCAGATAACCAAATGACACCATCGCAATCTAATAAAAAATTGTCAAAGAGCTCAACCACACGCTCTGCATCTTTGCGAGAACTAAGACAGACTGGATTTGATTTGACTGTCATAGTTGTGAGAGGGAATAGCTTGATGAGAATATTTAACTTTCTATCAAGTAAGTGAGTAAATATCAGTATAAAAGAAGAAAGAGAAAGAGAAAAACAAAGAGAATTGGTTTAAGAAAAGTCGTGGTTGTTTTGCATATCAGGTTGTATATCTATATATATATATATATATATGTATATGCTTATTTATTTATAGATTCATGATATCACAGAATCATTTACTTGGGGCTTTGTTTCTTTGTTTGTTCGATTGCTCGTTTCTTTTCTTCCTATTATATTCTTAAAGCCGAATTTTATGTCCAAGACTTGACGGAAGTTTTTTTTTTAAAAAATAAAATAAAAAAAAATAAAAAAAAAGAAAAACTCGGAATTTCTTTTGTATTCCCTGTTTCCTTACGTAATCGACCAAATTACCGTTAATCTGTCATATGTATATATATATATATACACATATACATATATGACGCGTTTGACATAATCGACATTAATGACATGACATACTGGACATACGTCCATTAGCACCAGATATTAGACACATACATATCTGTCCCTGCATCATAAAGCTTTGATAATGCACCTATTAAGTAAGGTTTTGATATTAAAGGTTACTCATTACAAACAACACATGTAGGTGATTTATTGTGTTTGTATGAGTTAAAAGGGAGCTATCAACAAAATTTGTCTATCATGAGTATATCTGTATGTATGTGTGTGTGCGTGGGGTGTGTCTTACACTAAAAACTTTTTGCCCACAAAAGTAAGAACTCTATACAAAGTGCCAATCTTATACGATAAGATGTCACTTCCATGTTCCTGGTCCTTCATCTCTCGTTCCCATTATGCCTTTAAAAGACGCTATTATTGCTGTACCAGCTGTCCATGATTGAAATTTCACAATTCTAAATATACTTCATCCTAATTGACTGCTCTTGTATGTAATGTTTATCTTTTTAATTTTGTTTTTTTTCATTGTTTTTCTATTACTTTGGCGCAAGTAAAGTAATCACAACACATACTGTAGGCTTGTCTTTTTCCTTTTTTCTTTTATTTTTTCTTTTCTGGAAATTAAAATCATTCTGAAAAATAGGTATTGACAAGGTCAAACGACAAGACACTCAAGTCGAGTTCGCCGCAGGTTTTGAGTTTCGCAGTAGTCTCAAAAACTTCTTCTTTACTTTTTAAATTTTTTTCCAATCTTACCCAGTCACTACTTTTAGGGTACACCAGAGCATCGAGATCAACTGTGATTTTGAAAAAAAAGTTATTACCAGTGGACCTAGTGGTGTCTCCGCTGTTTAAATTGGAGCTGGAGCTTGAGCTGACAAAAACAGTTTCTGCATCCTTCTTAAGTTGTTGCGAGTGCTTGAAGAGCACAGTTTGAAACTGTGTGTGTATCTCCCGCCACGTGAGGTCGGGAACGTTTAAAGAAGCAGAAGTGTCGTTGATTAAATCTTCTTTAAGTTCCGTGATTGTTTTATCCAAATTTACAATGAATTGGGTAAATTTGATTGTGTAAACCTTAACTACTGACTCGGATTCAGTATCGTATATGGAACATGATATGCTTTGCAATCCATTCAGTTGTTTTTTACTAATTATCAAGTTGTTTATCACATTCAAGACAAAGTCGTCAATGTATTCACTTAAATGCGGATGTCGATTCTTGTGGATTAGGATCTCAAATGCTTTGTAATCATCAAAAATTAACGGATCGTATACCCTATTATAGTAGAGGATCTCATTCAACCATGCAGTGACAAATTCTCTGAATACAAGAAAAAAATTGTTTACCGTCAAAGGCTGGTGTACGTCATTTTTATGGTTCCCCTTTTGCGGCATAATTATCAGCCATTGGTGATGATATTCATAAAGATATTCTCCTGACTAGCTGGATGCTACGATGTATGAATGAATAGAAGATTGGAACATCAAACAAGGAATGGAAAAAACAAAAAAAAGAAAAAAAAAAAGAAAAAGAACAAAAAATAGGATCTGGGGTAGAAAATTGAGGAAAAATTTTGTTAGTAAGTGAGAGCTAGTGAGCGAAATAGAAATAGAAATAAGACGCGCAAGCACTTTTCGAAACACGGTTTTTTGAAACACCTAGCAATAGTTGCTTAGTAAATATATATATATATATATATCACCTAGTTTGCTTTCCCCATATTCCAGGAAGACCCACAAACACTCACTCGCTTGATCATTGACTCACTCACATGTCCATTCAAGGAATCAATGCTACGGATATCTCCAAGATCACTTCGGGACAAGTGATTATTGACTTGAGATCTATAGTGAAAGAACTTGTTGAAAACGCAATTGACGCATCAGCGAAAAAGATCCTGGTGAATTTTGCAAACTACGGTATAGACTCGATAACTGTTCAAGATAATGGTAAAGGTATAAGCGAAAATGATTTTGACACTGTCTGCTTGCGAAGTCATACCTCTAAGATTAAAGAGTTTGAAGATTTATCCAAGCTTGGAACATTGGGGTTTCGTGGAGAAGCTTTGAATTCCATATGCGCTTTAGCGAACAAGGTTTCCATAAAGACGCGTACTCTTGATTCGAACCCCATTTGTCATATTCTAGATTTTGATCAGTTTGGAGCACTTGTCAAAAATACAAAGAAGCGAGGGGATATGAGTACTCCCTCGGGGACTGTTGTTACAATTGAAAGCATATTCAAAAAATTCCCTGTTCGATGGAAAAACTTTATCAAGAATTCCAAAAAGGAGTTTCACAAAACTGTCAGCTTTATTACCAACTACCTATTGATTTACCCCACGATCAAATTTGAAGTGACAAACGTTAATAATGGGAAAAGAAGTCTTATATTATCTTCGAGGGGAGGCGAGAACAACACAAGCACGGAAAATTTGATTTCCATCTTTGGTACAAATGGTAATACCAACTTGCTCGAAATTAACTTGCAGATAAACAAAGACATTTCAATTGCGGGCCACATATCATCCTACTCTTTTGGCCTTGGACGTTCTACACAAGATCGGCAGTTTCTCTTTGTTAATAAGCGGCCTATTGTTTACAAGAAATTGGCCAAAATTATAAATGAAATTTATAAATCGTTCAATCATGTCCAATTTCCTGTGTATATTCTCAACTTGGACATCAACCCTGAAGCCATTGATGTGAATTTGCTTCCCGACAAGACTAGTGTTCTTGTTCATAATGAAGATAAGGTGTTGGAACTCATTAGAGAAAGTTTAATAACTTTTTATGAAACAAAAGACGAAGTTGTAATACCGCGGAATACACAGAGTCAATATACAATACCAAGTCGTACACACAGCATGGATGAAGCTTCTACAAAACTGGACCAATCTAAGCGTCAATCCAATATCAATGAAACGTTGAAAGCTTTTAGCAATGATACCGACAGTAGCTTTACGGAAATTGTAGCCAAGGACCATAAAATAATGAAGCTGGACTCAAAACATAGAGATGATGAAGAAACTGAAGAAGAAAAAGAAGAGAAGGAAGGACAACAACAACAAGGTGATGATGATGATGATCATCATCATCATCATGATGGTGGTGGTGGTGGTACTTATAAGGTTATAGACGAGGTTATAAATGAGATTAAAGCTCACGAAACTGGTTTTGGTACTTTTCACGAATCAGTAAAATCCCTGTTTAGTCTGGAAGCAGATGTTGAGCTTAAGAAATGTTCCTCCCCTGCATTGAGTCATGAATATGCATCATTAAGAAACCCCCTATACATTGAAGGTGGAGTGCCGACTTTGGTATCGTATCCTTCTATTCACGGAAGTAATGACGAGATCAACAACAAAAATGACAATAACAATGACGATAATGATGACAATGACGACAAAAACAACAACGACGACAATGACAATGACAATGACAATGCTGTAAAGAAAAGTACTGAGGATAAAGAAATCAATAGTAAAGCAAGTGTTAATTTGAAACGCCATTTTGATTATACTACTACAGCCGCAACAGCATTGCAGTCTGATTTAGATTCGGAAAAGGATTCCAATAATGCCACTTGCATTTCCTCCCCCTTTATTAAAACGGACAATATGGATTCTGCTTCACGAAAGCGGTTTAAAGGTATAATGTCATCATATTTGTACGAAAAACCAGTAATGCAACAAAGTAATTCTTTAGAAGCAGAGGAGATCAACCCTGCTGATAATCACGGGAAAAACTATTTCCCTGTTTCTGAAGAACAAACTAGCGAAAATGGTTTACATATTCAGATTGGTGATGAACAGTTTGTGGAGGAAAGCTTGGCAAAACACAAACAAACAAATCGCAAAAGTGACTTGTTCAAAAGATGGGAAATAGTTTCTTCTGAGAGCGTGATGTCATTGCTTGAAGAAAGAATGACAATATTTGGAGATGATGCGAACTATAAAGCTCAGAAACTTTTGATAAACAAAAGCTTAGATGAACAAGAGATTTACCAAATCAAAAAGACAGATTTTTTGGATATGAAACTCATTGGCCAATTCAACTTGGGGTTTATTTTGGTGTGTCATGGGTCAAATTTGTTTATTATTGACCAACATGCCTCGGATGAGAAATTCAACTTTGAGCGTCTTTTAGAGACATTTGCAGTTAATTACCAGCCATTGATCACACCATTATTTGTTGACCTAAATGTTATCGATGAGATGCTTGTGCTTGATCATGAACAGATATTTCAAAACAATGGTTTCAAGATATCGGTTGATTATGACAAACCTGCAGGTGCAAAAATCTCTTTAACGTCTTTACCGGTGTACAAAAACATTATGTTCAGTGTGGATGATTTTTATGAACTAATCAACTTGATAAACGAGCAACCAAGTAACAGGAACATAAAATGCTCCAAGATTAGGAAAATAGTGGCCATGAAAGCGTGTCGAAGCAGTATAATGATTGGCTCTTTTTTATCAAAACAAAGAATGCAAAAAGTAGTGGCAAACTTGAGCAAGCTAGATAAGCCATGGAACTGTCCGCATGGCAGACCCACAATGCGGCACTTGATCGAGTCAAACAATTGGCAAAGCCGGTACCCAGACTATTTTTTATAAATCTGTACATGTATATATATATATATATATATATTATATATATATATACATAATATAATAATAATCTTAATCATATGACATCCTTCACATACAATATAGAATTAAGTGGCTATTCAGATTGAAACCCCTCAAGAACGGCTACTAGAGTCAGTTATGTATTTGTTTGTTTGTTTGTTTGTTTGTGTATACATAAATGTATGTGCATATCCTTGTCTGTTTGTATAACTTTTCTCAAATTTCTTTTGAATAAAATTAAAAAAAATCAATTTGGGGTTTGCATACAAAGCTGAAGATCAAATCTTTTCTTATTTTTATTTTTATTTTTTTCTTATTTTTTTTTTTTATTTTTTTTTTATTTCTTTTTTTTCAATGCCGTTTTTGTGTGCGATGGAAAATGTAAATGTGAAGAAGAGTAAAAGAATCGAAATGAGAGATGTATTTTCCCTCTTTTTCTGCCTTCTTTTTTTGGTTTCGAAATCAATAATCAGTCACGAAAACACCACTATCATTGGTAGAAGAAGTAGTATATGTACAGTTTACTGTATTGGTATTTCTTACGATTACAATCTCGTGGCAACTTGACAACTTTACTTAGCCCCTTCCCTAGAAATCTGCAAAAGATATACACCTTGAATCTGCAACGAAGCGTGATGACACCTACAGCCACAATAGCTAACGAAAATTTCGAACTGGTTAGTCAACTGGTTAGTAAGCAGATCAATCAATCATTAGAGCAACCATCTTCTCCGCAAGTTAAAATGCTCGGCCGTCAGTTATATAATAGTATTGGGCAGCCAAAAACGATTGTGGCACCTATGGTGGATCACTCTGAGTTGGCATGGAGAATTTTGTCTCGTAGATATGGTGCTGACTTGTGCTATACACCGATGTTCCACTCTAGATTGTTTGCGACTGACCCCAAATACCGCCAAAGCATGTGGAATGAAAAAGATGGCAGTCGCGATAACGATCGTCCATTGATTGTTCAATTCTGTGCTAATGACCCAGATTATTTATTGCAAGCAGCAAAATTAGTGGAAAACCAGTGTGACGCTGTGGATCTCAACTTGGGCTGTCCCCAAGGTATAGCAAGAAGAGGAAAATACGGAGCATTTTTAATGGATGACTGGGAACTTGTACATAAGCTTATTCGCACGCTACACGATAACTTGTCTGTGCCCGTTACTGCAAAAATTCGTGTTTACGACGATTGGGAAAAGTCGTTGGAATATGCAAAAATGGTTTTGGATGCTGGTGCACAATTTATAACAATACATGGACGAACAAGGGAAATGAAAGGTCAAAACACGGGTCTCGCGGATTGGAAAATCTTGAAACACCTTCGAGATAACTTGCCAGAGGATCAGGTCTTTTTTGCAAACGGAAACATCTTGTACCCGTCAGATTTAAAGAGATGTGCGGATGAAGTTGGCTGTGATGCGGTTATGTCGGCGGAAGGGAACTTGTACAACCCTGGGGTTTTTTGGACTAAGGATAATGACATTGAAAAACAGTTTCCAAGAGTTGATAAATTACTTCGAGAGTATTTCGAAATTGTCAAAGAAGTTGATAGTCCTGCTTCAACACACGTGATTAAGTCACACTTTTTCAAGCTTTTAAACTCATTTTTAAAAGTTCACACAGAACTAAGGCCAAAAATTGGAGGTACTAGTGTACGCCAGCCATTCGAAGATTGGAACAAGATTGTGGAGGAAGTAGAACAAATTGTGGAGGAGATTTACAACAAGCCAAACATCAAGGAGATTGACGTTATAGAGGATGGGCCTGTTGAAAGTTGGGGTGGCCATTACAAGAAAGTTCCTTATTGGAGGTGTCAACCGTATTTTAGAAAAATCAATGGAGAAATGCAAAATACTAGGATGCTGAAAAAGTTTGCAGAAGAAAAAGGAACCAGTAGTAAAATTGCTGCTGATTCTGTTGCTGATAAGGAGAATAGAGAGAATGGGGAGAATGGGGAGGAGACTCAAGGAGAAACTAAACAGTGCAAACGCGCATTGGAAACAGAGGACAATTCAGAGCTGGGACCATTAGCAGAAAACAAAAAGCAAGCAGTCTAGAGACCTCATCATTCATTTCCTTGCATCTACTTTGCTCAATTTTCAGATGGAAGTAATTATATATTAATATATATGTATATATGTATATATATATATATATATTGATAAACTAGAAACATCATTAGATTAAGTTTATGTAAATGTTTTACTCTTGTCATCACCTTGCCACCAGCGGAACCCAAGGCCATATCCCCATGGGTCATTGGTGTATCTTGTTGGTTTATTCACACCAATTTGGTATAACTCGTCCAATTCTTCTTTACTCAAGTCTGGCAAGTTTGTAATCGATTTGATCCTTTCCAAATTTGACGATCTTGGAATTGCAATTCTTCCGTTCAAAATCTGGTAAGCGTCCACAATCTCATTGGTTGAAACATCATACTTCTTTGCAAGCTCTTGAACCAAAGGTTGTTTCAACACAGGCGCACCTGGACCACCAACTGGTGAATAACATTCTACAATTATCTTGTGCTCGTTACAAAGGTCCACTAAATCTTGCTGTGGCAATTCTGGGTGGTACTCTATTTGGTTCACCACTGGGACGTGTTTAACTGTTGGCAATAATTGCTTCAATTTAGGAATGGAATAATTGGAAACACCAATTGCTCTTGTCTTTTTCGTCTCATCCAAGATTTTCTCAAGCTTATGATAAACTTCAATAAACTTTGTGCCAGTTGCTGGATCATCGTCGTATATCAAATTTCCATCCTTATCCTTTGGTGCCGTTGGTTGTCCATTCTCGTCACCGTGAAGTGCAACTGGCCAATGTTGCAAAAATAAATCGACATAGTCCAAACCCAATGTCTCTAAAGATTGATCCAAAGACTTTTCGGGACTATGATAGAAGGATGGCCACACTTTTGTGGTGATAAAAATATCTTCACGCTTGACTACACCTTCGTCAAACAACTCCTTAAGTGCTTGTCCCACATACTTTTCAGTACCATAATACCACGCAGTATCGATCAAACGATATCCAGCTTTGACGGCTGTGATCACTTGATCCTTCACATCGCTAGGGTCATCTGAAGGGACAGTACCTAATCCCAAAGCAGGAATCTTGATACCATTGTTTAAAGTAAAGTAAACGTCTGTTGCCTTTTTAATTGGTGTCATTGTTATTTAATAAGAATTATTGTTGGTTATTAGTGATTGTAGTTAAAATTAAAAAGATTAAGGAAAAGAAAGTTATCAAAAGTAGTTGAGAAGTAAAAGGATGGAAACAGTATGGAAAAAGTATGGGAAGAGTATGGGAAAGTGCAATTGTATTTATAGTTGATCAAAGATACATCTTGCCTTAACTTTTCTTATATATGTGTTTATACATAGATATAGGTGTTGGTAAACCCGTCAATTGGCTTATTTGTAATAATATAATTGCGGTGTAAATAATTCCACCCCCCTAAGAGCAAGCAAGCAAGAGTAAATGCAAAAGGGTAGCGGTAAGAGTGCGTATTTGCTTTGCGCAATCGACCCATAGTTGCTCCTGCCACCACAGGTAGCAAAAAAAAGAAAAAAAAAAAAAAAATTCACAAATTAACAACAATTAATGTCTATTTTTTTTCAATAATGTTTTACAATCTTGCACGACACCTTTTTTTTCTTCTTACGAATACCGTGAATATACGTCATATTCATATTAAAATCCTGAGAGTTGCCATCGGTGGATGAGTTACCATTTATGAAAAAGTCGTTCTTTACAAGTTCTTTACAAGTTTTCTTCTTCTACTCATTTACTTATTAATTGTTTCTTGTTCTCTTTTTTGTTGCTTTATTTATTTGTTTCAGTATATTTCCCTTTCAGATTTGCGAGAGGAGGAGGATTACAGTATCGATCATATAATTAAGTCGGGCATTGATTAAACAAAGATGAAATTGAATAAAGTAAAAAAGCGTTTTAATACAGGCTAAGTTTGCTACTTGAACTGAAAGAAAAACATTGGCACCTATTTCTCGACTAAGCTCCAAATCGAATTTTGAAGAAAAAAAAAAAAAAAGTAAAAACAAAATAAAGAACAAAAAAAAGCTTGCAAACGTTAAACACTTGGGGACATACGTCACTTTCCTTAACTAAATGAGAAGTACTTATCTCAAGTTTCGCATAATTCTAGAATCAATGGGGATGTTGAAAGAATGTTGTTTATGTGTTGTTGTTCTTGTTGTTGTTGTCGTTGCTTTTGTTGTTTTTGTTTTTGTTCTTGTTGTTGATTTATCATGATTCAGATTTCGAGATCGCCCACAATATCTGTGTTTTCTTCTTCTGCATTCAGCTGACTAGCAACAAATTCTTCACTGTCTCCACGATACTCATCATTCTCGTCGTACTCTTCTTCGTCATCATAACCGTCGCCTCGAATGACCCTATCGGTTTTAAGCCTTTTCCTACGGGTTTCTTCATTAACATTGGAATAATGGACTTTATTAATCGCAGTTAAATGCAAAAACGTTACTCTTTTCTTTCTCTTGTTATAAATAAACCAGTAATACGACCACATAGGCTGGTATGGGTATGTTAGGTCCTCAAATATTGACTCGTCAGAGGGTTGGAACTGGTATATTTGACAATTTTTCTCTACTGGCTGCTGCGCCGAAAGCAGAGGAGAATGGCCCCCAATTAAGGTAGAGAATGAACTATTCCTCCTCTTGCTCAAAAAGCTATTCTTCCGACTCGAAGTACCGCCTTGTCTTTGTTCGTTTCCATGGTTATGACTGTGACCATAACCGGACCGAGAACCAGAACCAGACCCAGAACCGGACCCGGACCCGTTTTGGTTATACCCATAGCTATGGCTCTCCAGGGCACCGCTAGTTGCAGCTAAAAGTGGAGACGATGTTTTTGAAGGTATTACATCCATGTATGAGTTTATAATATCCCATATCCAGTTAAGGATATCTTCTTTCTTGCCCAAGGATATGAGTAAATTGTTGAATTTCTGTACAAGATCCTCTGGTGTGTCTAGCTTGTAAAAATTTTCGGTTGTCGGTTGCAAACTTGAAAAGTCTTGATCTGGAAACGTGTTGTTCAAAATTGCAATCAAATATGAAAAAGTCTTGCGCGTCGAGATGCTCTTTAATGGACCAAAAGGTGATTCGTCAATTGGATCCTGTTGTTCAGACCCTATGAAGCTGTCATCGTTGAAGGATTTCGGCAACGAGGAAGCCGCATTCTCAGTTTCATTCATTGTTGCCGTAGTTTTGTTTATGGTATCAACAGTTGAAATGGTGGGAGCCGTTGTTGTCAAAGAGGGACCAGAGGCTTTAGGCAGGTCCACTTTTACCTCTACCTTGAATTTTCCCAGCTGTGAACTAGACCTTCGTTTACTCTCTTGAGGCAATGGTAAATTATTCAGTGTTTGCTTTACTTCTGGTGCTTTCTCTGGCCTTTCCCCTGGGTTTTCTTCATGTTTCTGTTCTTGTTTCTGCTCTTGTGGTTGGATGTGGTGATGGTGGGGGTAGTGATAGTTAAAGCGTTTGTCTGTGGGACTTCCACTACCACCAAATATCGAGCCTATAGAGTTTTGTCTTTCTCTTTCCAATGAGCGTGATAATTGGTTATCTTCAATTATCTGGTTCAAATGCTTGTCGATCGTCTTGAATAACTTTTTGTCTGAACCAATTGGTTTGGTTGTAAATAGCTCACAACCACCCTTGATGATTAAGTTGTTATCCGGCGAGCTAAAATTTAGCTCTTGATTCACAAGCTCAAGGTCAATCTCGTCGATATACTAAAAAATTAGTTCAATAGTTAGTACTTGACATTATACGTTATGTTGACTGAGACATGAGAAGTGCAATATTTGGGGACAACACAATACTCAATTATTCAAAACATACCTTCATTATCGAGTTCAAATTTCTAATTTCTTATTTCGCATAAACTTGAATAAATATATTATACATATATTTATGTATGTAAACACTTGCGTATGTATATATTTGCAAAAGTGACAAGTAAAAGGGTTCGTATATAGGTATACAAGTGTTGAATGAAAGCTGTTGATGTCAAGAGCAGAGTGCTCGAGAATTGGACTGAGTTTTTGATGTGTAGGGGGGAGAGGGCTGGCCTGAGGATCCTAGGCCGGTCGGAGAGGGTCGGGAATTTCTGTGTTTGTTGATACTAGCAATGTACACGACCTGTTATCGCGGGGGGGGGTCACGTCTTACACGTTCTCGGTATAGTAACAACAGTCGTACCCAAAATACTACACAAAAGTTGCATACAAGTCGCCCAAATTGACAAAGAGATATCAACGTGGGTACCACAAAACCATTTCCTACTTTTATGTGCTTCTACAGTAATGAAAGTCGTACTCTAAGAATAGTAGTAGGAATGGTGATAAAATTAAAAAAAAAAAAAAAATGTTGTTTTCTTTTTTGCAGCAATTTTCATCAAGTTATATGCAAAAATAAACAAAATAAAAAGAGAATGAAAACCAAACAAAAAAATTAGAAAAATTAAAAGAAAGTTGTACACGTCCAGCAATCCTTGCATACTTACAAGTATATAATGAGATATCTAGGTCATGGTTTATAGAAAATGATACGGTAGTGGACATATAACTCTGTCCCCACGACTCATTTTGATATGGAGATTTTCAAAAACAAATATATATATATTTATTATTTATTTATATATATATATATATATATATGTATCAATATCATGATGGTTGCATCTGCGCTAACCCTTCTTTTCGAATTTCAAAAGCTACATTTTCCATCGGTCCGCTTCCATGATTATGTGAGCTCTGAACCACTCTAGCAAACCGCTGAACCTGCCAGCCTTTGAGTAGCAGGCTAGCTGCAATATCCTGATTGCCAGAGCTCGAAGATGTTGGTGTATTGAATCCCTCACATAGCTGCGCATAAGTCAATCCGGAATCAGGATCCACCAGAGAAACCTTTTTATCAAGTAAGCCTTCTCCTCTTCTTTCTTTTTCTTTATCATCATCTTCTTCTTCAAGTTCGGACTTCAGCTTGAGGATTGGTTTGTAAGTCTTCATTAGCATGATGCGATTTTGTATTCTTACAGACCACGGATACCCCAATGTTGGTACTAATTTTTTGGTATTTTTATTCCGCATTTCATGAGCTTTCAATATGAGATCCTTCCGAGTCTCCAATAGATCAGATTGCTTGACTTTATTGTACCGCGGATCTCTCTCCATATCCAAGGTTTTATTTTCATATTCATTACCATCATAAACACCTTCATCATCATCACCATTGTTGATATTATTAATGTTATTTTCACCTTTGTCATCGTCATCATCATCGTCATCATCATTGTTTTCATTATTATCATCTGTTCGTCGCCTTTTCCGCCTTCTAGTCGCACCAAAAGGATCTAGATGTTGGGATATTTCCATCTCCAAATGCTCTATATCCCGTTCATTGAGACGCACAGATGTAGCTGGTAAATATTTGGAAATCACTTTAGGGTCCCACCCAGCAGACACCAATGTTTGAAAATCATAATTCAATGGGTACACTAACTCCTCATGGTGTGCATTTTCCCATCTTCGAAGGTCGTCGTAATCATTCGTATGTGCACTGACTTGATTTATTATTACTACTGCGATGTTGTATTGTCTGGCTAGTCTTGCGAGGTGTCGGTACATCTGGCATAAATAATGCAATTTAGTTGAGCGAGTCGCGTATTTGGCAGACTTGTACGAAACAAGCTTCAACTGCTTCTTATGATTGGGCATTACTGTGGATTTGAACTCTTCATCTTGAGCTAGCTCAAGAACTTGTTCATCAATTTGGTTCTTCAATGTTGATGCCGTGGACATGGCATCTTCACGACGAAAATGTTGTGCAATTGAGTCAATTACCAATAACTTTGTCTTTCCTATATTTTCTTGTAGATGTATTGGTAATTGTGTGAATAAAATGTGATCTTGTGTCTCCAAGTCGGGACAATATATGTAGGACATGCGGTCTAACTTAGAGCTCAAGGAGCTGCTACTGCTACTGTCGCTTTCAAAAATATCTTTCAATCTCTTTGATTCCATAAAAGACTCAGTGGCAACATGAACAGCAGTATTTTTTTCACCTTGTAATATGCTGTTGTGTATTATTTGGTAAACAAACTGTGACTTGCCGCAACCACTCGCACCAAACACCTCGCTAACTTCACCTATTGGAATACCACCACCTAATTGTTCATCTAAATCTGGTAGTCCCGTACTTATATGGTTCTCATAGTCAATATCTCCATCATTAAGATTATCACCAAACAAATTGTCAATGTTCGATGGTGGCACAGCCAAATCTTCATTTAGAGATCTAATGTAATCTTTTATCTCCCTCACGGGTCTTGAAAGCAACTTTGCCAATTCTTGTGATATATCAGTGGCATGTTTCTTATCATTTATTTTCTCAACATCTCCTTCTTCCCCATCCTCTTCTACTTCTTCTTCTTCTTCTTCTTCTTCTTCTTCTTCTTCTTCTTCTTCTTCTTCTTCTTCTTCTTCTTCTTCTTCTTCTTCTTCTTCTTCTTCTTCTGCTTTTTCCTTTTCCTTTTCCTTTACTTCTTCTTCTTCTTCTCCTCCTCCTCCTCCTCCTCCTTCTTCTTCATCATCATCATCATCTTCTTCTTCTTCTCCTTTTTTCTCTTCGTGCTCGTAGCTAGGTTCTTCAATTACATCATTCACAAATTTCCCATGCAGTTGTAGCAAAGACACTAAAAATGGGAATTTCTGAGAGCTTATGCATTCATGGTGCCCTATTTGCTTGTAATCGTCCATGTATCGTTGAAGAGTGTGTATCTCAATTCGATGCTTACACGTCTCATTATTCAAGATCAGAGATATATGGGTGAGGCGCGCTTGTTTGAAACAAACATATCATTCTTTCTTTTTATTTTTTTGAATTCGAATTTTTGACATGAACGCGTTTATTCAAGGGAGAAAAAAAGAGTAAAAAAAAAAGACCTGATCTTTGCAACAAATTGGGTCAATATATATCATAGAGTTGCGTTTTTATAACCATATTAAAAATAAAAATCTAGTAATCCACTAGCCAAAAAATGGGGCAAAGTGTATATGATTTTATGCAAACTGTAAAAGCAGGAGCTCCAAGGTATATAGTTTTGCATTCGCAAAGCCAGCAAAACCTGGAACTTAGTTAAAAAAGGAAAAGGAAAAAAAAACTTAAATGTTGAACAGAATAAAAAATAAAAAAATGTCCTCCGGAGGAGATTTGAACTCCCGACCACAAGATTGCGGAACTTAATTACAGTCTCATGCTCTAAACCAACTGAGCTACCAGAGGGGAGGCTTGTAGAAGTAATTCAAAAGTAAATACTCACTCTGTACCACCAAATCTTAAGCCTTTATAGAAAAAAAAAAGGCTGCACTGCCTAAATTGTATCATTATACAAAGTATAGTGTAAGTGTTTAAAAACTTGTCCAGAGTAAAACGTCAATCATATCCGTCATATACATAATCATACCAATATTAATGGTATATACTTCGAAGAGTATTGTAGTGACCAGGCCAAAAAGAAGGAAAAAAAAAGATTGAATCGTGTTTTCCTTTTCATCTTATTAGCTCATGTGAGTTTCAATGAACTTTTCTTTATCTCTTCTTTTTGATTGTTTTTTTTCAACTTTGCCGCAAAACTATACAAAAATTAAGGACAATCTTTTACTGTAGTGATGACTATACAATAACATATCCAACACCTTTTTGTCTTTGATATGGACATATGACAATATATACTTGAGCACGGATGCGATTACCTTTTAAACACTTGAATTAAATCTTTCATTCTCAGCAGCTTAGTTCTTTTCCTTCTCTGTTATCTTGGATTCTCAAAATGTGTACTTTTTTGACGTAAAGTAAATCCAAAATTCATTCAATTTTTTTTTTATTTTCTGTTTTTACAGATATATATATATATATATACATGATTACATACATAATTACATTCAAACATACAAACATATACATATGTGAATATTCTTTTCTTTAGCCATTTCAGAGTTTACTATGAGTGGTCAAGAGTTATTACAAAATGTTACAATTATTTTGCCGGTTCATAAATAATTTATTATACCTTTTAAGATGTAAATATATAGCCTGGATATAATAAAGCTCTAGTGAGCACCAGAGATGAAGAACCACTTGTCAATAGACTTGTCAATTGGTGCAGCCTCCTTTGGTGAAGCAGCTGGAACATCAGCAGCTGAAACTTCAGAAACGCAACCTGGAGTATTTTCCAAAGTGGTGTTGGCCAAATCAATTCCCTTTGAGTCAACACTCTTACCGCTGACCAAGACAGACCATGCCTCGGCACATTCGTTTATAACCTCTTGAGCGTATTTCTTGTTCTTACATTCACCGCTGAATGCGAATTGATTTTCTGGTTTACCATCTGGGATTTTGTAGATTCTGAACCATTCGTTGGTTGCTCTCAACAAACCTGGCAAGTGCAGTTCAACGTCTTCAATGTCGTTCAACTTGGAAGCCAATGGATCGTTGACATCAATAACAATGACTTTCCAATCGGTTTCACCTTCGTCCAAAAGAGCCATGACACCCAAGACTTTAACTTGTTTAACCTCACCAACGTATGCGATTCTTTCACCGATTTCACAAACGTCCAATGGATCATTGTCACCTTTAGCCTTTGTCTCTGGGTGGGTGATGTTTGGGTCTTCCCAAGTTTGTGGGAAAGCACCATAGTTGTGGATGTAACCGTGGTGTGGGAAACAGTTACGGACAAATCTCAATTTACCCTTCTTGGTGTCTTGAATGATTGGGTTCAACTTCAAGTCCTTTGAGATCTCCATCTTGGCATTAGTCCATCTAGGAACTTCAACGATCATGTTGAGGATGGTCTTTTCTTCATTGGCGTACAATGGAATGTCATGGAATGGTGAGACAACTTTACCATCTTTTTCAATGTAGACTTTGTAGTCCAAGGTATTAGCAGCACCAATTTGGCGTGTGGTGTATGGAGATTGGGAAGACATTATTCAATGAGAATGTAAGAGTGGAAGAATGTAGTTTGAATCAATGAATGGTTGTTGGAAAAAAAAAGAAAAAAGAGAAAAAAAAGAAAAAAAAAATAGGTAACGAAAACTGTGGTCGATTTGTTTTTTTTTTTTTCTTTTTCTTCTTTTTTCGGTGGTTTGTCGAGAATGATATAAAAGAGTTGATTTGATTTTTTTTTTTTTTTTTTTTTCAATTCAGTAACAGCTATTTTTCTCTGTTGGGCGTGGGAGAGAATAAAGAGAGGAGGTTTTGTTATTACTCCGATCTCACGTGCGATCACGGCTGCATACGACAGAGTAAATTTTTTTTCCTCTTTCTTTTTTATTATGATTACTACTATTATAGTTATTATTAATACTACTTTTATAATTATCAATAAGACTATTGTTGTTATACTTATTATCGAAATTGTTATTCAAATTACGTGTTGGCTGCAAGAGTTTTAATCTTGGAAATCAAGTATGTGTTGTAGTTGCCATCATCACCAGAGATGACATTGATCTCACCCTTTTTGAGCAAAAACATTTGACGTGTAAGTTCTCTATGGCAACTTGCATCTAATTGTATAGCCTTGTCAGCTAATGTTGCTGCGACTTTGATATCTCGAAGTGTTGTATTTAACCAACTTTGTGGCTTGGAGTTGAGCAAGAAGATTCCAGCATACTTCAAACTCTCAATGACTTTTTTGTATTGTTGGTAGATGTTTACTCCATAAACGTCTGCATCAAAGAACCCTATGAAAGTGCATTTCGTATGTTTAGATTGTATCCACTTGAGGAAAGCCAATGTTAGAGAATCCGCATAGCCCTTTGCAGTGACTATAATCAACCTCGTTGAAAATTTGAATTTGCCATTGGCAAGGTGTTTACAAAAAGATTCAAAAACGGCATCTTTTTCGAAAATAGCAACACACAACTGTTTTTCCTCATTGTATTGCTTCTTCTCCTGTCCACTTGTGTTATTAGCCGATTTTTTTTCATCATCATCACCGCCATAATCACCGCCATCCTCAGCACCATCATCAGCACCACTACCATCACCACAAAACTGGTATTTTTCAAATTCCATGGGTATCAAGATCGGGTGGTTGTTTTCCAATTTCAACTTTGGATTGTAATAATTGTACTCATAAAACAACCCTTTTTGAGAGGGGTATATATTCAAGTCCTTCACCAAAGACCAACCAAGTGAATTTTCGACAATAGAATCAAGCAATCGTTTACATTCTGTTTGACTCTTATTGAATATTTCCACATCTTGGTAGTAAATATCTCTTACTGTTGTTCTTCGACTTTGTGAATTTGAGTTGCTCAAAAATCTAGTCAAGATCTGAATAAGTTTCAATATGGCAGCGAATCTTTGCAATTCAATTGGATTGTGGGATATTGACAGGTATGTTGTTGTTGTTGTTGTTGTTTTTCTTCTTCTTTTACATGGAGTATTAGCCTGTGATGTTTGCTGTGAGAGTTTAATGACAATATGGTGATGTTGTTTATACGCCTGTCTAATCTGGTCTAGTAAATCCTTCAAGTACTGAAACTTATCACTTGTACATACTGGTCAGTATCCAGAATTTAATTTTATTTATTTCTTCATTCTCGAGAAGGATATATAAATCATTCCTTTTCATTGTCATTTTATCCTTGTATGTATAAATATACGTATATATATATATATACATATATAAAGGAAATGATGAAAAAAAAAGAAGAAAAATGTAAAGTCAACAACTTACACTGTACTGCTTTTGTTCTCTATTACAATTGTAGTTGATTGAAACATGTGTTGAATATGTTTTTGCATTTATGGTTAGCATCTCTATTATAGAAAAGACAATTGTGGAGCTTGTATGGTTTTGGTTGCAAAACCGAAAAGAAGGTAGGGAAAGTAAGGCGTCAATAGTAGAAGTGGAGTTTATATCGTGATTGTCGCAAATAGTGTCGCGAGATATATCGAACACTATAGATTAACGACACCTCAATAGTACTAGTATTGGTAGTTGTAGTTGGCAATATAATAACTATAGGAATTATTGTGCGATTACTTGGTTTTTTTTTCTTTTTTTTCTTTTTCTTTTTTTGGAGGGTTTCTTATTTTTGCCACATCTCTGCATTTACTACTACTACTACTACTACTACTAGTATTACTACTACTAGTATTACTACTACTAAAAAAAAGAATACAACAAGAAGAAGGAATAGTGGTTAATGCAAAGTGAAGGCTTAGACAATATGGCCCGTAATTAAATACACTTAAGCCACACACCCTTGCCCTCCTTTGAATTTGGGTATGGGTGGATTGGTAAGCGACAAGACAAAAGAACCATACAAAATATAACATAGTACAACATAGTACAACATAGTACAATATAGTACAACATAGTATAACATAGTACAACAATTATGTAAGAAAAGACTGGGTTATTGCCCATGATGCCCTTTCTTGGATGTAAAGTAGGGATTCAGTGTAGAAAAAAATTAATGTAATCTCTACATCAATGTTTACTTATATATATATAGATATACACAACTACATAAACATATAGTCTCTTTTTCTATTTCTTCAGCTCTTTCTTTGTTCAAAGTAAAGGTTGGGGAAGACAGAGAAATAGAAACAGAAACAGAAATCTCATTTGCCAGATACATTCTTTTTTTTCTTTTTTTTCTTCATTTTTCAATACAAGTGCTGAAAAGAACCCTTGGCAGATTTTGAAATTAAGAAAAGGAAAGGAAAGTAAAAAAATTTTAATCATCATAAGTTTTCAACAACGACTTTAAACACAAATACTACAAGTAAAGTTTCAACAGAATTTTCACTTTATTCAAAAATTACTCCATCCCTTTCACCCTACACCACCCACCTCTAGCCTCTTCCTCCTCTTCCTCCTCCTCCTCTTCCCTCCCCTTTTATTTTCAACTACCGTATACAAAACTGCATTGTTATTCAGCTATAAGATCACAAATCCACTACTTTGATCAGCCTTCTTTTCTTAATTGTCCTTGTTCTCACTTGGAGTTATTTGATATTAATCACTCTTGTTTCTTTATCTACTTTTAGTTTGAAAAGTCTTGTCAAGATTCTATTCAAAAGTTTTATTAAATTAAAATCAAAATCAAAATTAAAATTAAAATAAATTTTTTGTTTTTTTTTTCTTAATAGCACCATCAAGTGATAAAAGGATATCGGGTATCGGATATTGTGATTTTTTTTTTTTTTTACATATATATATCCAGTTTAGGGGCGCAATATCTTTAGTAACAACAACAGTGAACAACTACAGGGGAACCACCAATAGTAAAGCTTGACCACCTTCTTTCATAAACACAGCATATTTATAGGTCAACCATTATCCATATTGACACAACACAGATGCCGCAGATTAGTAAGATACACCATTCCGACCCAGTCTATGTTATATCGACAGCAACCAAGAGATCATCAACGTCCATTTCCTTGTTTAGACGAGATTGGGGTGACGGGTATTGGGAAACTTCCAATAGTGCCAGATGGGCTTTTTTCGCCATCTTCATTGTCCTCATCATCATTATTGTGCTTGGTACCATTCGTGTTAACCAAAAAAGAGCCAAGCACGGTGTTCAGCCCATCTATGGAACGAGATGGATGACTCCACCATCGTACAGACAATCACAAACAGCATATGACCAACCGGATCATGTGAGAGACCCTGACTTACCAAGTTCATATGTGCCAACATACACTGCCACAGCTAACGAGAATGATTACGATATGGGATTTTACGATTCTAAAGGTGTTTTTCATAGAAACCCCAATGCCAAATCAGGTTTGAATATGGGTCATGGTGGAATTGTACAGCAGCCAGACGAGGTTTATGCTAGAGATGGAGGTGCAAGTGGGACTAATAGAGTTACTGATGAAAGCACTGGTGCTACATATCTCAGCAGCTCATTTAATGCAAACCATCAAACTAGCAGCACCAACACAGGCACTAACAACAACAACAACAACAACAACAACAACTATAATGCACACAGTGACGATGATTTGGGTGACATCAGTAGACCTACAGGCCCACCACCAGGAAGAACCAGTACCAGTATCAGTTTGAGTAATGGTGCCAATAATAGAAATATTGCAGCTTATACTCCAACTGAAGAGAGAACAAGTACTGGAGTTGACCTGGACTCAGATACATCTTTTCAAAGACCTAGTGGGCCACCACCACCACAAGAACAACAGCAGGAGCCATTACAATCATCCGTATCTTCCTCTTCCAAGAATAATGATGTGCTGGAAAAGACAGTTGATGTCAAGAACTAAGACTCTTGTTATTCTAACTTTTCGTTTTTATTTTTTATTTTTATGGTTTTGTTTAGTGGATATTAAACTTTCTACACCTAACTTGCACTCTCATGTTGCCCCATATTTGTTTTAATTGATTTAATTTTTATTATTATTATTATTCTTTATTTTTTAAATCTTTATTGTTATTATCATTATAATTATCGTTATTATCATTATAATTATCGTTATTATCGTTATTTCCATGTTTTACATTCATTTTCTATTCGTTACATAAGATTAATATTACTATTTCTACTATTATTGTTCTTCCGTTTCAATTTCTTTTTCTGTTTTCGCTTTCGTTTTCGTTTTCGCTTTCGCTTTCGTTTTCGTGTTTTATCCTTTCTTTTTTTTCATTCAAAAGGTAAATTATGGCAAACAGGTCCATGAGATGGCCAATGTACTCTAGTTTCTTAATTACTGGTTGAAAAAGTTTCTGTTCCTGATTCTCTTTCCCATCTAACTCAGTTTTTTGTTCATTGTTTGTCTTTTCTTTATGTGAAGTTTGTATTTGAGATGTAAAATTGATCACTCTGGTTCTTCCATTATCTAAAAGTACCAACGCATTCAATAATTCGTCAATTTCTCTTTGCTCTTCACACTCCTTTGTGTCTTCTCTTTGTGTGTAATTGTCAGAGCTTGCCATTGTATTGTTTTCTTCTTCATTATAATGTAAGAGAGTTGTTGTTGGTGTTGTTGTTGTAGTGGTAGTGGTGGTGGTCTTACTATTATTGTTGTTAAATGAACCTATGTACTGAAAATTGTCGCTTGTATGCTTCTCCACAGTCAGTTCCTTAGCATTGCTGTTTTCCTTGGTATCTAATGCAACTTTTTTTTTTCGAGTAAATATGTGTATTTTTGAAATGTCTAGTGAGTTATAAAGATTCAAAGTCTCAATGATTGTGTTTATTGTTGTTTTTGGTAAATTCTGTTGCTGCAGCATCAGTTGTTTCAGCGACGACGGCAGTGGGAGGAGTATCGGTAAATCCATCTTGCTCAATTCTACTGATTCAAATGAACGTGTTTTGAATACCTACTGGGTATCGCAGTAGCACAGAATACAACCTAGCTGAGGCTTCTTCTCATGCTTTTCTCTTTTCTCATTTTTTGTTTTGTTCTGTTCTGTTTTGATTTGTTTTGATTTTTTTTTTTTTTTTTTTTGTGGGTTTTACATTTATTCCTTCGATATGTTTAGAATGCGCTCTAAAGATTGTTTACTTTGATTTGTGCAGTGTAAAATCTGGGGAATCAACTGAGCAAAATTGAAAAAAAAAAGAGTGAAGCACAGACAAGACTCTATAAAGAGTAAAAAAAGAAGGGCATTGAATTTTATTATATGCAACCGCTTGTAGTATTTGCTACACCAGTGCAAATAACATTATGAAGTAACCACATAACTTCTAAAATATCGTATCCGATATCTTTATCTTCATTTTCCCTTTCTTCCCGCCGCCCCCTCCCTCCCACTTCAAAAAAAAGAATAGACATGACAATCGCTACCAATTTACATATAAATATTTTAAATTGTTTCCTTTTTTTTTTTGTTTTTTTTTTTTGGGAGGGAAAAGAGTCGTGACCACTTTTAAAAGGCGTGTGGGTGTGACATCCAAAATTTTCTTTTTTTTCTTTTTTTTTTTTTTTATGAGCTTTACTGTGCTGGTTATTAAAGCCATAACCATTCACATATGACTTGTTTTTTAAGTCAGCTTTGAGCATTAAGCATTAAACATTGAGCATTGAGCAGCAAACAGCAAATAGCAAACAAAATACGACGGGGACTGTGACTTTGTTTTTAAACTCAACTGCAATTTGTACGTATTTGTACCAATGTGTGCAAATGTGAACAGTGTTCTGAAACAGTTGGTAGCCCAGGGAAACATAGGAAGAATGCGTTGGAAGAATTGTTTGAGTTGTCTAGTAGTCCCTCTAGACTATTGACCACCCCACCCTACCAACTTTACCCACACTTTTTTTTTTCTCCTTTTTTCTTTTTAAAATTTTTTTGCTTTAGCACAAACAACACAGAAAAAAAGAAACACAAAAAACATAAGGAGAATGAGGAAAAGTGGATCCGAGAAATCCACAGTTTGTCTTTTATTTTCTTATGTCTTACTCTTACTCTCGTACCCTCTTGCTTTAATTTGGTATTGTTTGGCAAGGAATCAATCATTATTAATAACAATAAGCAATAAGAAACAAAAGACTCAACAATATAACATAAGTATACGCAGTCTCGTAGTTGATTGTACTTGGTTTTTTTCTCAAAAAAAAAAGGAAAAAAAGAAAAAAAAACAGAAATTAGCAACAAAGAAACAAACAAACAAACAAACAAACAAACGCCAGTTGAACAAGTCTTCTGACGAAACTAGCACTGTATTCGGTAATAATGACATCACTGTAGAGCAGTAGGTGGGAGGGGGAGGGGAAGGGGGGGTGGGCTGGAGTTGTCGAAAAATAGAGAAATTTTGTGGAAGTGAAAAAAAAAAAAACAGCTAATAGATAGGGATACATAGACATAGAGACAGAGACACACACAAACATATAGATACATTTGTACAATTGAACAATTATACAATTGTCTATTTACACAAGAAGAGTCATTTTTGCACTGTTCTGGAAATCGGAATAGTTGGGTGATACTCGAACCAATACCCACCTTACACACGCACACAGACACACGCACACACACACACTCTCTCTATGGCTCTACTTCTCTTTTCTTCTCCTCTTCCACCTCCACCCCTCACTCTTTTTCCTGCTTCCTCCTCCCCCTCCCCTTTCTCCTTCCTCCTTTCTCGTTAGAACATTTTCATTATCTTCCGCGTACGATCCGCTTTACCACACCCCACACTCGCTCACTACTTTTGTGTGTAGTTTTTTTCTTTTTTCTTTTATATTTGATTTTCCTCTTCTTCCCTTTTTTCCCTTTTCTATTCGTCGCAAGATGGAAACAGGATAATGTATCCTATATTGAGCAATAGCAGTAACAGTAACAGTAACAGTAACAGTAGTATTGGTAATTAGTAATTAGTAATAGTACCTATTAGTCCGACTTTATACCTCTTACGGAGACTAACACCACTCTCTGGTGCTGCAGTATAGTCATTCAAAAAATAGAAAGTGCTCAGGCTCTAAGTATCTACGTCTTGTTTGTGTCTACGTCTAGAGGTCTTACATCTGTTATCTGTTATCTGTTATCTGAGTCTTTGTTTGATTTCGTTTTTGTGTGTGTCTAGTGGTGTATTGTGTTGGGTAAAGTATCTTCATATGCTAGCATAGTGTATATTTACCACGTTCACAAATAGTGCTATTTACATATGGTCAGTTGAGATAACAACGTAAATTACCACTGGCCCTGTATTCCATTCCTTTCTTTCTATTTTTTTTTCTATTTTTCTATTTTTGTTTCTTTTTGTTTCTTCTTCTTCTTCTTTTCATTTCTTTACTACAGTCTGGTGGCAAAGTACTCTAAAAACTACAAACAGTGTTCAACATCTAAAGTTTTTTTTTTTTTTTTTTTTTTTGGGGGGGGGGGGGGGGGAAGGTTCCCACTGTATGGAGTTGCATGCTTGGGAGCTGTTGTTGTTGTTGAATTTTTCAGATTTTTCAGCGCATACTTTTCAGCCACTGTCTCCGTTTTTTTTTAAATATTTAATTTTTTAATTTTTTAAATTTAATTTTATTATATTATATATTTTATTTTTTATTTTATTTTATATTTTATTTTATTTTATATTTTATTTTATTTATTTTATTTTATTTAAATTTCTATGCTTTTTTTTTTTTTTTTTCGTTTATTATCCAATTTAGTAATAATTTTTAATTTTAATTATCTGGGCAGCTACCAGTACCGATAATAGGGCCAAACTGAGATTCCCCCCCAGTAGAAACACGGAATATAGAAATACAAATATAAATACAAATATAAATACAAATATAGAAATACAAATATAAATACAAATTCTCATACACTTTTTACATCCTGACTTATCTTCAATATTAACCAATTCATTTTAACAAGAACAGACACACTACAGAGACAGAAAAATCTACAAGCTTTGATTTATTTGAAAGATATCCACACACACACACACACCTTTATTCCCCTTTTTCAATTATCTATTATAATTTATTTATTTTTATTACTATCTTTAATTTCAAACTCCCAATTACCACTTTTGACTATGAGTAATCCAACAACAATAAATAACAATAATAATCCACAACAACAACAGCAACAACAACAACAACAACAGCAACAACAACAACAAGAACAACCAACATTGCCTTCGCCACGCATTAACAACTTATCCAGCAGCCCCATCTACAACTATATGCAACAGTTGAGACAAGCACAGCCACAGCAGAATACTATCCACACCACTAGTAACAACAATTCAAATGGATACCACATGCCACACTCACAACTCCCGAAACAAGAAGGAAGCCCAGTAGAAACAAACACAAATTCTGCCACTAAACAACACCTGGATACTACTCAACCTCCACTATCCGATGAATCCATTGCACCCCCAGCTTCCGCTTCAGCATCAGCTTCCGCTTCAGCATCAACTAAAAAAGCACTATTGTCAACTTCCTCACCAGAAGGTATACAAGTAGCCTCCCAGATTACACCCACAAGGCTAGCCAACTTGTTAATCAGAAAAGGCCCCTTACCCATTCGTCACATCACTGCACAATTATCCTTAGAAGTTGGCTCTTTTGAACTCTTGAGTCTAAGCAAACAAAGAAGGCTCATCATGGCTGCAATGGAACAAATGGACCCCGTGAACAATGTCGTGTTTGAGAAAATAGGCTGGGGCCAATGGGCTGTAAGGAAAATAGACAGCGATTATATCTTCACCGAGGGCAGCGAAACTTTAGAAAAGGACCAAGCTACAGTAGGAGAAGACGGTACAAAGATTGGTAGTAAAATGAGACCAAAGTCAATGTCTTTTGATACTGTTGATAACAAAAAAGTGATAAATATCAACGACTTGCGCAACCAAACCAACTTGAAATTGGGATGGCTGAAAAAGAAGAAACAACAAGAGAAAACACAACCATTATCACAAAATTCACAACTGTCACATCCATCCACGTTGAAATCTTTGGTCAATAATGATTTGGATAAACTTAGAAGAGAGTCTATCACAAACCAAGTGAGAAACTTGCACGATTTGAAATTGCCCAACGAAAGCATCGATAATGCTATTGCATCTGACTCGGAAGAAGGCGAAGAAGAAGAAGAAGAAGAAGAGGAAGAAGAGGAAGAGGAACACGTTGGAATGGAAGGTATGGGCTACTTGAAGAGACACAATAATGGACTATACGAAGAAGACGAAGAGGCCAATGACGACTATGATGACGAGGAGAAGGAACAGGATGAAGAAATGTTTGCCTTTGACGAGACAGAACACAAAAACACTAGCACAAGTAATGCAAATTCCAAGGTCAAGAGAACATCACCACCTATTAAGTTTGCAAGACGAGTCCCAGGAAAATTGCACTCGCCGCCAATACTGCTGTCCGTGTCATCTTTTGACTCTAAATCTAAAGCACGAAGGAGAAAATCTTCTTCGTCGGCGCCAAGCTCAGTCACCAAGCCATCAACCATGAGACAATACTACGCTGGAACGTACCAACACCATCACAACTATCTACACCCCCAACTGCTTGGTACAAACAGCAATAGTAGTCGCTCACGGTTAGACTCCCTAGACAATTTAGACAATTACATTGTATCTTCAGCAAGAAACTCTACAGTGCTGATTAATCTGCCGCCACCATCATTACCCACAATAGCTTTTGCTAGTTCCGCAACGATGTCGCCCGGTTTAACCAGTGGCTCTGCTTCGGCTCTCAGTGGCAGTTCGCCCATTGGATCATTGACCACAAACCAACACGGCAACTATTATATCCACAATGAAGAGATTGCCAAAGCCAATAGAGATCGAAGAAAATCATCGTTTAACGAGTCGCATGTTCGATCCACATTGGTGGTACAGCAGCCTCCACTACAACAACAGCAACAACAACAACAGCAACAGCAGCAACAGCAGCAACAGCAACAACAACAGCAACAACAACAACAACATCAGCAGCAGCAACAAATAAAACATAGCGTGAATGGCGGTACAACAAGCAATAATGGCGCAGTGTCTAGCGACACCGATGAGGAAGACTGGGAATCCATCGGGCCCGCATTTTTGAGGTCTAGGAACCACACTGCAAACAGCAATGGCGAACTAGATACTACACAACATCACCAGTTGGTGAGGAAACTCGTAGAGGAAAAAAACGGAAAGCAAAATGCAGGGTTTGCTAGAGGAAGTAATCCGGCAGCAAATGGAGGAATAAATGAAGATGACAATGAAGCTGGCGATGCAGAAAAATCTGCTGCTTTCGCATTGGTCAATTTGATGTCTGTGTGATGAAAGAAGAGAAATCAACATGTATAGATTCTGTTGTATTGTTACTATCATAAATTGTAAACACCTCAAAAAAAAAAAAAAAGAGAACAAAGAAAAAAAAAATTAAAGAAAAGAGAAATATAAAGAAGATATTAAAGATTGTTATAACAGAGCCAAAAATTTTTTTTTTTTTCTTCTTTTTGTAAAGCATATAGACTACGATGTTATCGATTTATACCATTTTTAATTTTTCATCAACCCATGTGGTGGCCGCTTTTTCTTTCGTATTTTACAATGAAAAGTAACTTTATGAGAGTTGAATATCTTGCCTACAATTACATTTCCTAATTAGGATTAATTAACATATGCACAAAAATTGAACGCGTCCATTTTTGTCTTTTTTCGCCTTTTTTTTTTCTTCTTTTTCTTTTTCTTCTTTGATAATTTTTTTTTTTTTAAAAAAAAAATTTATCTCTATACGAATAGCCCATTCCCCCTTCATTCAATTTTCCTTCATCTTTCTTTTCTTTTTTTTTTTTTTACCTTTTTTCCTTTTTCTTTTTCTTTTTCTTTTTTAACAACCAAAGTATCTATTATAATATAAGATTCATCAGCACGATATTCACTCGACGATACCAACTAAGACCACACATCTACCACTTACAACACATTAGCCATTTTTTCATTTTCATTTTCTTTTACTCAACCTTTCTTTCTTCTTTTTTCTTTTTTTGCTATTCATTCTTGTTTTTCTTTTAAACAGCTAAATTCATAATGGCTACATTGACTACAACAGCGGCGGTGTTGCCCTCGATCCAACTCAAGGTCAACTACAAAGACTGCAAGGAGATCATCCATGATTTCATTAAAAACTTTAAAGACTCTACAATTGACATTGACGAAGAGTTGGAACAACTCCATGAAGGTAAATACATGAACATTTTACAACGAATCGCCAATAGAGAAGAGTCTACTATATGGATTGAGTTGGACGATGTCAAGAAATTCTTGATGAATTTTGATACCGATTCAGCCTCACTTTTGCAAGAATCTCAAAACTTGTTTCACACAATAATGACAAATACTCATAGGTTTATCGAAGTGTTTAGTGATGTTATTGATAAATTGATGCCCGAACCGACAAAGGATATAAGCTACCAGGATGATGTGTTGGATGTGATTTTGTCACAAAGGAAGTTGAGGAATCAAAGGTTACAACAAGATGCTACAGAGGAGTTCAATCAACTACGTGATGGGTTTACTCAGCCAATGGAAGGCATGGGTGAGAGAGACGCATTGGCAGATCCAACAGAAGTGAATTTGTTTCCAGCAAAATTGACCAGACGTTACTGTTTGTATTTCAAGCCTTTAAGTGGTACAAGGAATGACAAAGCATTATCCGTAAGACAAATCAAGGGTAAACACGTAGGAAATTATATCACTGTACGAGGCATCGTTACACGTGTGAGCGATGTGAAACCTAGTGTCTTGGTAATTGCATACACGTGTGATAAATGTGGATACGAGATTTTTCAAGAAGTGAATTCAAAAGTGTTTACACCTTTGACTACTTGTAATTCACCAGCGTGTATCTCGGATAATAACAAGGGTCAATTGTTTATGTCCACTAGAGCATCAAAGTTTTCAAGTTTCCAGGAAGTGAAAATCCAAGAAATGTCAAATCAGGTCCCTGTAGGTCACATTCCTAGACAGTTGACCATTCACGTCAATGGAAATATGGTGAGATCAATGAATCCAGGTGACACTGTTGATGTTTCAGGTATTTTCATGCCTTCACCATACACGGGCTTTAGAGCATTGAAAGCTGGTTTGTTGACAGAGACATACTTGGAGGCGGAATACGTTAGACAACACAAAAAGCAATATGAATTGATGCAATTGAGCGAAGAGATGGAGTTTAAGATCCAGGAGTTGAGAAACAGTGCATCAGGAGGTGATGTGTATGAGAAATTAGCCAAATCGATTGCACCAGAGATTTATGGTCATTTGGATGTCAAAAAGATTTTGCTCCTCTTGTTATGCGGAGGTGTAACCAAAGAAATAGGTGATGGCCTAAAGATTAGAGGTGATATCAATGTTTGTCTTATGGGTGACCCGGGTGTGGCCAAATCTCAATTGCTTAAAGCTATCAATAAAATTGCTCCTAGATCAGTGTACACCACTGGCCGTGGTTCCTCTGGAGTTGGTTTAACTGCTGCGGTGATGAGAGATCCAATCACCGACGAGATGATTTTGGAAGGTGGTGCTTTGGTACTCGCCGATAATGGTATTTGCTGTATCGATGAATTCGATAAGATGGAAGAAGGTGATCGTACTGCGATCCACGAAGTTATGGAACAACAAACAATTTCCATCTCAAAGGCTGGAATAACCACTACTTTGAATGCACGTACTTCAATTCTTGCAGCAGCAAACCCACTCTATGGAAGATACAATACTAAATTATCGCCACATGAAAACATCAACTTGCCAGCCGCATTGTTGTCAAGATTTGATATAATGTTCCTTATTCTTGATCAACCAAATAGAGAGAATGACGAAATGTTAGCTCAGCATGTCACTTACGTCCACATGCATAATAAGCAACCGGATGCCTCGATTCAATTGGCGAATGGCGCTGAGGAAGAGTTTCAGCCAATAGACTCAAAAACGATTCGTGAATACATTTCAAAGGCAAGAACATACCGACCAGTAGTACCGCAAGAGGTTGGAGATTATGTCGTTCAATCTTATATTAATATGAGAAAAGAATCACAACGTAACGAAGGTTCCATAAAGAAGTTTAGCCATATCACACCAAGAACCTTGCTCGGTATACTTCGTCTTGCCCAAGCCTCTGCTCGATTGAGATTTGCAGACCTTGTAACGATGGAGGATGTTGACGAAGCATTGAGATTAATCGAAGTGAGTAAAAGCTCTCTTTACGCCGATGAAGAAGCGATGGCACAAATAAGAGATGACGAGAGTGTCACATCCAAGATTTTCCAAATCATCAAGACTCTTGCCATAAACCCGGCAAATGGAAAGTTGAAAAAATACTTGAAAATGCAAGATATCAAGCTGCGAGTGATCGCCAAAGGCTTCACAATCCAGCAATTGGATGATTGTATGTTTGAGTATGATGGTGTTGGGTTGTGGCAAATTATTGATAATGGCGAGACCTTGATGTTTACAAATATCAATGAAGATGATGAAGACAATGATGAGGAAATGGAGGAGTAGTCAGTTGGAAAAAACTAAGAGAGTTTTCGAACTCGGGGTGTATAATATTGTAACATTACTAAGTAGATCTGAATCTGAGCACGAATCAATGAATTTGAAATTAAACGTAAGCTTTAAATTAAACCAGCTCTTAAACTAGCACTTGCATTTGTAATTGCACTTAAAGTTGTATTCACTTGTTTTTTTTTCTTTATTTTTTTTATTTTTTTGGAATCTGAAATCTCCATGTGGTATGGACATATAGTGGTTCAAACTTTGTAAACAGTGTCACGTGCGTGCTTTCATATAGAGGAACTTTCATGAATTTCATAATCTCCAATTTTTGGAAATGATCAACTTTTAAAGGGTCGCATACACTAAATTCAAAATAACTCAATATCCAATTCTAGCAATACTAAACTCAATTGTGCAAAAAAAATAAAGGCATAAAGAAGAAGAGGAAAAAGAATAAGAGTAATAACAAAAGAGGCAGTAACATTAAAACACCATAAGCAACAAAAACAACAACAAGTGTGAGATACTACTGCAACATGTCTGACCCCGAAGACGTTCTTGATTTCCTTAATTCACTTCCTGAAACGAAAAACAAGGCTAATGCGCCAAGGTCCTCACTGGAGACCACAAAATCTACTAGTAAAGATGACGAGATATTTGAATTTTTGGACGAGATTGCGCAGCATGAGCTGCTGAAGCCGAAGAAGAAATTAGTTCCAAAACAAAAGGAGGGTACTAGTTCTACCACGACGATACCTGCCTCCATTCAAAAGGCAAAACCACAAGAGGAGAAAGCTGCGAGTGCTCCTCTCCCTCATTCTTCTGCTGATAAGAATCCATACGAAGAACAAAATCAGAGTGGTAAAAAAGTAGCTAACCAAGATAAGGGACAGGAAGAGCAAGCTGAGGAAGACCTTCCCAATCCTATAGCATCTATATCCAATTGGTGGTCACGCGAAGGTACCCAAAAAGTGACCAACTTATGGGGCGCAATTACATCGAATGCCGAGCGTATTAGTGAAACGACGTATCAAATTGCGTCGCAAACGACGAATCAGATCAATGAAAGATCTAAACAGATTGATCGTGACCAAATTGAGCAACACGTGGGGCAGTTGGGATCGCGGTTGAATGGTATCTTGAGTTCAATATCTCAACAAATTAAGCAAGGATTGGAATTAGATGATGTCGATGAGGTGTTGAATGTGCTTATTGTTAGTGATATTGTCAATTTGCAATATTTGGAAGACATTGTCAGAGAAAATTTTGAAGCAGTAATGGATCAGGTACAAGGAAGAATTGGTGTTGGTGTGCATGAGTTTTATAAGCCACATGGTGAACTCAAAGTTAATAGTGATGACATTGGTGCCACAAATGTCAATACTGATGCTAGTGATGGAAGAGTGAGCTTGGGTACATTTTATGGGAAGTTGATTGATGGCGAAAAGTTGGCCTTGGCGAATTTGGAAAATGCCATAAGGGAATACAAGAAAGCTGAGATCACAAAGGAAAAAGAAGAGAAAGAACAGGAAAAAGAGGAAAAAGAGGAAAAAGAGGAAAAAGAGGAAAAAGAGGAAAAAGAGGAAAAAAAGACAGCAAAGAATGGAGAGAAGGAAGAGGATGGCGAAGAAATTGATGACGACAAAGAAATGTTGAAATCGAATATTTTCCTTGCTGTCCAGCCAATTTCAGTTGGCAAACCTGTCCAGCAACGACAAGGAGAGGAAGGAAAAGAAGAAGCAAAAGTTGTAGAAGAAAACGCCTCGACTCAAGATCTGATTATTGAGTCACACAATGCGGAGTCCTTTTCGTTTACTTTGATACTCAACGACATTACCAATAACATCACTATCACAACAAGAACTCAACCATTCCCCTTGAGATGGGCTCAGTGGCTTGATGGTGAAAAATTACGCAATGTGAGAAATGAAGCAGTCGAAGAGGAGGATGAAAGTGTCGATCCAAAAGAATGGGTCAAGGATTGGATTAGACAAGGCTTGAATTTGGGTGTGGGTGTATTAGCTCAGGAATATGTAATCAAACGGATGGGTATTTGATGTTAATTTTGATATAACTATATATATATATATATATATATATATATATATATATATTAGTACTTTAAGTGATTTGTAGTTTTTTTTTTCTTTTTAGTTTTATCTATCTTGTAAATAAGTAAGCCTATCTTTTTTTTTTCATTATTCATATAATTCAAGCTGTATGACTACAAATTCAATCCTACTTACTACCAACTACAACCGACGGATATTAATGTCAAGAGTGCAGCATTTCTTGTAAATCTTTAGGATACTAAAGGCGGAGAAAAGAAGAAGAAAAAGAAGGGGAACATGAAGAAGAAGATGATGAAGAATAAGAACAACCATTTCGAGTATGTTTTTCTTTTCTTTCTCATGCTTCAGCCGTGCCATGTCAAAAAAATGACTTGCAAATGAGACTCATGTTTCTGTTCTACTTTTAACTCCAGAAAATTTACTTTTTGCTACTTGATGCGTGAGAAATCCTGTTATCTTCTCCCCGCAACCCGCAACCTGCAACCTGCAAACTCATGTTTCACACAAACATAGAGATCTAACGCGTAATGTCAATAGACCTGAAAGAAGTCATCATCATTGGTGGATCCTATGCTGCTTTGCTTGCTTTGAAAACTTTTCTTGCGCAACAACCATCATCTTCTGACTCGATTCCACAGTTAAAGATTACCCTAATTGCTCCTAATGATAAGGCTTTTTTCAACATAGCTTCTCCCAGGTTAATCGTTGATGAAGATTTATTAATTGACAAGACTTTTTTTTCTTTAAAGGATCATATTGAACAGCTTGTTACTAGCCAAGGAAATAAAGGTCACGAAGTGGTTTTTATAAAAGGAAGAGTGGTTAACTCTGACTTCGAGGCAAATACAATTACGTACGAAGAAAATTCTGGAGAATTTGAGAGAAAAGAGCTAAAGTATGATAACTTGATAGTTGCTTCAGGGACAAGGACCCCTTCATCTGTTTGGAAATTGGACAATGTAAAAGACCAGGATTATACTATTTCTGCAATTGAAGGTTTGCGCAAGCAGGTGAAAGAAGCTAAGAGTATTGCCATAATTGGAGGTGGCGCTACTGGTGTGGAAACTGCTGGTGAACTTGGATATGCAAACAAGGCGAAGGAGAGCAAGGATAAAAAGAGAGTCGTGTTGTACACGGGTTCATTTGGACCATTATCTGGCCCGCTTCCTAAACACGTCGAACAAACATCAAAGAAATTGAAAGATCTCAATGTTGAGATAGTGAATGATCAATTTGTAAGTAAAGTCAAAGACGGAGTAGCATTAGAAGGAACAGGAGATGAAGATAGAGTTGAAAAGTTTGATTTGGTTATTGAGGCTCAAAGACTCATTCCCAACACAGAATTTATCCCTGCTTCTCAATTAAACGAGAAGAAATATATCATCACAGACGATTATTTTAGATTACCTGAGCATCAAAATGTCATTTGTTTTGGAGATGTCCTTGCTATGGGTGAACAATCGTCTGTTGATTTAACTTATGCTCAAAAGCCAGTGTTTGCAAAAACTGTTGCCAAGGAAATTTTAAGCCAGGACGTAAAGTTGGTGTCGTATCAAAAACTTTCTAGACAGATAATCCTTGTTCCAATTGGAAAAGATGGTGGCGTCGGTGTGTTATTTGGCTTTTCAATACCAAATTTTTTGGTCAGGTTATTCAAGTCTAGAGATTTTATGATTCCAAAAGCCAAGGGGATTCTTTCCTTGGATTAATGGACTAGAAATGGTTAAATGGAGCAGAATATACATGTACTTGTAAGAGTTATTATTTTAATCTTTCTATTTTATTTTCTCTTTTTTTTTTTTTTTACTTTTCTTTTGAATAGTTTACAAGTGGATATTTTGCTAGAGGTGTTAGTGGTGGTGGTGTTAGTGGTAGAGAAAGCTCGTATTGTAGTTTGTGTCGCACAATTCCAGAAATTGGACATTTGCCAATATTGGTGAAAATTGCAAGAGGAAAACTAAACACAAGCAACATGAGAGACGCCAATTTTTCCGCACACACACACACACACACACTTAACGAAAGCATAATTAATTTTACGTCTATCGTTCACATCCACGCATATCCATAAACATATTCAAATTTGTCATTATAAACCTATTTGAAAAAAATATATATTATTTTGTAAAAAAATACAAACAAACCAAGATATATATATATACATATATATATAAATACATTAAAACCGAATATGTCAGATTATTCTTCGCAGACAGTTGCACAGCTCAAAGAGCTCTTGAAACAAAGAGGATTGAGCACAGAAGGTAAAAAAGCCGATTTGGTGACTCGATTGATCGACTCCGATAATTCACAAGTTACTGCAGCAGCACAGGAAGAGGCACCATTGCAAACTGAGGGCTCTACAACTGATGCTGCCAATGAAGTGTCTATTGAAGCACCAACTGAAGCGTCGGCTCAACCAATTGATTCGAAAGTTGCCGCAAACGAATCTACTGCTAGCAGTGCAGCACCAGGCTCTGAACCAACACTTACCGTGATCCAACCACAACCCAAAACTACTCAAGTAGCAGAAGGAGAAGCAGGAGCAGATTTGAAAGAAAACAAAAAAGAGTCAGAGCCCCCAAAACAGCTCACTGCAGAGGAAAGGAAACAGCTTGCTGTAGAATTATTACAAAAGAAGATTGCAAGAGCAGAGAAGTATGGTGATGAAAAACTGGCCGAAGAGTCAAGAAAATCATTAAACCGTGTTGAGAAATTTGGCGTTGAGTTGGGAACTAGTTTGGCTAGAGAAATTGGACTTGTTGATGATAAATTGGGTAGTGGAAACGGGTTTAAGAAGCACCATGGAAGAAGAGGTAAGTTTAACCGTGGTCGTGGTATAAGAAAGAACCGCGGTGGCCGTAGGTAATTTATCAAAGTGTAGATATATACATATTAAGTAGCTAATTTCTCTTTTGTAGATGTCCTTTATTTTTTTATCCCTCCCCCTTCCTTGTCACAGGTGTCGGTTTTCCTTTGTAGAATATAGAAAACAAAAATAATGAAGAAAAAAAAGAAAAGATACGTATAGGTCAATGAATAAATATGCAATTTATTTATTCTCTAGTATTGCATGTGTAGTATTCACCATTAAAAACAAAACAACAACAACAACAACAACAACAACAACAACAACAACAACAACAACAACAACAAAAGATCACAATGTACAGTTCAAAAAGAAATCAAATTCTCATCTAATCAGATATTTACCTAGCAAACAAACAAGCAAATTGTAAACACAAATGAAAGAAAAAATAAAACAAACAAAATTTGTGATAATAGCATGCAGACAAAGCTTGCGATAGACACGAAAAATATGTGTAGCAACTATTGTATCAAATTAAACACGGATATCTTCTTCGTCTCTCTCCTCATCGTCCTCTTCATCATCGGAAATATTGAAGTTAGGTACGTCTGCATATACAATTGGATCATTTGCATTTGGGTCAACAATCAACCCATTGTTGTCCACAATCCAAATAAAGAAAATGGAGATGATCAAGGTGAAAAAGTAAAGCCAGCTTGACCACAACATAGGAAGAATGATTTTTTTAATACCATGTTCGAGAGCTTGCATTGCCAAAGCTGATTGGTAAACAAGTTCCCGATCGGTATTTGATGGGTATTTAGGCAAGCTCTTCATTGACTTTGCAGTTAATGCACCAGCCACACATGCACCAAAGATCCCAACCGCAATGGGTAACACGTAGATAATAAAAAAGGATTTGCGGAATGCAGAAACAACTTTGTCTGTGGAGTCAGCGTCAGCTGCAGGTGGGAAGGTGGCAATTGTTTTTTTAGTCTTGAAATAAAAGATCATGGAAAGAATAAACCAAGAGAGGGAGAATATACTCGTTAATGCCATGAGTAAAGTTACAATCATTCCTTGTTGGTTGAAGCTATTTTGACCGTATGTTCCCACCAATGGATCACTGTTTTTGGACTGGAACTCACCTACTACTGCCGCAAAAATGACAACAAGATTAACAAAAAGAAGTGCAGTGATTTTTTTGAATGAGTCTTGTGGGAAGATTCTATAGTTATGGGAGTTTCCCCCGTGGTAGTAAATCACTCCGAATCCCATTGAAAAAAGTAAAACCACATACGAGATGAAGCTGTTGTATCCCAAGGACGCAAATTGCGCAATAAATAACAATCCCGTTATTATAAATGAGCTTTGACATGATTCAAGGAAATTGTTGATAAGGAAAAACACCAACCATTGGAAAATCAAGATGGCAATAAAGGGAAGCAAAACCAAGAAAATGACCGCCTTGGAGATGACGGAAATGGAGTTGAGGTCTTTGAAATTTTCGCCAACTTTGAATTTTAAAATGTAGTTGAACAATGTTGCAAATGTAATTATCGATAAAAGAACCGCCCATTTTATTTGCGAGTACATCAAGTGAGTTGCATAGTTTAAGTTTCCATAGTAGCTTTTGAACACTATTGGGATGTCAAACTTGTCGGTATCATCAGCCGGAGGAGCAATGTAGACACAGTAGATACCAGAGTGGACAATGGTTATTTCCACATCTTTTTCAATTGGGCCAGTCCAGTACTTTTTAGGATCCGTTGAGTAACCATCTGCAGCGTCAACATTGAAAGTTCCGTCATCGTTGAGCATAGTCTTGTACAAAGTTGTTTTTTCCTTTGCATACAATTGCGTGAACTCTTCCAAGATGGGGACTGAAGTAAAGTTGATGATGTCTGGATAATGGAATACCAAGCCTTGTATTTTGAAATCAGCACTTGTCTTTTCGGGGTGTAGTTTGATGTATGCCTTATTTGGATGTTTTGGCGAGGCTTGCACTGGACTACAAAAGACACCTCTTTCTGGTGTTAGGATCGTGGGGTCATTAGGAGCAGCATTGACTAAGGTTGCCACAGCCAAGAAGAAAAAAGAAATGATGGCGTTGCAAATCATTGTGGTCGAAGGTGAAAAGCAGCAATGATTGACCAATAAAATATTTTTTTTTTAAAAAATAAAATCAAATAAAATCAAATAAAATCAAAATAAGATGAAAAGTGGGTGAGGGTGGAGGAAAGGAGGGCGGTCAGAAAAGAATAATTAAGAACAAACACGGTGCTGAACAATAAAAGATATTAAGTGTTCTCAACAATCTATTCTGCGACTGTGAGTTTTGTAGTTGATTATAATGCGTGTAAACACTGAAAGATGGACTGTATAGTAATTATGAAGCTGTGTAGTAAATATGAGAAACGCAGTTCTTTGTCGTCTTAAAATCAGTTGGGTTGACCAAAAAGAAAAATAAAGAGTAGATAAAGAACGGTGATGGAAATTAGGCTATGGATGTATTTACATATATTTCCATACTGTTGGATTCAAATTTAAATTTATATTATGAGTTTCGTGTCTCTGGTGCAATTTTAGGGAGGAAGAAATAATGTAAGCAATAACGTCATAGACATGAGAGCGGGGGAGGGGGGGGGAGGAGGTAAGAAGAAGAAAGAGGGTAGACAAAAAATACACATAGATAAACCACTTAGTGAAGAAGTGAAGAGAAAGCTGATCAGAGATTATGAGAATTATTAGAGGAACAGAATTCTTGACAATTATACAGTGGATTGATATCAGGTATATTCATCTAGTGATTATTGCAGCTCATACTGTGATCTAAGATAGTTGTATATTGGAGAGAAAAAGAAGAAAAAGAACAACAACAACAACAATAAACAAAGGAAGAAGTATATATACCCTTGCAACAGCATGATTGGATCACGTTCTTTTTTCTTGTTCCCTTTTTTGTTTCCCCTACACTTTTTTGTTTTCCATCTTCAATTTACTTAAAGATCCCTTGTACTCTTCTGTCCATTTTCATGATAATAATCCTGTTTATTTTTTGTTTGCCTTCAAGGAAAAACATTTTCTACAAGCACAAGGAAAGTAAAAAGAAAAGAGCAAAAAAAAAAAAAGAAAAGAAGAAAGATAGAAACCAGTACTTTATCCTTTTTGGCTTCAATTCCTGTAAACAATTGAGAAATTGGTCAACTTCAATTACACCAGAGTTTATCACTGATGATTTGGGATGGCAACAATGTAGTAAAAGGTGTGAAAAGTAACATATATACATATATATATATATTATGGATCTTATGGCTGTGCCTACCTTGTAAAAACAATCAAAAAACCCCATAGTAAAAAAGTAAGAAAAAAAATTAAAAAAAAAGAAAAAGACAAACTGATCCCAACGGAGTTAAGTATGAAAATGTAGATAATTCCGCTTCACAATAAACTTATATATGTATATATATATTCTCCAAAGTACACTACTTTGGTAGCTTCAATTTCCTTCGTTTTCTCTCATTGCAACAAAAATGTTGGGGACGTCTTTTAGGTCTTTTCTTTTTCTTTTCTTGTTCCCTGTTGTCTCCTCCACCCTTCCCCCGCACAAAATCCTATACTGTATGCTCTTCTTTTAATAACCCTCTGAATTTTTTTTTTTTTTTTTTTACATAAATTTTTTTCATAAATTTTTTTCTTTAATTTGGTTTTAATGATTTTTTATTCTTACCATTTGAACCCCCCCCCTCCTCCCTCTTGAGTTCTCCTACTCTTCTACCCTTCAAAACTTGTAACTTCTTGCACTCTTTTGCCATTGCTATCACTTGAATTGACACAGTTAACTTGTTTTACACTTTAGCATAAACATGTCTCACGTTGACCAGGAACCATACTACGAGGCATTACCAACTCATTTAAAACCATACCACTACGACTTATCGATTTACGATGTCGATACTGAAAATGATACTTTCAAAGGAACTGTAGTCATCTACTTGAATGTTGTTAAATCAACCAAGGAATTGCATTTAAACTATAGAGACTTGGTTATTACAAAAGAGAAGATATCCATAGTCTCAAGTGATAGTGATGGGAAAAACAACAAGACCATCGAAGTTGACTCGATTGTTGAAAACAAGTCAAAGGAGTACTTTATTGTCAAATTCAACGAAACAATTGTTCCCGAAAAGAGCGAGTTGAAAGTTACCATATCTTACGATGCCAAGATCCAAAGTAATATGGCTGGGTTCTATAAGTCTCCATATACAGAAAATGGCGAGGAAAAAATAATGTTGAGTACCCAATTTGAAGCCACGGATGCAAGGAGGGCATTTCCATGTCTTGATGAACCTTCGTTTAAGGCTACATTCACTGTTGATATTACTGCCAACTCGCAATGGGAAATCTTGGGTAACACCCCCGTAGAGTCGACCACAAATGACAGCGACAAGTCACTTAAAAAAGTGAAGTTTGAAAAGACACCAATAATGTCGACATACCTTGTTGCTTGGGCTTGTGGAGACTTTGAATACGTAGAATCATTTACTGAGACCAAATACAATGGCAAACCACTTCCAGTTAGAATATACACTACTAAAGGGTATGTTCAAGATGCACAATTGGCTTCGGAAATAGCGCCAAAAGTTGTTGATTACTTCTCCAAGGTCTTTGAAATCCAATATCCATTACCGAAATTGGACCTTTTAGCCGTGCACTCTTTCTCGCACAATGCAATGGAGAACTGGGGGCTCATCACCTATAGATCTACTGCACTATTATTCTCGGAGACCAAATCAGATCCATCCTATAAGCAAAAAGTTGCTTACGTGGTAGCTCACGAGTTGGCACACCAGTGGTTTGGTAATCTTGTCACCATGAAATGGTGGGATGAGTTGTGGCTTAATGAAGGTTTTGCCACCTGGGTTGGATTTCTCGCCGTGGACTACCTTTACCCCGAATGGGACATTTTTAGTGAATTTGTTTCTGAATCATTACAGCAAGCGTTGAATTTGGATGGATTGGAAAATTCACATCCAATTGAAGTTCCCGTGGTGGATGCATTGGATATTGATCAAGTGTTTGACGCAATTAGTTACTTAAAAGGTGGATCCACAATTTTGATGCTCTCCGAGTATTTGGGTAGGGAAACTTTCCTTAAAGGTGTTGCGTTATACTTGAATCGGAGCGCGTATTCGAATGCAACAAGCCATGACTTGTGGTCCGCGATTGGCCAAGTATCACAAAAGCCAATTGATCAGTTGATGGAACCATGGATCAAGAAAGTTGGATTCCCAATCGTTAGTGTTGGACAACATGAAAATAGTTTGGTCTTGAGTCAATCGAGATTTTTGAATGGCGGAAAAGATAACGACATTGGTAAACGAGAGGAGAATGAAACACAATGGTGGATTCCGTTAAACATATCTACAAACTCTACGCAATTGAAAGAGCACAAGACGATTGACTCGTTTGATAGCGAAAAAGTGGTGATTGATGATTTTCCATTGCAGTCTCTGGACTATTTCAAGCTCAATAAAGCAACTTCAGGAGTCTATAGGGTAAACTACGACGCTTCGATCTTGAAGAATAATATATTAGCACATTTTGACAAGTTGTCAGCAAGGGATAAAGTTGGATTGATTGCTGATGCAGGAGCAATTGCATGTGCTGGAAACAATCCTACAACTACATTTTTGACGCTCGTTGAGAGCATCGTGCAGCAATTGGGCAACGACTATGTTGTTTGGTTGGAGTTGGGTAAATGGTTAAGTAATTTTGCCATTGCTTTTACAACTGAGACAACGGCACTGAAGATTCACGCTTTCTTGACTTCAGTATACAAGCAAAAAGCCATCGAAATTGTCAATTCCATTAAGAATATTGAAAACTTGGATAACGCAGATTTTATGCTGACCAAATTTAGATCAGAGATTTTGACCAGGGCTGGAAGATTGCAAATTGCCGAAGTTTATGACTTTGCATTGGGCTTGTTTGAGAAAGGAGATATTCATCCCTCCTTGAGACTATTTGTATATACTACCATTGCAGCATCCTCTAAATTTTCGGAGGACCAATACAAAGTCATTTTGAACCAAATTACGCATCCAACATCATTGGATTCAAGAGAAGTTGCGTTGACTGCATTAGGCTCGGTCACCAATACCGATATAGCCAAGGAGCTATTGAAAGTTATGGTGGACACCAAAATTGTACCATTAATGGACCTGCACTTCCTTGCCAAACCATTGAGTGCCAATTACGCGACAAAGAACTTGTTCCTCGATTTCTTTTTGGAAAACTACGAGGAGAGTTTCTACAAACCAATGTCCACAAATGCTATTGTATTGGATAGGCTCGTCAAATTGACGTTGAGAAATTACCAAAACAATGAGGTTCATGATAGGATTGACAAATTTTTTGCCACCAGAGATGTTCATGGCTTTGAAAGATCATTGAAGCAATCATTGGACAATATCAAGATTAATGCGAACTGGTACAACCGCGATCTCACAAAAGTGAATGAGTACCTTGAATCAAAATATTAAGGGCTTCGTATCAAATTATAGAGTAAGTCATTAGGGATGAAGAAATGACTTGCTTTCTTCTTTCTTCTTTTTTCATTTTTCATTTTTCTTTTTTCATTTTTCTTTTTTCTTTTCTTTTTTTTTTTATCTTTTACTTTCTTTTCGTAAAAGATTAGATAAAAATTATATGAAAAGTTATAATAGAAACAAAGAAAGATGTAAAACC